>NC_088401.1:90509501-90634501 GCF_034236695.1 Oncorhynchus nerka | reverse complement strand
GTACAGATGAACGTGGTACCTTCAGGCATTTGGAAATTCCTCCCAAGGATGAACCAGACTTGTGGAGGTCTACAATTTTTTTGCTGAGATCTTGGCTGATTTCTTTTCATTTTCCCATGATGTCAAGCAAAGAGGAACTAAGTTTGAAATACAGTTTGAAATACATCCACAGGTACACCTCCAATTGACTCAAATGATGTCAATTAGCCTATCAGAAGCTTCGAAAGCCATGACATCATTTTGTGGAATTTTCCAAGCTGTTTAAAGGCACAGTCAACTTCGTGTATGTAAACTTCTGACCCACTGGAATTGTGATACAGCTAATTATAAATGGAATAATCTGTCTGTAAATTATTGTTGGAAACATTACTTGTGTCATGCACCAAGTAGATGTCCTAACCCACTTGTCAAAACTATAGTTTGTTAACAAGAAATGTGTGGAGTGGTTGAAAAACAAGTTTTAATGACTCCAACCTAAGTGGATGTAAACCTCTGACTTCAACTGTATGAAGCATTTTTCTCAGTTATTATTTTGTTATTAATTTCTAGACTGATATAAAATGTTCCTGTTTTGGCTAATTTAATAGAGTGGGTTAGGTCTGATCTATACCAAATTAGCACCTGAGTCTCTAACCTGTTTCACACCTG
Organism: Oncorhynchus nerka; assembly: GCF_034236695.1. NCBI lineage: Eukaryota > Metazoa > Chordata > Actinopteri > Salmoniformes > Salmonidae > Oncorhynchus > Oncorhynchus nerka. The sequence continues at coordinate 90,633,853 of NC_088401.1, read as the reverse complement.
GTAGTTTAGTGGATGGGACTACCAGCTCTCTGTAACCTAGAGGGCAACCAGTGGGTCTATCTGCTCTATACCAAATTAGCACCTGAGTCTCTAACCTGTTTCATACCTGGTAGTTTAGTGGATGGGACTACCAGCTCTCTGTAACCTAGAGGGCAACCAGTGGGTCCATCTCCTCTATACCACCCACCTGGTAGTGTGGTGGATGGGACTACCAGCTCTCTGTAACCTAGAGGACAACCAGTGGGTCCATCTCCTCTATACCACCCACCTGGTAGTGTGGTGGATGGGACTACCATCTCTCTGTAACCTAGAGGACAACCAGTGGGTCCATCTCCTCTATACCACCCACCTGGTAGTGTGGTGGATGGGACTACCAGCTCTCTGTAACCTAGAGGGCAACCAGTGGGTCCATCTCCTCTATACCACCCACCTGGTAGTGTGGTGGATGGGACTACCATCTCTCTCTATACCACCCACCTGTAACCTAGAGGGACAACCAGTGGGTCCATCTCCTCTATACCACCCACCTGGTAGTGTGGTGGATGGGACTACCAGCTCTCTGTAACCTAGAGGACAACCAGTGGGTCCATCTCCTCTATACCATGTTTCTTGTGGATGGGATGACAGTGTCTGTATTTCTGGTAGTGTTGGATTTGCTCTCTGTAACCTAGAAGTCAACAGGTTCCTGCTCTTAGTTTGGTGGAGGCCAAAGACCTTGTATATTCCAGGATGAGATAGTAAAAGCTTTGGTGTTCCATACCAGCTCTCTGTAACCTAGTGTCCATCTCATAGTGTTTCTTGTAGTGACAGTGTCTGTGTCTGATTTATTTGGTGAAGTTTCCTGCTCTTTATTGTAGTGTCTAGTGTGTTCCATAGTGTCTGTCTAGTGTTCCATAGTGTCTGGTGTTCCATAGTGTCTGGTGTTCCATAGTGTCTAGTGTTCCATAGTGTCTAGTGTTCCATAGTGTCTAGTGTTCCATAGTGTCTAGTGTTCCATAGTGTCTAGTGTTCCATAGTGTCTAGTGTTCCATAGTGTCTAGTGTTCCATAGTGTCTAGTGTTTTTGTTTGGTTTAGGCCCAGACCATCACAGTAGGTTTGAGCAGAGCACGTTGAGCATCTGATACATACCTCGTAGGTCGCAGGATGGGGCCTGGTGGGGTGTAAAAGTGGGGGTTAGGCCTGTTGCTTCTCTCTGTCTCTGTGTGTGGGTCCTTCACCTGATAGAGGGTGTCCTTAAATAGGGTCCTATCTGCCTATGTGCCAGGAGAGATCAGACCTAGCACGACTGAGAAGGAGAGCGAGGTAGTGTTGCTATGTACTGTACTGTGACTAGGCCGGTACCCAACAGAAATGATCTGACCACCGTTGTCCTCTCTCTCTCTCTCCCCCCCAGTGGTAGGTCTTGATATCCAGGATGAGATGGGTCGTCATGAGGTGGGGCACATAGATAACTCCATGAAGGTTCCTCTCAACCACGGACGTGGCTGTCGCTTCGAGGGAGAGTTCACTATTAACAAAGTAATCTCTGACCCCCACTACACAGACCTCTGACCCCCAGTACACAGACCTCTGACCCCCAGTACACAGACCTCTGACCCCCACTACAGACCTCTGACCCCCACTACACAGACCTCTGACCCCCACTACACAGACCTCTGACCCCCACTACAGACCTCTGACCCCCACTACAGACCTCTGACCCCCACTACAGACCTCTGACCCCCACTACAGACCTCTGACCCCACTACACAGACCTCTGACCCCCACTACACAGACCTCTGACCCCCACTACACAGACCTCTGACCCCCACTACAGACCTCTGACCCCCACTACAGACCTCTGACCCCCACTACAGAGACCTCTGACCCCCACTACACAGACCTCTGACCCCCAGTACACAGACCTCTGACCCCCACTACACAGACCTCTGACCCCCAGTACACAGACCTCTGACCCCCACTACAGACCTCTGACCCCCACTACAGACCTCTGACCCCCACTACACAGACCTCTGACCCCCACTACACAGACCTCTGACCCCCACTACAGACCTCTGACCCCACTACACAGACCTCTGACCCCACTACACAGACCTCTGACCCCCACTACACAGACCTCTGACCCCCACTACACAGACCTCTGACCCCCACTACAGACCTCTGACCCCACTACACAGACCTCTGACCCCCACTACACAGACCTCTGACCCCCACTACAGACCTCTGACCCCCACTACAGACCTCTGACCCCACTACAGAGACCTCTGACCCCCACTACAGAGACCTCTGACCCCCTACACAGACACAGACCTCTGACCCCCACTACACAGACCTCTGACCCCCAGTACACAGACCTCTGACCCCCAGTACACAGACCTCTGACCCCCAGTACACAGACCTCTGACCCCCACTACACAGACCTCTGACCCCCACTACACAGACCTCTGACCCCCACTACACAGACCTCTGACCCCCACTACACACCTCTCTGACCCCCACTACACAGACCTCTGACCCCCACTACACAGACCTCTGACCCCCACTACACAGACCTCTGACCCCACTACACAGACCTCTGACCCCCACTACACAGACCTCTGACCCCACTACACAGACCTCTGACCCCCACTACACAGACCTCTGACCCCCACTACACAGACCTCTGACCCCCACTACACAGACCTCTGACCCCCAGTACACAGACCTCTGACCCCACTACACAGACCTCTGACCCCCAGTACACAGACCTCTGACCCTCACTACACAGACCTCTGACCCTCACTACACAGACCTCTGACCCCAGTACACAGCCTCTGACCCCCAGTACACAGACCTCTGACCCCAGTACACAGACCTCTGACCCCCAGTACACAGACCTCTGACCCCCACTACACAGACCTCTGACCCCCACTACACAGACCTCTGACCCCCAGTACACAGACCTCTGACCCCCACTACACAGACCTCTGACCCCCACTACACAGACCTCTGACCCTCACTACACAGACCTCTGACCCTCACTACACAGACCTCTGACCCCCAGTACACAGCCTCTGACCCCCAGTACACAGACCTCTGACCCCCAGTACACAGACCTCTGACCCCCACTACACAGACCTCTGACCCCCACTACACAGACCTCTGACCCCCACTACACAGACCTCTGACCCCCACTACACAGACCTCTGACTTCTGTTCTTTTGCTTGTTCTTGTACTTATGTCCCTTTCTGTTTGTGATATTGTCTCTGTGTGGTGAACTTGTCTCTGTGTGGTGATCTTGTCTCTGTGTGGTGATCTTGTCTCCGTGTGGTGATCTTGTCTCCGTGTGGTGATCTTGTCTCCGTGTGGTGATCTTCGAGGGAGAGTTCACTATTAACAAAGTAATCTCTGACCCCCACTACACAGACCTCTGACCCCCAGTACACAGACCTCTGACCCCCAGTACACAGACCTCTGACCCCCACTACAGACCTCTGACCCCACTACACAGACCTCTGACCCCCACTACACAGACCTCTGACCCCACTACAGACCTCTGACCCCCCCACTACAGACCTCTGACCCCACTACAGACCTCTGACCCCCACTACAGACCTCTGACCCCCACTACACAGACCTCTGACCCCACTACACAGACCTCTGACCCCCACTACACAGACCTCTGACCCCCACTACAGACCTCTGACCCCCACTACAGACCTCTGACCCCCACTACAGAGACCTCTGACCCCCACTACAGAGACCTCTGACCCCACTACACAGACCTCTGACCCCCAGTACACAGACCTCTGACCCCCACTACACAGACCTCTGACCCCCAGTACACAGACCTCTGACCCCACTACAGACCTCTGACCCCACTACAGACCTCTGACCCCACTACACAGACCTCTGACCCCCACTACACAGACCTCTGACCCCCACTACAGACCTCTGACCCCACTACACAGACCTCTGACCCCCACTACACAGACCTCTGACCCCCACTACACAGACCTCTGACCCCCACTACACAGACCTCTGACCCCCAGTACACAGACCTCTGACCCCACTACACAGACCTCTGACCCCCAGTACACAGACCTCTGACCCTCACTACACAGACCTCTGACCCTCACTACACAGACCTCTGACCCCCAGTACACAGACCTCTGACCCCCAGTACACAGCCTCTGACCCCCAGTACACAGACCTCTGACCCCCAGTACACAGACCTCTGACCCCCAGTACACAGACCTCTGACCCCCACTACACAGACCTCTGACCCCCACTACAGACCTCTGACCCCCACTACACAGACCTCTGACCCCCACTACACAGACCTCTGACTTCTGTTCTTTTGCTTGTTCTTGTACTTATGTCCCTTTCTGTTTGTGATATTGTCTCTGTGTGGTGAACTTGTCTCTGTGTGGTGATCTTGTCTCTGTGTGGTGATCTTGTCTCCGTGTGGTGATCTTGTCTCCGTGTGGTGATCTTGTCTCCGTGTGGTGATCTTGTCTCCGTGTGGTGATCTTGTCTCCGTGTGGTGATCTTGTCTCCGTGTGGTGATCTTGTCTCCTGTGTGGTGATCTTGTCTCTGTGTGATCTTGTCTCTGTGTGGTGATCTTGTCTCTGTGGTGATCTTGTCTCTGTGTGGTGATCTTGTCTCTGTGTGGTGATCTTGTCTCTGTGTGGTGATCTTGTCTCTGTGTGGTGATCTTGTCTCTGTGTGGTGATCTTGTCTCCGTGTGGTGATCTTGTCTCTGTGTGGTGATCTTGTCTCCGTGTGGTGATCTTGTCTCTGTGTGGTGATCTTGTCTCTGTGTGGTGATCTTGTCTCCGTGTGGTGATCTTGTCTCTGTGTGGTGATCTTGTCTCTGTGTGGTGATCTTGTCTCCGTGTGGTGATCTTGTCTCTGTATGATAATATCTGTGTGGCCTCCCTCCAGGTACCAGGTAACTTCCACGTGTCGACCCATAGCGCCACAGCCCAGCCCCAGAGCCCTGACATGACACACCTCATACACAAACTGGCCTTCGGGGAGAAACTACAGGTCAGGGCACTTCTATAGACACCCTCTCTATCTGAAACTACAGGTCAGGGCACTTCTATAGACACCCTCTATCTGAAACTACAGGTCAGGGCACTTCTATAGAAATCTGAAACTAGGTCAGGGCACTTCTATAGACACCCTGTCTATCTGAAACTACAGGTCAGGGCACTTCTATAGACACCCTCTCTATCTGAAACTACAGGTCAGGGCACTTCTTTAGACACCCTCTCTATCTGAAACTACAGGTCAGGGCACTTCTATAGACACCCTCTCTATCTGAAACTACAGGTCAGGACACTTCTATAGACACCCTCTCTATCTGAAACTACAGGTCAGGGCACTTCTATAGACACCCTCTCTATCTGAAACTACAGGTCAGGGCACTTCTATAGACACCCTCTCTATCTGAAACTACAGGTCAGGGCACTTCTGTAGACACCCAGATACAGGTCAGGGCACTTCTATAGACACCCTCTCTATCTGAAACTACAGGTCAGGGCACTTCTATAGACACCCTCTCTATCTGAAACTACAGGTCAGGGCACTTCTATAGACACCCTCTCTATCTGAAACTACAGGTCAGGGCACTTCTATAGACACCCTCTCTATCTGAAACTACAGGTCAGGGCACTTCTATAGACACCTCTCTATCTGAAACTACAGGTCAGGGCACTTCTAGACACCCTCTCTATCTGAAACTACAGGTCAGGGCACTTCTATAGACACCCTATCTGAAACTACAGGTCAGGGGCACACCTCTCTATCAGGGCAAACACCCTACAGGGCACTCTATAGACACCCTCTCTATCTGAAACTACAGGTCAGGGCACTTCTATAGACACCCTCTCTATCTGAAACTACAGGTCAGGGCACTTCTATAGACACCCTCTCTATCTGAAACTACAGGTCAGGGCACTTCTATAGACACCCTCTCTATCTGAAACTACAGGTCAGGACACTTCTATAGACACCCTCTCTATCTGAAACTACAGGTCAGGACACTTCTATAGACACCCTCTCTATCTGAAACTACAGGTCAGGGCACTTCTATAGACACCCTCTCTATCTGAAACTACAGGTCAGGGCACTTCTGTAGACACCCAGATACAGGTCAGGACACTTCTATAGACACCCTCTCTACAGGTCAGGGCACTTCTATAGACACCCTCTCTATCTGAAACTACAGGTCAGGGCACTTCTATAGACACCCTCTCTATCTGAAACTACAGGTCAGGGCACTTCTATAGACACCCTCTCTATCTGAAACTACAGGTCAGGCACTCTATAGACACTACAGGTCAGGGCACTTCTATAGACACCCTCTCTATCTGAAACTACAGGTCAGGGCACTTCTATAGACACCCTCTCTATCTGAAACTACAGGTCAGGGCACTTCTATAGACACCCTCTCTATCTGAAACTACAGGTCAGGGCACTTCTATAGACACCCTCTCTATCTGAAACTACAGGTCAGGGCACTTCTATAGACACCCTCTCTATCTGAAACTACAGGTCAGGGCACTTCTATAGACACCCTCTCTATCTTATCCAACATCAACCTGTGTACTGACACATTGGAGAGTATGATAATATGTAAGATCCTCCTACATAAATACCTCTCTGTGTCTGTCTCGGCTCCTGTCTGTCTCGGCTCCTGTCTGTCTGTCTCGGCTCCTGTCTGTCTGTCTCGGCTACGGTCTGTCTGTCTCGGCTCCTGTCTGTCTGTCTCGGCTCCTGTCTGTCTCGGCTCCTGTCTGTCTCGGCTCCTGTCTGTCTCGGCGTCTGTCTGTCTGTCTACGGTCTGTCTGTCTCGGCTCCTGTCTGTCTGTCTCGGCTCCTGTCTGTCTCGGCTCCTGTCTGTCTCGGCTCCTGTCTGTCTCGGCTCCTGTCTGTCTCGGCTCCTGTCTGTCTGTCTGTCTCGGCTCCTGTCTGTCTGTCTGTCTCGGCTCCTGTCTGTCTGTCTGTCTCGGCTCCTGTCTGTCTGTCTGTCTCGGCTCCTGTCTGTCTGTCTCGGGTCTCGTCTCTGTCTGTCTCGGCTCCTGTCTGTCTCGGCTCCTGTCTGTCTCGGCTCCTGTCTGTCTCGGCTCCTGTCTGTCTCGGCTCCTGTCTGTCTCGGCTCCTGTCTGTCTCGGCTCCTGTCTGTCTGTCTGTCTCGGCTCCTGTCTGTCTGTCTCGGCTCCTGTCTGTCTGTCTCGGGTCTCGTCTCTGTCTGTCTCGGCTCCTGTCTGTCTCGGCTCCTGTCTGTCTCGTCTCCTGTCTGCCTGTCTCGTCTCCTGTCTGTCTGTGTCTGTCTGTATCGGCTCCTGTCTGTCTCGTCTCCTGTCTGTCTGTCTCGTCTCTGTCTGTCTCGTCTCTGTCTGTCTCGTCTCCTCTCTGTCTCTGTCTCGTCTCCTGTCTGTCTCTCTGTCTCGTCTCTGTCTGTCTCGTCTCCTGTCTGTCTGTCTGTCTGTCTGCCTCGGCTCCTGTCTGTCTGCCTCGGCTCCTGTCTGTCTCCTGTCTGTCTGTCTGTCTGTATCGGCTCCGGTCTGTCTGTATCGGCTCCTGTCTGTCTGTCTGTCTCGTCTCCTGTCTGTCTCGTCTCTCTCTGTCTCTGTCTGTCTCGTCTCCTGTGTGCCACGCTACAGGTGCAGAATGTCCAAGGAGCCTTTAATGCGTTGGGAGGAGCTGACAGGCTGGTCTCCAACCGTACGTAGAGATCTGTTTATCTCTCTGTTGCCTGTGTATGAGAGGTGTGTGTGAGAGAGACCCCTACAGAGCAGAAGGACTAAGACATGGAAACGTTCCTCTCATGGGAATACAAACGGGTTACTATGGTTACTAGAACAACCCCTATTCTAGCAGTCTCTCATTAAAAAATAACTATACTATTTTATTCCTGTTATAAAAGTTAACTTGTGTTCCCTTGCAGCTCTGGCATCTCATGACTACATCCTAAAGATTGTCCCAACAGTCTATGAAGACCTGAGTGGAAAACAGAGGTTCTCCTACCAGTACACAGTAGCCAACAAGGTATGGACTAGAACCCTACCAGAATACTGTAGTCAACAAGGTATGGACTAGAACCCTACCAGAATACTGTAGTCAACAAGGTATGGACTAGAACCCTACCAGAATACTGTAGTCAACAAGGTATGGACTAGAACCCTACCCCTGCCAGAATACTGTAGTCAACGAGGTATGGACTAGAACCCTACCCCTGCCAGAATACTGTAGTCAACAAGGTATGGACTAGAACCCTACCAGAATAATGTAGTCAACAAGGTATGGACTAGAACCCTGCCAGAATACTAAATTCAACGAGGTATGGACTAGAACCCTACCCCTGACAGAATACTGTAGTCAACGAGGTATGGACTAGAACCCTGCCAGAATACTGTAGTCAACAAGGTATGGACTAGAACCCTACCCCTGACAGAATATTGTAGTCAACGAGGTATGGACTAGAACCCTGCCAGAATACTGTAGTCAACAAGGTATGGACTAGAACCCTACCAGAATACTGTAGTCAACGAGGTATGGACTAGAACCCTACCAGAATACTGTAGTCAACAAGGTATGGACTAGAACCCTGCCAGTATACTGTAGTCAACAAGGTATGGACTAGAACACTACCCCTGCCAGTATACTGTAGTCAACAAGGTATGGACTAGAACCCTGCCCCTGCCAGTATACTGTAGTCAACAAGGTATGGACTATAATCCTACCAGAATACTGTAGTCAACAAGGTATGGACTAGAACCGTACCAGAATACTCTAGTCAATAAGGTATGGACTATAACCCTACCAGAATACTGTAGTCAACAAGGTATGGCCTATAACCCTACCAGAATACTCTATTCATCGAGGTATGGACTACAACCCTACCCCTGCCAGAATACTGTAGTCAACGAGGTATGGACTAGAACCCTACCCCTGCCTGTATACTGTAGTCAACGAGGTATGGACTACAACCCTACCCCTGCCAGAATACTGTAGTCAACGAGGTATGGACTACAACCCTACCCCTGCCAGTATACTGTAGTCAACAAGGTGTGGACTAGAACCCTACCCCTGCCAGTATACTGTAGTCAACAAGGTATGGACTAGAACCCTACCCCTGCCAGTATACTGTAGTCAACGAGGTATGGACTAGAACCCTACCAGAATACTGTAGTCAACGAGGTATGGACTAGAACCCTACCAGAATACGATAGTCAACAAGGTATGGACTAGAACCCTACCCCTGCCAGAATACTGTAGTCAACGAGGTATGGACTAGAACCCTACCAGAATACTGTAGTCAACGAGGTATGGACTACAACCCTACCAGAATACTGTAGTCAACAAGGTATGGACTAGAACCCTACCCCTGCCAGTATACTATAGTCAACAAGGTATGGACCAGAACCCTACCAGAATACTGTAGTCAACGAGGTATGGACTATACCAGGACAACGAGGTAGAACCCTAGAATACTGTAGTCAGAATACTGTAGTCAACGAGGTATGGACTAGAACCCTACCCCTGCCAGAATACTGTAGTCAACGAGGTATGGACTAGAACCCTACCAGAATACTGTAGTCAACAAGGTATGGACTAGAACCCTACCCCTGCCAGTATACTATAGTCAACAAGGTATGGACCAGAACCCTACCAGAATACTGTAGTCAACGAGGTATGGACTAGAACCTTACCCCTGCCAGAATACTGTAGTCTAAGAGGTATGGACTAGAACCCTACCAGTATACTGTAGTCAACGAGGTATGGACTAGAACCCTACCAGTATACTGTAGTCAACGAGGTATGGACTAGAACCCTACCAGAATACTGTAGTCAATGAGGTATGGACTAGAACCCTGCCAGTATACTGTAGTCAACGAGGTATGGACTACAACCCTACCCCTGCCAGAATACTGTAGTCAACGAGGTATGGACTAGAACCCTACCCCTGCCAGTATACTGTAGTCAACAAGGTATGGACTAGAACCCTGCCAGTATACTGTAGTCAACAAGGTATGGACTAGAACCCTACCCCTGCCAGTATACTGTAGTCAACGAGGTATGGACTAGAACCCTACCAGAATACTGTAGTCAACAAGGTATGGACCAGAACCCTACCAGAATACTGTAGTCAACAAGGTATGGACTAGAACCCTACCAGAATACTGTAGTCAACGAGGTATGGACTAGAACCCTACCAGAATACTGTAGTCAACGAGGTATGGACTAGAACCCTACCAGAATACTGTAGTCAACGAGGTATGGACTAGAACCCTACCCCTGCCAGAATACTGTAGTCAACGAGGTATGGACTAGAACCCTACCAGAATACTGTAGTCAACGAGGTATGGACTAGAACCCTACCAGTATACTGTAGTCAACGAGGTATGGACTAGAACCCTACCAGAATACTGTAGTCAACAAGGTATGGACTAGAACCCTACCCCTGCCAGTATACTATAGTCAACAAGGTATGGACCAGAACCCTACCAGAATACTGTAGTCAACGAGGTATGGACTAGAACCCTACCAGTATACTGTAGTCAACAAGGTATGGACTAGAACCCTACCAGAATACTGTAGTCAACAAGGTATGGATAATAGTGGCAGCTGTTTGTTCACCTGCCCGTAATTGCTAATAACCCATCCACAACCTCACAACTATACCTGTCTTTTCGGAAAGTATTCAGACCCCTTGACTTCCATTGCAGCCTTATTTTTAAATGATTAAATAGTTTACACAAAATTCCCCGTAATGAAAAATAAAAACAGGTTTTTAGGAATTCAATTAAATGGACATGATTTGGAAAGGCAAACACCTGTCTATATAAGGTCCCACTGTTGACAGTGCATGTCAGAGCAAAAACCAAGCCATGAGGTCAAAGGAATTGTCCGTAGAGCTCCGAGACAGGATTGTGTCGAGGCACAGATCTGGGGAAGGGTACCAAAAATCTGGGAGAAGGGCCTTGGTCAGGGAGGTGACCAAGAACCGGATGGTCACCCTGACAGAGCACCTGAGTTCCTCTGTGGAAATAGGAGAACCTTCCAGAAGGACATTCTTCTCTGCAGCACTCTACCAATCAGGCCAGACGGAAGCCACTCATCAGTAAAAGGCACATGACAGCCCGTTTGGCGTTTTCCAAAAGGCATCTAAAGACTCTGACCATGAGAAACAAGATTCTCTGGTCTGATGTATCCAAGATTGAACTCTTTGGCCTGAAAGCCAAGTGTCACATCTGGAGGAAATCTGGCACCATCCCTACGGTGAAGCATGGTGGGGGGGGGTTTCAGCGGCAGGGACTGGGAGACTAGTCAGGATCAAGGGAAAGATTAACAGAGCAAAGTAGAGCGAGATCCTTGATGAAAACCTGCTCAGGACCTCAGACTGGGGGCGAAGGTTCACCTTCCAACAGGACAACAGCCCTAATCACACAGCCAAGACAACGCAGGAGTGGCTTTGGGACAAGTCTCTGAATATCCTTGAGTGTCCAGGAAACAACCTCTCCTCAATGTGAGCAAGACAAAGGAGCTGATTGTGGACGACAGGAAAAGGAGAATTGAGCACGCCCCCATTCTCATCGATGGGGTTATGTCTCTTTGTCCCGCCCCTGCAGCAGTACACAGCCAATAATATGACATATTATAATGTTATGTCTCTTTGTCCCGCCCCTACAGGAGTACGTAGCCTATAGCCACACAGGAAGGATTATCCCAGCTATCTGGTACCGCTATGACCTCAGTCCAATCACAGTCAAGTACACAGAGAAGAGACAACCCCTCTACCGGTTCATAACTACGGTATGTTACCCTAACCGCTAACCCCTCTACCGGTTCATAACTACGGTATGTTACCCTAACCGCTAACCCCTTACCCTAGCCTCAACTACAACCCTAGCCTCAACTACAACCCTAACCCTAGCCTCAACTACAACCCTAGCCTCAACTACAACCCTAACCCTAGCCTCAACTACAACCCTAGCCTCAACTACAACCCTAGACTCAACTACAACCCTAGCCTCAACTACAACCCTAACCTCAACCCTAACCCTAGCCTCAACTACAACCCTAACCTCAACTACAACCCCAACCCTAGCCTCAACTACAACCCTAACCCTAGCCTCAACTACAACCCTAGCCTCAACTACAACCCTAGCCTCAACTACAACCCTAACCTCAACTACAACCCTAGCCTCAACTACAACCCTAACCCTAGCCTCAACTACAACCCTAACCTCAACTACAACCCTAACCCTAGCCTCAACTACAACCCTAGCTTCAACTACAACCCTAACCTCAACTACAACCCTAACCTCAACTACAACCCTAACCCTAACCTCAACTACAACCCTAACCTCAACTACAACCCTAACCCTAACCTCAACTACAACCCTAACCCTAGCCTCAACTACAACCCTAATCTCAACTACAACCCTAGCCTCAACTACAACCCTAGCCTCAACTACAACCCTAACCTCAACTACAACCCTAACCTCAACTACAACCCTAGCCTCAACTACAACCCTAATCTCAACTACAACCCTAACCCTAGCCTCAACTACAACCCTAACCTCAACTACAACCCTAACCCTAATCTCAACTACAACCCTAACCCTAGCCTCAACTACAACCCTAACCCTAGCCTCAACTACAACCCTAACCCTAGCCTCAACTACAACCCTAACCTCAACTACAACCCTAACCCTAATCTCAACTACAACCCCAACCCTAGCCTCAACTACAACCCTAACCCTAACCTCAACTCTAACCCTAACCTCAACTACAACCCTAACCCTAGCCTCAACTACAACCCTAACCCTAGCCTCAACTACAACCCTAACCCTAGCCTCAACTACAACCCTAACCCTAGCTTCAACTACAACCCTAACCTCAACTACAACCCTAACCCTAGCCTCAACTACAACCCTAACCTCAACTACAACCCTAGCCTCAACTACAACCCTAACCCTAACCTCAACTACAACCCTAACCCTAACCTCAACTACAACCCTAACCCTAACCTCAACTACAACCCTAACCCTAGCCTCAACTACAACCCTAACCCTAGCCTCAACTACAACCCTAACCCTAGCCTCAACTACAACCCTAACCCTAGCCTCAACTACAACCCTAGGCTCAACTACAACCCTAGGCTCAACTACAACCCTAACCTCAACTACAACCCTAGCCTCAACTACAACCCTAACCCTGGCTTCAACTACAACCCTAACCTCAACTACAACCCTAACTACAACCCTAACCCTAGCCTCAACTACAACCCTAACCCTAACCCTAGCCTCAACTACAACCCTAACCCTAACCCTAGCCTCAACTACAACCCTAGCCTCAACTACAACCCTAACCTCAACTACAACCCTAACCTCAACTACAACCCTAACCCTAACCTCAACTACAACCCTAACCTCAACTACAACCCTAACCCTAGCCTCAACTACAACCCTAACCCTAGCCTCAACTACAACCCTAACCCTAGCCTCAACCCTAACCCTAGCCTCAACTACAACCCTAACCCTAGCCTCAACTACAACCCTAACCCTAACCCTAGCCTCAACTACAACCCTAATCTCAACTACAACCCTAATCTCAACTACAACCCTAACCTCAACTACAACCCTAACCTCAACTACAACCCTAGCCTCAACTACAACCCTAGCCTCAACTACAACCCTAATCTCAACTACAACCCTAACCTCAACTACAACCCTAACCTCAACTACAACCCTAACCTCAACTACAACCCTAACCCTAGCCTCAACTACAACCCTAACCCTAGCCTCAACCCTAACCCTAGCCTCAACTACAACCCTAACCCTAGCCTCAACTACAACCCTAGGCTCAACTACAACCCTAGGCTCAACTACAACCCTAATCTCAACTACAACCTAACCTCAACTACAACCCTAGCCTCAACTACAACCCTAACCCTCAACTACAACCCTAACCTCAACTACAACCTAACTACAACCCCCTAGCCTCAACTACAACCCTAACCTAACAACTACAACCCCCTAGCCTCAACTACAACCCCTAACCCTAGCCTCAACTACAACCCTAGCCTCAACTACAACCTAACCTCAACTACAACCCTAACCTCAGCTACAACCCTAACCCTAACCTCAACTACAACCCTAACCCTAGCCTCAACTACAACCCTAACCCTAGCCTCAACCCTAACCCTAGCCTCAACTACAACCCTAACCCTAGCCTCAACTACAACCCTAACCCTAACCCTAGCCTCAACTACAACCCTAATCTCAACTACAACCCTAGCCTCAACTACAACCCTAGCCTCAACTACAACCCTAGCCTCAACTACAACCCTAACCTCAACTACAACCCTAACCTCAACTACAACCCTAGCCTCAACTACAACCCTAATCTCAACTACAACCCTAACCCTAGCCTCAACTACAACCCTAACCCTAACCTCAACTACAACCCTAACCCTAATCTCAACTACAACCCTAACCCTAGCCTCAACTACAACCCTAACCCTAGCCTCAACTACAACCCTAACCCTAGCCTCAACTACAACCCTAACCCTAGCCTCAACTACAACCCTAACCCTAGCCTCAACCCTAACCCTAGCCTCAACTACAACCCTAACCCTAGCCTCAACTACAACCCTAGGCTCAACTACAACCCTAGCCTCAACTACAACCCTAACCCTAGCCTCAACTACAACCCTAGCCTCAACTACAACCCTAGCTTCAACTACAACCCTAACCCTAGCCTCATGTCTACATCCTGATTCATCCTGATTCATCCTAACCCCTGACCTCTCCCCTCCAGATCTGTGCCATCATCGGGGGGACGTTCACGGTAGCAGGCATCATAGACTCCTGTATATTCACAGCCTCCGAGGCCTGGAAGAAGATCCAGATAGGAAAGATGTCCTGAGGACGTATCACTACGCTGTCCCGAGGACGCATCACTACGTGTCACTACGCCCTCATGAAACGTATTTCTAACATCCAGAAGGGTGTATCTCAATAGTCTACAAGCTTCCTCTCCTTCACCTGCTAGAATAATAATATATACCATTTAGCTGACGGTTGTTTCCTAAGTGACTTAGTCATGTTACACATTTTTCTCTATGGGTGGCCCCAGCGGGAATCGATCCCACCATCCTGTCGTTACAAATGCCATGCTCTACCAACGGAGCCTTTACTTTCCTTCATCTGTCAGAGCAGAGGAAGGAAAGGAGACGAGGCGAGGAAGCGACTCCAGACTATTGAGATGCACCCAGAGACGGGCAGTATATTTCTCCAGATGACAACAGGATGGATGGTTGTTTTCAAATGGCAACATTTACCCTTTTATAGTGCACTTCTTTTGGAGCCTCATAAATAGTGCCCTTCTTTTGGGTCCTCATAAATAGTGCACTTCTTTTGGAGCCTCATATATAGGGCACTTCTTTTGGAGCCTCATAAATAGTGCACTTCTTTTGGAGCCTCATAAATAGTGCACTTCTTTTGGAGCCTCATAAATAGTGCACTATGAATTAAATAGGGTGGTAAAATGTAGTAATTTGTCATCAAATGTTTTTCTCATGTTACTTTCAAATGTTTTTTTTTTTACATAATATTTTGTACTTTGTGACATGAAGTGAATATATACTGTCTTTTTCAGGTGTAAAATACCACATTGTAACATACTGTATTTATGATTGTATTGTGGAATGAATCACACTGTCACATCAAGCCATTGGAAATATAATGAATCAATTGTGCCTTAGGTTTTTTTTTAAGCCCATGTCATGCAGTATGTCTCTCAAATCAAGTGTTTTCAGCTTTCTGGGTCGTTTGGTTTCTCATTTCAATGTTGTCTGAACCAGGCTTTTCTTATTGTCATTTCATAATGCTGAATCTATTACGGTATTGACTGAATAATGGACCAACTCTAGAAGTAGTCTTGGTTCTAGAGCTAGTCTTGGTTCTAGAGCTGGTCTTGGTTCTAGAGCTGGTCTTGGTTCTAGAGCTGGTCTTGGTTCTAGAGCTGGTCATGGTTCTAGAACTGGTCTTGGTTCTAGAGCTGGTCTTGGTTCTAGAGCTGGTCTTGGTTCTAGAGCTGGTCTTGGTTGTAGAGCTGGTCTTGGTTCTAGAGCTGGTCTTGGTTCTAGAGCTGGTCTTGGTTGTAGAGCTGGTCTTGGTTCTAGAGCTGGTCTTGGTTGTAGAGCTGGTCTTGGTTGTAGAACTGGTCTTGGTTGTAGAGCTGGTCTTGGTTGTAGAGCTGGTCTTGGTTGTAGAACTGGTCTTGGTTGTAGAGCTGGTCTTGGTTGTAGAGCTGGTCTTGGTTCTAGAGCTGGTGTTGGTTCTAGAGCTGGTCTTGGTTGTAGAGCTGGTCTTGGTTGTAGAGCTGGTCTTGGTTGTAGAGCTGGTCTTGGTTCTAGAGCTGGTGTTGGTTCTAGAGCTGGTGTTGGTTGTAGAACTACAACGTGGTCAATGTTTACTGCCCTGCCCCCTCTCCTTTTTTATAGAATGTTTCCTAAATCCATTGTGACTGGCCGTACTATCTGTTCAGTGTCCTTGTGTCAAATCCATTGTGACTGGCCGTACTATCTGTTCAGTGTCCTTGTGTCAAATCCATTGTGACTGGCCGTACTATCTGTTCAGTGTCCTTGTGTCAAATCCATTGTGACTGGCCGTACTATCTGTTCAGTGTCCTTGTGTCAAATCCATTTGTTATGAAGTTGTTTTTTTTTGGTTTTATCTACTTTCTGAAGATGTTCAAAGGATTTGTACGTCTTTATGTTTTTGCCAAAAAGTAATAGTATTTTGTTAGTTCCTTCTAATGTTTTTCTGAACGTGTGTGTTCTTTTGATTTGTAATTGATAACAATCTGAATTATCCGTTTGACGTTGTTACAGGGTTTCTGTGGGAAGGGAGGGAACTGTTTAGTTATAAGGGCTATATCCCAAATGTCACCCTATTGCCAATGTAGTGCATGACTTTTAGACCAGGGACCATAGGGCGCTCATCAAATGTAGTGCACTACACAGGGAATAGGGTGCCGTCAAGATGTTCTTTATCAATGGTCTCATCACTACCATGACAACTAAGATGAAAGCCATTGATAAATAGAAGTCTTTAAAACTGGTATTACTCGACTAGGTCAGACATTTTCCTGTCATGAAAGAAGCAGATGATGTGTGCAACAACCAGTAAAGTTACTTTAGCAACCACGGTGTTCCAGTTCCTACTTCCTCATGACAACCGACCACCTCTGACCTCAACCACGGTGTTCCAGTTCCTACTTCCTCATGACAACCGACCACCTCTGACCTCAACCACGGTGTTCCAGTTCCTACTTCCTCATGACAACCAACCACCTCTGACCTCATCCACGGTGTTCCAGTTCCTACTTCCTCATGATAACAGACCACCTCTGACCTCAACCACGGTGTTCCAGTTCCTACTTCCTCATGACAACCGACCACCTCTGACCTCATCCACTGGTTAGGAGAAAGAGCGTCTGGTTAGGAGAGGGAGCGTCTGGTTAGGAGAGGGAGCGTCTGGTTAGGAGAGGGAGCGTCTGGTTAGGAGAGGGAGCGTCTGGTTAGATGTGAGAGCGCGTCTGTTTGGGAGAGAGAACTTCTGGTTGGGAGAGAGGGAGCGTCTGGTTGGGAGAGAGAGGGAGCGTCTGGTTGGGAGAGAGAGAGAGAGCGTCTGGTTGGGAGAGAGAGAGCGTCTGGTTGGGAGAGAGAGAGAGAGCGTCTGGTTGGGAGAGAGAGAGCGTCTGGTCGGGAGAGAGAGAGCGTCTGGTCGGGAGAGAGAGAGCGTCTGGTCGGGAGAGAGAGAGAGCGTCTGGTCGGGAGAGAGAGCGAGCGCGTCTGGTCGGGAGAGAGAGCGAGCGCGTCTGGTCGGAGAGAGAGAGCGTCTGGTCGGGAGAGAGAGCGTCTGGTCGGGAGAGAGAGAGAGTCTGGTCGGGAGAGAGAGAGAGAGCGTCTGGTCGGGAGAGAGAGAGAGCGCGTCTGGTCGGGAGAGAGAGAGAGCGTCTGGTCGGGAGAGAGAGAGAGAGCGTCTGGTCGGGAGAGAGAGAGAGAGAGCGTCTGGTCGGGAGAGAGAGAGCGTCTGGTCGGGAGGGAGAGAGAGCGTCTGGTCGGGAGATAGAGAGAGCGTCTGGTCGGGAGAGAGAGAGAGAGCGTCTGGTCGGGAGAGAGAGAGAGCGTCTGGTCGGGAGAGAGAGAGAGCGTCTGGTCGGGAGAGAGAGAGAGAGAGCGTCTGGTCGGGAGAGAGAGAGAGAGCGTCTGGTCGGGAGAGAGAGAGCGTCTGGTCGGGAGAGAGAGCGTCTGGTCGGGAGAGAGAGCGCGTCTGGTCGGGAGAGAGAGCGTCTGGTCGGGAGAGAGAGAGCGTCTGGTCGGGAGAGAGAGCGTCTGGTCGGGAGAGAGAAGCGTCTGGTCGGGAGAGAGAGCGTCTGGTCGGGAGAGAGAGAGAGCGTCTGGTCGGGAGAGAGAGCGTCTGGTCGGGAGAGAGAGAGCGTCTGGTCGGGAGAGAGAAGAGCGTCTGGTCGGGAGAGAAGAGCGTCTGGTCGGGAGAGAGAGAGCGTCTGGTCGGGAGAGAGAGAGAGAGAGCGTCTGGTCGGGAGAGAGAGAGCGTCTGGTCGGGAGAGAGAGAGCGTCTGGTGGAGAGAGAGAAAGCGTCTGGTCGGGAGAGAGAGAGAGCGTCTGGTCGGGAGAGAGAGAGAGAGAGCGTCTGGTCGGGAGAGAGAGAGAGCGTCTGGTCGGGAGAGAGAGAGCGTCTGGTCGGGAGAGAGAGAGAGCGTCTGGTCGGGAGAGAGAAGAGTCGGGAGAGAGAGAAGCGTCTGGTCGGGAGAGAGAGCGAGAGCGTCTGGTCGGGAGAGAGAGCGTCTGGTCGGGAGAGAGAGAGAGCGTCTGGTCGGGAGAGAGAGAGAGCGTCTGGTCGGGAGAGAGAGAGAGAGAGCGTCTGGTCGGGAGAGAGAGAGAGAGCGTCTGGTCGGGAGAGAGAGAGAGAGCGTCTGGTCGGGAGAGAGAGAGAGCGTCTGGTCGGGAGAGAGAGAGAGCGTCTGGTCGGGAGAGAGAGAGAGAGCGTCTGGTCGGGAGAGAGAGAGCGTCTGGTCGGGAGAGAGAGCGTCTGGTCGGGAGAGAGAGCGTCTGGTCGGGAGAGAGAGAGAGAGCGTCTGGTCGGGAGAGAGAGAGCGTCTGGTCGGGAGAGAGAGAGAGCGTCTGGTCGGGAGAGAGAGAGCGTCTGGTCGGGAGAGAGAGAGCGTCTGGTCGGGAGAGAGAGAGCGTCTGGTCGGGAGAGAGAGAGAGAGAGAGCGTCTGGTCGGGAGAGAGAGAGAGCGTCTGGTCGGGAGAGAGAGAGAGTGGTCGGGAGAGAGAGAGAGAGAGCGTCTGGTCGGGAGAGAGAGAGAGAGAGCGTCTGGTCGGTCGGGAGAGAGAGTGTCTGGTCAGGTGACACTCCTTTTTTTTCTCTCATTCACTTTATTTACATCTCCTCTGCTCCCTCGTCCCTCCTTCAGTCAGGTTGATATACGCTCCCCCACCTAGTCTGTCCCAAATGGCTCTACTGTTACCCACAGCCCTAAAGGCCCTGGTCTAAAGTACTGCTTTCAGTAGGGAGCCATTTGGGATGCACCCTAGACAAGCCAGTAGACTGAGACCAATCTAGAGTTCTAGACCTGTCAGAACCAGTTGTGTCATCTGGAGGAGAGCCGTATTAAGTCGTGTCATCTGGAGGAGAGCCGTATTAAGTTGGGTCATCTGGAGGAGAACCGTATTAAGTTGGGTCATCTGGAGGAGAGCCGTATTAAGTTGGGTCATCTGGAGGAGAGCCGTATTAAGTCGTGTCGTCTGGAGGAGAGCCGTATTAAGTCGTGTCGTCTGGAGGAGAGCCGTATTAAGTTGGGTCATCTGGAGGAGAGCCGTATTAAGTTGGGTCATCTGGAGGAGAGCCGTATTAAGTTGGGTCATCTGGAGGAGAGCCGTATTAAGTTGGGTCATCTGGAGGAGAGCCGTATTAAGTTGGGTCATCTGGAGGAGAGCCGTATTAAGTCCGTTCTCTGAACACTCCTCCCTCTCACTCTACAGTGACTAACATCATATATATGGGACACTTCCCATATCGCTATCATTATTATTATTAGCAAAATAACAGACCTGAGACATGACTAAAGAAGATATATTTCTTTATTTTCATTTATTTTTTATTTTTTACAAATAATCAAAAGCTTACTCTGTATAAAGACACACATCTGAACTGTGGTTGATATATCATACTTTGGTTTTGACATACTGCCGCCCAGTGGTTGGTTAGAGAACTGCAGGTACTGACGGCTCAATCCAGTATGGGCCGGTGTGGCCATGGAGAAGGGAAGGAGTGACAGCAAGGAAGAGGGAAGGAGATGGGATTGAGTATATATACTACAATATAATCCCAACCCTTGTGGCTAGCAAGACTGGAATCTGAACTATTGGAACCCACTGTAGTCAATCACAGGTTGGAGGAGGAGGGGCTAACCCACTAGTCAATCACAGGTTGGAGGAGGAGGGGCTAACCCACTAGTCAATCACAGGTTGGAGGAGGAGGGGCTAACCCACTAGTCAATCACAGGTTGGAGGAGGAGGGGCTAACCCACTAGTCAATCACAGGTTGGAGGAGGAGGGGCTAACCCACTAGTCAATCACAGGTTGGAGGAGGAGGGGCTAACCCACTAGTCAATCACAGGTTGGAGGAGGAGGGGCTAACCCACTAGTCAATCACAGGTTGGAGGAGGGGGGGCTAACCCACTAGTCAATCACAGGTTGGAGGAGGAGGGGCTAACCCACTAGTCAATCACAGGTTGGAGGAGGAGGGGCTAACCCACTAGTCAATCACAGGTTGGAGGAGGAGGGGCTAACCCACTAGTCAATCACAGGTTGGAGGAGGAAGGGGGTTGGAGGAGGAGGGGCTAACCCACTAGTCAATCACAGGTTGGAGGAGGAAGGGCTAACCCACTAGTCAATCACAGGTTGGAGGAGGAGGGGCTAACCCACTAGTCAATCACAGGTTGGAGGAGGAGGGGCTAACCCACTAGTCAATCACAGGTTGGAGGAGGAGGGGCTAACCCACTAGTCAATCACAGGTTGGAGGAGGAGGGGCTAACCCACTAGTCAATCACAGGTTGGAGGAGGAGGGGCTAACCCACTAGTCAATCACAGGTTGGAGGAGGAGGGGCTAACCCACTAGTCAATCACAGGTTGGAGGAGGAGGGGCTAACCCACTAGTCAATCACAGGTTGGAGGAGGAGGGGCTAACCCACTAGTCAATCACAGGTTGGAGGAGGAGGGGCTAACCCACTAGTCAATCACAGGTTGGAGGAGGAGGGGCTAACCCACTGTAGTCAATCACAGGTTGGAGGAGGAGGGGCTGACCCACTGTAGCCAATCACAGGTTGGAGGAGGAGGGGCTACCCACTCTGTGATGATGACATCACAGGTTGGAGGAGGCGAGGCAGCGTGTATCATCAGGGGAGGAGAAGAAGTCCAGGACCCTGCCCTCCTCTGATAGCTGACCATACTCATTGTTGTAAAAGGTCTGGCCAGAGAGCTGGGAGAGGAAGGCTGGTCGGTGTCTGGAACTAACAGAGCTACCGCTGGACTCTACCACCACCAGGCGCTCTGTACTCCTACTGGGGAAGGAGGGGAGGGGAGAGTAGAGGTGGGAGAGGAGGGGAGGTGGGAGAGGAGGAGGGAAGGGGAGGTGGGAGAGGAGAGGGGAGGTAGGAGGGGAGGGGAGGTGGGAGAGGAGGGAAGGGGAGGGGGAGGGGAGGGAGAGAGAGGAGGGAAGGGGAGGTAGGAGAGGAGGGAGGTGGGAGGGAGGGAAGGAGAGGGGGAGGGGAGGGGAGAGGAGGGAAGGGGAGGTAGGAGAGGGGGAGAGGAGGGGAGGTGGGAGGGAAGGGGAGGTGGGAGGGGAGGAGGGAAGGGGTGGTAGGAGGAGAGAGGGGGAGGGAGGTGGGAGGGGAGAGACGAGAAGAGGGGAGGGGAGGGGAGGTGGGAGAGGAGGGGAGGCGAGGTGGGAGAGGAGGAGAGAGGAGACGGCTGTTAGGACAATATGCTGTTGTTATTTTTTGACACCAGTTTTTTTTTTTACATTTTCAAAAAACAGACAACCCACACAGACGCCTTGTCATATTAATGATGCTATTGGTTAAGGGCATGACGTTATTGGTTAAGGGCATGATGCTATTGGTTAAGGGCATGACGTTATTGGTTAAGGGCATGATGCTATTGGTTAAGGGCATGACGTTATTGGTTAAGGGAATGATGTTATTGGTTAAGGGCATGACGTTATTGGTTAAGGGCATGATGTTATTGGTTAAGGGCATGACGTTATTGGTTAAGGGCATGATGCTATTGGTTAAGGGCATGACGTTATTGGTTAAGGGCATGATGCTATTGGTTAAGGGCATGACGTTATTGGTTAAGGGCATGATGCTATTGGTTAAGGGCATGACGTTATTGGTTAAGGGCATGATGCTATTGGTTAAGGGCATGACGTTATTGGTTAAGGGCATGATGTTATTGTTATTGTTAAGGGCATGATGCTATTGGTTAAAGGCGTTATTGGTTAAGGGAATGATGTTATTGGTTAAGGGCATGACGTTATTGGTTAAGGGCATGATGCTATTGGTTAAGGGCATTGGTTAAGGGAATGATGTTATTGGTTAAGGGCATGACGTTATTGGTTAAGGGCATGATGCTATTGGTTAAGGGCATGACGTTATTGGTTAAGGACATGATGTTATTTTTTATTTATTTTTTATTTCACCTTTATTTAACCAGGTAGGCTAGTTGAGAACAAGTTCTCATTTGCAACTGCGACCTGGCCAAGATAAAGCATACCAGTGTGAACAGGCAACACAGAGTTACACATGGAGTAAACAATTAACAAGTCAATAACACAGTAGAAAAAAAGGGGAGTCTATATACAATGTGTGCAAAAGGCATGAGGTAGGCGAATAATTACAATATTGCAGATTAACCTCTTAAATCGACCCTCTACTTTTTTGAACATTCTGTTAAAAATCGCGCAACATTTCAGCGCCCTGCTACTCATGCCAGGAATATAGTATATGCATTTGCTTAGTCTGTGTGGATAGAAAACACTCAGACGTTTATAAAACTGGTTAAATCACTGCTGTGGCTTTACCAGAACGGCATTTACATCGAAAAGCACAGGAAAAACTGATCACTGAAAAT
Organism: Oncorhynchus nerka; assembly: GCF_034236695.1. Taxonomy (NCBI): domain Eukaryota; kingdom Metazoa; phylum Chordata; class Actinopteri; order Salmoniformes; family Salmonidae; genus Oncorhynchus; species Oncorhynchus nerka. The sequence goes on along the minus strand of NC_088401.1, from coordinate 90,610,623 downwards.
GGGAAAATATATCCATGCGCTACTTGAACCCATTGATAAAGGTGAACCACAATTAATTGACTGAGGTTGCAGTACCTACAGCTTCCACACGGGTGTCTAGAGTCTTGTCATTTCCCTTCGAGTTTTTTCTTGGTCAAACACATGCAGGGCACCGTATCTCCTATGGTCTAGGACCGGATATTTTCGCTGAGTTTCTAGCCGGACATTTTTCCAGACGGACAGCTAATGATCTTTACATCGCCTCCTGATGAATTTTATCGCTTATTAACGTTTACTAATACCTAAAGTTGCATTACAAACGTATTTCGAAGTGTTTTGTGAAAGTTTATCGTCGACTTTTTGAATTTTAAAAAATGACGTTACGTTTTGAAACGATGTTTTTTTCGTTTATCACACAGTCTACATATAACGATATCTAGGCTTTATATGGACCGATTTAATCGAAATAAAGACCCAAATAGTGTTTATGGGACATCTAGGAGTGCCAACAAAGAAGATGGTGAAAGGTAATGAATGTTTTCTATTTTATTGTGCGGTTTGTGTAACGCCGAAATGCTAATTATTTTGTTTACGTCCCCTGTGGGTCTTTTGGGGTGGTGCATGCTATCAGATAATAGCTTCTCATGCTTTCGCCGAAAAGCATTTTAAAAATCTGACTTGTTGCCTGGATTCACAACGAGTGTAGCTTTAATTCGATACCCTGCATGTGTATTTTAATGAACTTTTGAGTTTTAACTAATACTATTAGCATTTAGCGTAGCGCATTTGCATTTCCAGAGCTCTAGTTGGGACGCAAGCGTCCCGAGTAGAAGCAACAGGTTAACACTGGAGTGATAAATGATCAGATGATCATGTACAGGTAGAGATATTTGTGTGCAAAAGAGCAGAAAAGTAAATAAATAAAAACTGTGGGGATGAGGTAGGTGAAAATGGGTGGGCTATTTACCAATAGATTATGTACAGCTGCAGCGATCGGTTAGCTGCTCAGATAGCAGATGTTTGAAGTTGGTGAGGGAGATAAAAGTCTCCAACTTCAGCGATTTTTGCAATTCGTTCCAATCACAGGCAGCAGAGCGAAAGGCAGCCAAATGAGGTGTTGGCTTTAGGGATGATCAGTGAGATACACCTGCTGGAGCGCGTGCTACGGATGGGTGTTGCCATCGTGACCAGTGAACTGAGATAAGGCGGAGCTTTACCTAGCATGGCCTTGTAGATGACCTGGAGCCAGTGGGTCTGGCGATGAATATGTAGCGAGGGCCAGCCGACTAGAGCATACAAGTCGCAGTGGTGGGTAGTATAAGGTGCTTTAGTGACAAAACGGATGGCACTGTGATAGACTGCATCCAGTTTGCTGAGTAGAGTGTTGGAAGCAATTTTGTAGATGACATCGCCGAAGTCGAGGATCGGTAGGATAGTCAGTTTTAATAGGGTAAGCTTGGCAGCGTGAGTGAAGGAGGCTTTGTTGCGGAATAGAAAGCCGACTCTTGATTTGATTTTCGATTGGAGATGTTTGATATGGGTCTGGAAGGAGAGTTTGGTTTGGTTAAGGGCATGATGTTATTGGTTAAGGGCATGACGTTATTGGTTAAGGGCATGATGCTATTGGTTAAGGGCATGATGCTATTGGTTAAGGGCATGATGCTATTGGTTAAGGGCATGATGTTATTGGTTAAGGACATGATGCTATTGGTTAAGGACATGATGCTATTGGTTAAGGGCATGATGCTATTGGTTAAGGACATGATGCTATTGGTTAAGGGCATGATGCTATTGGTTAAGGACATGATGCTATTGGTGTGTTAAACATACTTGGCTCCTCTGTGTTTGTGTTGGATCATGTCAAACTCCTCTGACGCCAGAACCATCCCACTGTCTGTCTGGTTGTCCTGGGGAGAGAACACAGCAGTCCATCAGCATCACATTCAATAACGACAAGTCAAGGGCTTAGCATGTTGACCTGTTGAGGCAACTGGAGACCAGTTTAACCTGTTGAGGAAACTGGAGACCAGTTTAACATGTTGACCTGTTGAGGCTGGAAACTGGAGACCAGTTTAACATGTTGACCTGTTGAGGAAACTGGAGACCAGTTTAACATGTTGACCTTTTGAGGCTGGAAACTGGAGACCAGTTTAACATGTTGACCTGTTGAGGCTGGAAACTGGAGACCAGTTTAACATGTTGACCTGTTGAGGAAACTGGAGACCAGTTTAACATGTTGACCTGTTGAGGCAACTGGAGACCAGTTTAACCTGTTGACCTGTTGAGGAAACTGGAGACCAGTTTAACATGTTGACCTGTTGAGGCAACTGGAGACCAGTTTAACCTGTTGACCTGTTGAGGCAACTGGAGACCAGTTTAACCTGTTGACCTGTTGAGGCTGGAAACTGGAGACCAGTTTAACATGTTGACCTGTTGAGGCAACTGGAGACCAGTTTAACATGTTGACCTGTTGAGGCAACTGGAGACCAGTTTAACCTGTTGACCTGTTGAGGCTGGAAACTGGAGACCAGTTTAACATGTTGACCTGTTGAGGCAACTGGAGACCAGTTTAACATGTTGACCTGTTGAGGCAACTGGAGACCAGTTTAACATGTTGACCTGTTGAGGAAACTGGAGACCAGTTTAACCTGTTGACCTGTTGAGGCTGGAAACTGGAGACCAGTTTAACATGTTGACCTGTTGAGGCAACCGGAGACCAGTTTAACATGTTGACCTGTTGAGGCAACTGGAGACCAGTTTAACATGTTGACCTGTTGAGGAAACTGGAGACCAGTTTAACATGTTGACCTGTTGAGGCAGCTGGAGACCAGTTTAACATGTTGACCTGTTGAGGAAACTGGAGACCAGTTTAACATGTTGACCTGTTGAGGCAACTGGAGACCAGTTTAACATGTTGACCTGTTGAGGAAACTGGAGACCAGTTTAACATGTTGAGGCAACTGGAGACCAGTTTAACATGTTGACCTGTTGAGGAAACTGGAGACCAGTTTAACATGTTGACCTGCTGAGGAAACTGGAGACCAGTTTAACATGTTGACCTGTTGAGGAAACTGGAGACCAGTTTAACATATTGACCTGTTGAGGCAACTGGAGACCAGTTTAACCTGATAACATGTTTCAAGCAGACCACCATAGTCCCTGAAGGCCCAGAAAGCGAAGGTAACCTGCCTGAATGACTGGAGCATTCAGTGCTTTGAAAGGTTGGTCGTGGCTCACATCAACACCATCATCCCAGAAACCCTAGACCCACTCCAATTCGTATACCGCCCCAACAGATCCACAGATGACCCAATCTCAATCCCACTCCACACTGCCCTTTCCCACCTGGACAAAAGGAACACCTATGTGAGAATGCTGTTCATTGACTACAGCTCAGCGTTCAACACCATAGTGCCCACGAAGCTCATCACTAAGCTAAGGACCCTGGGACTAAACACCTCCCTCTCAAACTGGATCCTGGACTTCCTGATGGGCTGCCCCCAGGTGGTGAGGGTAGGCAACACATCTGCCACGCTGATCCTCAACACTGGGGCCCCTTAGTCCCCTCCTGTACTCCCTGTTCACCCACGACTGTGTGGCCAAACACGACTCCAACACCATCATTAAGTTTGCTGACGACACAACAGTGGTAGGCTTGATCACCGACAACGATTAGACAGCCTATAAGGAAGTTAGAGACCTGGCAGTGTGGTGCCAGGAGAAACAACCTCTCCCTCAACGTGAGCAAGACAAAGGAGCTGATTGTGGACTACAGGAAAAAGCGGGCCGAACAGTTCCCCATTAATATCGACGGGACTGTAGTGGAGCGGGTCGAGAGTTTCAAGTTCTTTGGTGTCCACATCATCAACAAACTATCATGGTCCAAACACACCATGACAGTCATGAAGAGGGCACGACAAAACCTTTTGACCCTCAAGAGAAAGTATTTGGCACGGGTCCCCAGATCCTCAAATAGTTATACAGCCATCGAGAGCATCCTGACCGGTTGCATCACCGCCTGGTACGGCAACTGATCGAAATCTGACCATAAGGCACTACAGAGGGTAGTGCGTACGGCCCAGTACATCACTGGTGTCAAGCTTCCTGCCATCCAGGACCTATATACTAGGCGGTGTCAAAGGAAGACCCCAAAAACAGATCTTAACTCAGGAGAGTCCCTCAGGAGAGTCTCTCAGGAGAGTCTCTCAGGAGAGTCCCTCAGGAGAGTCCCTCAGGACAGTCCCTCAGGAGAGTCCCTCAGGAGAGTCCCTCAGGACAGTCCCTCAGGACAGTCCCTCAGGAGAGTCCCTCAGGACAGTCCCTCAGGAGAGTCCCTCAGGAGAGTCCCTCAGGACAGTCCCTCAGGAGAGTCCCTCAGGACAGTCCCTCAGGAGAGTCCCTCAGGACAGTCCCTCAGGAGAGTCCCTCAGGACAGTCCCTCAGGAGAGTCCCTCAGGAGAGTCCCTCAGGAGAGTCCCTCAGGAGAGTCCCTCAGGACAGTCCCTCAGGAGAGTCCCTCAGGAGAGTCCCTCAGGAGAGTCTCTCAGGAGAGTCCCTCAGGAGAGCCTCAGGAGAGTCCCTCAGGAGAGTCCCTCAGGAGAGTCTCTCAGGACAGTCCCTCAGGAGAGTCTCTCAGGAGCCCTCAGGACAGTCCCTCAGGAGAGTCCCTCAGGAGCCCTCAGGACAGTCCCCCAGGACAGTCCCTCAGGAGCCCTCAGGAGAGTCCCTCAGGAGAGTCCCTCAGGAGAGCCCTCAGGAGAGTCCCTCAGGACAGTCCCTCACTCAGGACAGTCCCTCAGGACAGTCCCTCAGGAGAGTCCCTCAGGACAGTCCCTCAGGAGAGTCCCTCAGGAGAGTCCCTCAGGACAGTCCCTCAGGAGCCCTCAGGACAGTCCCTCAGGACAGTCCCTCAGGAGAGATTTGATTAAATGTCACCAACCGTTTGACATTTGGCAGTTTGAATAGAGCAATGGTGAGATACAATGATAGAGGGATGGAGAGAGATACAATGATAGAGGGATGGAGAGATACAATGATAGAGGGATGGAGAGATACAATGATAGAGGGATGGAGAGATACAATGATAGAGGGATGGAGAGATAGAGGGATGGAGAGATACAATGATAGAGGGATGGAGAGATACAATGATAGAGGGATGGAGAGATACAATGATAGAGGGATGGAGAGATACAATGATAGAGGGATGGAGAGAGATTCAATGATAGAGGGATGGAGAGAGATTCAATGGTAGAGGGATGGAGAGAGATTCAATGATAGAGGGATGGAGAGAGATTCAATGATGGAGAGAGATTCAATGATGGAGAGAGAGAGATACAATGGAGGGATGGAGAGAGATACAATGATGGAGGGATGGAGAGAGATTCAATGATGGAGGGATGGAGAGATAGAGAGATTTAATGATGGAGGGATGGAGAGATAGAGAGATTTAATGATGGAGGGATGGAGAGAGATTCAATGATGGAGGGATGGAGAGATAGAGAGATTCAATGATGGAGGGATGGAGAGATAGAGAGATACAATGATGGAGGGATGGAGAGATAGAGAGATTTAATGATGGAGGGATGGAGAGAGATTCAATGATGGAGGGATGGAGAGATAGAGAGATTTAATGATGGAGGGATGGAGAGAGATTCAATGATGGAGGGATGGAGAGATAGAGAGATTCAATGATGGAGGGATGGAGAGATAGAGAGATACAATGATGGAGGGATGGAGAGATAGAGAGATTCAATGATGGAGGGATGGAGAGATAGAGAGATACAATGATAGAGGGATGGAGAGAGATTCAATGATAGAGGGATGGAGAGAGATTCAATGATAGAGGGATGGAGAGAGATTCAATGATGGAGGGATGGAGAGAGATTCAATGATAGAGGGATGAGAGAGAGAGATACAATGATGGAGAGATAGAGAGATACAATGATAGAGGGATGGAGAGAGATTCAATGATAGAGGGATGGAGAGAGATTCAATGATAGAGGGATGGAGAGAGATTCAATGATGGAGGGATGGAGAGAGATTCAATGGTAGAGGGATGGAGAGAGATTCAATGGAGGGATGGAGAGAGATTCAATGGAGGGATGGAGAGAGATTCAATGATAGAGGGATGGAGAGAGATTCAATGGTAGAGGGATGGAGAGAGATTCAATGGTAGAGGGATGGAGAGAGATTCAATGGAGGGATGGAGATAGATTCAATGGAGGGATGGAGAGAGATTCAATGATAGAGGGATGGAGAGAGATTCAATGATGGAGGGATGGAGAGAGATTCAATGATGGAGGGATGGAGAGAGATACAATGATAGAGGGATGGAGAGAGAGAGGGATGGAGAGACAGAGCTTACTCCGTTGTTGTGGGTTTTATACCAGGCCGTTTCCATTGGGAGCTCCTCAAATGTCTTCACTCTGGGTTGGCATGACGACAGCTTCGACGGCCCCACGAACACACAGCCAGCGAAGGGCACACAGTTATAATACCTGACACACACACACACACACACACACACACACACACACACACACACACACACACACACACACACACACACACACACACACACACACACACACACACACACACACACACATATCCCCTATGTTATGTATATTTGTTGAGTGAGAACCCCAAAGGACCCCAGGAAGAGTGGTTGTTGAGTCAGGACCCCAGAAGACCCCAGGGGACACCAGAGGACACCAGATGGGAATGGTACCTGATGGTGTTATAGACAGTAGTATGGTACCTGATGGTGTTATAGACAGTAGTATGGTACCTGATGGTGTTATAGACAGTAGTATGGTACCTGATGGTGTTATAGACAGTAGTATGGTACCTGATGGTGTTATAGACAGTAGTATGGTACCTGATGGTGTTATAGACAGTAGTATGGTACCTGATGGTGTTATAGACAATAGTATGGTACCTGATGGTGTTATAGACAGTATTATTGTACCTGATGGTGTTATAGACAGTAGTATGGTACCTGATGGTGTTATAGACAGTAGTATGGTACCTGATAGTGTTATAGACAGTAGTATGGTACCTGATGGTGTTATAGACAGTAGTATGGTAACTGATGGTGTTATAGACAGTAGTATGGTACCTGATGGTGTTATAGACAGTAGTATGGTACCTGATGGTGTTATAGACAGTAGTATTGTGTTGTAGACAGTAGTATGGTACCTGATGGTGTTATAGACAGTAGTATGGTACCTGATGGTGTTATAGACAGTAGTATGGTACCTGATGGTGTTATAGACAGTAGTATGGTACCTGATGGTGTTATAGACAGTAGTATGGTACCTGATGGTGTTATAGACAGTAGTATGGTACCTGATGGTGTTATAGACAGTAGTATGGTATCTGATGGTGTTATAGACAATAGTATGGTACATGATGGTGTTATAGACAATAGTATGGTACCTGATGGTGTTATAGACAGTAGTATGGTACCTGATGGTGTTATAGACAGTAGTATGGTACCTGATGGTGTTATAGACAGTAGTATGGTACCTGATGGTGTTATAGACAGTAGAATGGTACCTGATGGTGTTATATACAATAGTATGGTACCTGATGGTGTTATAGACAGTAGTATGTTACCTGATGGTGTTATAGACAGTAGTATGGTATCTGATGGTGTTATAGACAGTAGTATGGTACCAGATGGTGTTATAGACAGTAGTATGGTACCTGATGGGTATGCTGTGACAGGCCAGTCTCATCTCCTCCTGTGAAGCGGGTCGTGATGAGGCGTGAAAGAAGCTGTCTTCCTCAGAACTCTGGGACGGATTCAGGGGGATGTAGTCCTTACCATCCTACAGAATATAATATCAGTCCTTACCATCCTACAGAATATAATATCAGTCCTTACCATCCTACAGAATATAATATCAGTCCTTACCATCCTACAGAATATAATATCAGTCCTTACCATCCTACAGAATATAATATCAGTCCTTACCATCCTACAGAATATAATATCAGTCCTTACCATCCTACAGAATATAATATCAGTCCTTATCATCCTACAGAATATAATATCAGTCCTTATCATCCTACAGAATATAATATCAGTCCTTATCATCCTACAGAATATAATATCAGTCCTTATCATCCTACAGAATATAATATCAGTCCTTATCATCCTACAGAATATAATATCAGTCAGTCCTTACCATCCTACAGAATATAATATCAGTCCTTACCATCCTACAGAATATAATATCAGTCCTTATCATCCTACAGAATATAATATCAGTCCTTATCGTCCTACAGAATATAATATCAGTCCTTATCATCCTACAGAATATAATATCAGTCCTTATCATCCTACAGAATATAATATCAGTCCTTATTGTCCTACAGAACGGGAAATACAGACATGTAACACATATCTAGGTTAAGCAATAAGGCCCGAGGGGGTGTGGTATATGGCCAATGTACCACGGCCAAGGGCTGTTCTTCGGCACGACTCAACACGGAGTGCCTGGACGTCTTATCTGTGGTATATTGGCCAAATACCACAAACCCCTGAGGTTCTTTATTGCTATTATAAACTGGTTACCAACGTAAATAGCATACCAAGGCTTTCAGCCAATCAACATCCAGGACTCAAACTACATGGTTATAATCCATTTTAAACAACATATGCCTCGTTCCATTCTATGACTTCAGTGTTGACAGATCAGACATGACTGGATAGGGTAAAACCTCTGTGTCTTACTGGTAGGCTGTCGTCCTGGAGTAGGTCTCCCAGGATATCTACCAGGGCTTGGAAGGGAGGTCTCTCTCGGGGCTCGCCCTGCCAGCAGGCCAGCATTATACCATAGCTATTAAGAGAGACACACAGACACATGTTACAGCAAAGAGATGTCCTACAGGCCAGTAGAGATGTCCTACAGGCCAGCAGAGATGTCCTACAGGCCAGCAGAGATGTCCTACAGGCCAGCAGAGATGTCCTACAGGCCAGCAGAGATATCCTACAGGCCAGTAGAGATGTCCTACAGGCCAGCAGAGATGTCCTGCAGGCCAGCAGGACCCCATAACTACCAGCAGAGATGTCCTACAGGCCAGTAGGACCCCATAACTACCAGCAGAGATGTCCTACAGGCCAGCAGAGATATCCTACAGGCCAGCAGGACCCCATAACTACCAGCAGAGGGCAACAGAGATACACAGTAGGGCGAAAGAGTGTTAAGAGTGCACTCCACACAACCACTAGTAGATCCAGCCACTACAGCTCACAGAGCACACAGTACCTTACATTACTAAGCATGTTGTGTGCTTGGGTTTGCATTAAATGTATGCAAGGTAGGTAAGGAGTAAGTTAGGATCTGTGTTGACTCACATATAACGACATATATCTTGTGAATTATTCTAGGATCTGTGTTGACTCACATATAACGACATATATCTTGTGAATTATTCTAGGATCTGTGTTGACTCACATATAACTACATATATCTTGTGAATTATTCTAGGATCTGTGTTGACTCACATATAACTACATATATCTTGTGAATTATTCTAGGATCTGTGTTGACTCACATATAACTACATATATCTTGTGAATTATTCTAGGATCTGTATTGACTCACATATAACTACATATATCTTGTGAATTATTCTAGGATCTGTATTGACTCACATCTCAGGGGAAGCTGTTTCAGGAGCTCTCATCCTGGTTCCATCTTTCAGTCGTTTACAGAAGTCCTCATCGATCTGGACACCTGGGTACGGAGATGCACCTGAAGAGAGGAACACTGGTGTTATCAGAGATAAGGTCTGTCTGTCTGTCTGTCTGTCTGTCTGTCTGTCTGTCTGTCTGTCTGTCTGTCTGTCTGTCTGTCTGTCTGTCTGTCTGTCTGTCTGTCTGTCAGGGTGGATGTCTGTCTGTCTGTCTGTCTGCCTGCCTGTCTGTCTGTCTGTCTGTCAGGGTGGATGTATGTCTGTCTGTCAGAGTGGATGGCTGTCTGTCTGTCTGCCTGCCTGCCTGTGTCTGTCCTGTCTGTCTGTCTGTCTGTCTGTCTGTCTGTCTGTCTGTCTGTCTGTCTGTCTGTCTGTCTGTCTGTCTGTCTGTCTGTCTGTCTGTCTGTCTGTCTGTCAGTCAGTCAGGGTGGATGTCTGTCTGTCAGGGTGGATGTCTGTCTGTCTGTCTGCCTGTCTGTCTGTCTGTCTGTCTGTCTGTCTGTCTGTCTGTCTGTCTGTCTGTCTGGATGTCTGTCTGTCTGTCTGTCTGTCTGTCTGTCTGTCTGTCAGGGTGGATGTCTGTCTGTCAGGGTGGCTGGCTGGCTGTCTGTCAGGGTGGATGGCTAACTATGCAACTAGGGACGAACATTATCTCTCACTGAGAGACTGTACGTCCTGCTAAAAGACCTAAATGTCTCACCCAGAGAGAAGATCTCCCAGAGTAGAACACCAAAGGACCAGACGTCAGACTGGCTGGTGTAGACCTTGTCAAAGATACTCTCTGGAGCCATCCACTTCAGTGGCAGACGGGCCTGCAGGGAGAGAAGAGAGGAAGAGAGAGGGAGGAGCGAGAGAGAGAGAGAGGAGAGAGAGACAGGGGGAGAGAGGGCGAGAGAGAGAGAGGGGGGAGAGAAGGGGGAGGTGGCAGAGAGAGAGAGAGGAGAGAGGGAAAGGAGAGAGAGACAGGGGGAGAGAGAGCGAGAGAGAGAGAGGAAGAGAGAGAGCGAGAGAGAGAGAGAGAGAGAGGAAGAGAGAGGGAGGAGAGAGAGACAGGGGGAGAGAGAGGGAAAGGAGAGAGCGACAGGGGGAGAGAGAGAGAGAGAAGAGAGAGAGAGGAAGAGAGAGGGAGGAGAGAGAGACGGGGAGAGGGAGAGAGAGCGAGAGAGAGAGAGGAGAGAGGGAAAGGAGAGAGAGACAGGGGAGAGAGAGCGAGGAGAGCGAGAGAGAGAGGGGGAAAGAGAGAGGGGAGAAGAGACAGGGAGAGAGGGGGAGAGAGAGAGGAGAGAGAGAGAGAGAGAAGGGGAGGGGCAGAGAGGAGAGAGAGAGAGGAAGGAGAGAGAGCGAGGAGAGCGAGAGATGGGGAGAAAGACAGGAGGAGAGAGGACAGAGAGAGACGGAAAGGAGGAGAGAGATGAGAGAGAGAAAGGAGAGAGAGACAGGGGAGAGAGAGAGGAGGAGAGAGAGGAAGAGAGAGGAGAGAGAGAGAGGGAGAGAGGAGAGAGAGGGAGAAGGAGAGAGAGACAGGAGGAGAGAGAGACGAGAGAGAGCGAGAGAGAGAAAGAGAGGGGAGAAAGACAGGGAGAGGGGGGAGAGAGAGGGAGGAGAGAGAGAGGGGAGAGAGAGAGAGAGAGACAGGGGAGAGAGAGCGAGGGAGGAGAGAGGGGAGAAAGAGAGAGAGGGGAGAGAGGGGAGAGAGAGAAGGAGAGAGAGAGAGGAGAGAGAGAGAGAGAGAGAGAGAGAGAGAGAGAGAGGGAGAGGAGAGAGAGAGAGAGAGGGAAAGGAGAGAGAGCGGGGAGGAGAGCGAGAGGCGAGAGAGAGAAAGAGAGGGGAGAAAGACAGGGAGAGGGGGAGAGAGAGGGAGGAGAGAGAGAGGGGAGAGAGAGAGAGAGAGAGAGAGAGCGAGGGAGAGCGAGAGATGGGGAGAAAGACAGGAGGAGAGCGAGAGAGAGAGACAGGGGGAGAGAGGACAGAGAGAGAGGGAAAGGAGAGAGAGAGGAGAGAGAGAAAGGAGAGAGAGACAGGGGGAGAGAGAGCGAGGGAGAGCGAGAGATGGGGAGAAAGACAGGAGGAGAGAGAGAGAGAGACAGGGGGAGAGAGAGAGGTAAAAACATTGCAAATACAACCAATATTTATGTTTATTTATTTTCCCTTTTGTACTTTAACTATTTGCACATCATTACAACAGTGTATATAGACATAATATGAAATGTCTTTATTGAGAAGGAAAGGAGACAGAGAGAGAAAGAGGAGAGTGCCCCCCACTCCCACAAAGAGGGTCTCAACATGGAAGTCACATCCACCCAGGCCGTGAGCAGACAAACAGGCCCAACCCCCACTCTTACACTAGCCCAAGCCAATGGCAAGTACCAGATGCTCAGCAGGCTCTGCTGACACTTACTGGTCTGAGGCCAAACCACACGACTAACAACATTGGACACTTTATGGAACAAAAAGCCTTCACTATCTCATCCTGGAATATCCCAGGCCTGAGGTCATCTGCCTTTGGCCTAAAGAGCAGGATCCTGGACTTCATCAAATAAATCAGAAATACAGACATTGTCATCCTACAAGAAACATGGTATAGAGGAGATGGACCCACTGGTTGTCCTCTAGGTTACAGAGAGCTGGTAGTCCCCACACACTACCAGGTGGGTGGTATAGAGGAGATGATCCACCACACTACCAGGTGGGTGGTATAGAGGAGATGGACCCACTGGTTGCCCTCTAGGTTACAGAGAGCTGGTAGTCCCATCCACCACACTACCAGCTGGGTGGTATAGAGGAGATGGACCCACTGGTTACCCTCTAGGTTACAGAGAGCTAGTTGTCCCATCCACTAAACTACCAGGTGGGTGGTATAGAGGAGATAGACCCACTGGTTGTCCTCTAGGTTACAGAGAGCTGGTAGTCCCATCCACCACACTACCAGCTGGGTGGTATAGAGGAGATAGACCCACTGGTTGTCCTCTAGGTTACAGAGAGCTGGTAGTCCCATCCACCACACTACCAGGTGGGTGGTATAGAGGAGATAGACCCACTGGTTGTCCTCTAGGTTACAGAGAGCTGGTAGTCCCATCCACTAAACTACCAGGTGGGTGGTATAGAGGAGATAGACCCACTGGTTGTCCTCTAGGTTACAGAGAGCTGGTAGTCCCATCCACCACACTACCAGGTGGGTGGTATAGAGGAGATGGACCCACTGGTTGTCCTCTAGGTTACAGAGAGCTGGTAGTCCCATCCACCACACTACCAGGTGGGTGGTATAGAGGAGATAGACCCACTGGTTGTCCTCTAGGTTACAGAGAGCTGGTAGTCCCATCCACCACCCACTACCAGGTGGGTGGTATAGAGGAGATAGACCCACTGGTTGTCCTCTAGGTTACAGAGAGCTGGTAGTCCCATCCACCACACTACCAGGTGGGTGGTATAGAGGAGATGGACCCACTGGTTGTCCTCTAGGTTCCAGAGAGCTGGTAGTCCCATCCACCACACTACCAGCTGGGTGGTATAGAGGAGATAGACCCACTGCTGGTCCTCTAGGTTACAGAGAGCTGGTAGTCCCATCCACCACACTACCAGGTGGGTGGTATAGAGGAGATGGACCCACTGGTTGTCCTCTAGGTTACAGAGAGCTGGTAGTCCCATCCACCACACTACCAGGTGGGTGGTATAGAGGAGATGGACCCACTGGTTGTCCTCTAGGTTACAGAGAGCTGGTAGTCCCATCCACCACACTACCAGGTGGGTGGTATAGAGGAGATGGACCCACTGGTTGTCCTCTAGGTTACAGAGAGCTGGTAGTCCCATCCACCACACTACCAGGTGGGTGGTATAGAGGAGATGGACCCACTGGTTGTCCTCTAGGTTACAGAGAGCTGGTAGTCCCATCCACCACACTACCAGGTGGGTGGTATAGAGGAGATGGACCCACTGCTGGTCCTCTAGGTTACAGAGAGCTAGTAGTCCCATCCACTAAACTACCAGGTGTGAAACAGGTTAGAGACTCAGAGGGTATGATGGTAACGCACTCTATTAAATACATCAAAACAGGAACATTTTACATTTGGCTAGAAATTCAAAGGGAAATGATCTCAACTGAGAAAAACGTCCACCTGTGTGCTACCCCCCCCCCCCCCACTAGAATCCCCATACTTAAATAAAGACAACTTCTCCATCCTAGAGGGGGAAATCAATCATTTCCAGGCCCAGGGACATGTACTAGTCTGTGGTGACCTAAATGCCAGAACAGGACAAGAACCTGACACCCTCAGCACACAGGGGGACAAACACCTGCCTGGAGGTGACAGCATTCCCTCCCCCATATGCCCCCCTAGACACAACTACGACAACATAACCAACAAAAACGGGTCACAACTCCTGCAGCTCTGTCGCACGCTGGGTATGTACATAGTCAATGGTAGGCTGTGAGGGTTCCCCTCTCTCCACTGGGATTCTCTGCCTCTAACCCTATTACAGGGGCTGAGTCACTGGCTTACTAGGGCTCTTTCATACCGTCCCTAGGAGGGGTGCGTCACTTGAGTGGGTTGAGTCACTGATGTGATCTTCCTGTCTGGGTTGGCGCCCCCTCTTGGGTTGTGCCGTGGCGGAGATCTTTGTGGGCTATACTCTGCCTTGTCTCAGGATGGTAAATTGGTGGTTGAAGATATCCCTCTAGGGTTGTGGGGGCTGTGCTTTGGCAAAGTGGGTGGGGTTATATCCTTCCTGTTTGGCCTTGTCTGGGGGTGTCTGGAGTACTTCTCCTGTCCTATTCGGTGTCCTGTGTGAATTTAAGTATGCTCTCTCTAATTCTCTCTTTCTCTTTCTTTCTCTCTCGGAGGACCTGAGCCCTAGGACCATGCCCCAGGACTACCTGACATGATGACTCCTTGCTGTCCCCAGTCCACCTGGCCATGCTGCTGTTCCAGTTTCAACTGACCTGAGCCCTAGGACCATGCCTCAGGACTACCTGGCATGATGACTCCTTGCTGTCCCCAGTCCACCTGGCCGTGCTGCTGCTCCAGTTTCAACTGTTCTGCCTGTGATTATTATTATTTGACCATGCTGGTCATCTATGAACATTTGAACATCTTGGCCATGTTCTGTTATAATCTCCACCCGGCACAGCCAGAAGAGGACTGGCCACCCCACATAGCCTGGTTCCTCTCTAGGTTTCTTCCAAAGGTTTTGGCCCTTCTAGGGAGTTTTTCCTAGCCACCGTGCTTCTACACCTGCATTGCTTGCTGTTTGGGGTTTTAGGCTGGGTTTCTCTACAGCACTGAGATATCAGCTGATGTAAGAAGGGCTGTATAAATAAATTAGATTTGATCCTATGGTAGGTACACCTATAGCTCATCTCTTGGCAGTAGTACTGTAGACTACTTTATCACTGGCCTCAACCCAGAGTCTCTCAGAGTTCACAGTGAGCCCATTGTCCATCAGATCACAGCAAAATCACAGTCTACTTGAACAGAGCAATACTCAATCATGAGGCATCAAAGCCAAAGGAACTGAATAATATTAAGAAATGCTATAGATGGAAGGAATGTAGTGTGGAAAACTACAAAAAAATAAATGAGGTAACAACACATTCAATCCCTTTTAGACAACTTCCTGGACAAAACATTTCACTGTAATAGTGAAGGTGTAAACTTGGCAGTAGAAAACCTTAACAGTATATTTGACCTCTCAGCTTCCCTATCAAATCTAAACAATTAAAACAGAAAACTGATAAAAAATGAACAACAATGACAAATGGTTTGATGAAGAAATGAAAAAAACCTAAGAAAGAAGTGGAGAAACCTGTCCAACCAAAAACATAGAGACCCAGAAAACCTGAATCACTAAAACAATACAGAAATGCGGATGTAATTGAAGAATCCATAGACTCATAGACTTAAAGACCAGAACCCACTGGATTCTAGAACCCACTGGATTCCAGAACCCACTGGATTCCAGAACCAACTGGATTCCAGAACCAACTGGATTCCAGAACCCACTGGATTCCAGAACCAACTGGATTCCAGAACCCACTGGATTCCAGAACCCACTGGATTCCAGAACCCACTGGATTCTCCAATTACATTGAATGAACTACAGGACAAAATAAAAACCCTCCAACCCAAAAAGGCCGGTGGTGTTGATGTTATCCTCAATGAAATGATAAAATATACAGACCACAAAATTCCAATTGGCTACTAAAACTCTTTAACATCAGCCTTTGACTCAATTTGGCATGAGGGTCTGCTATAGAAGTTGATGGAAAGTGGTGTTGGGGGAAAAACATACGACATTATAAAATCCATGTACACAAACAAGTGTGTGGTTAAAATTGGCAAAAAACACACACATTTCTTTCCACAAGTGTGAGACAAGGATTCAGCTTAAGCCTCTTCAACATAAACTGTCATAGTCACAATTGTATCCTAGATAACTTAGAAACTCAGCAAAAAAAGAAACGTCCTCTTGCTGTCAACTGCGTTTATTTTCAGCAAACGTAACGTGTAAATATTTGTATGAACATAACAAGATTCAACAACTGAAACGTAAACTAAACAAGTTCCACAGACATGTGACTAACAGAAATGGAATAATGTGTCCCAGAACAAAGGGGGGGAGGTTCAAAATCAAAAGTAACAGTCAGTATCTGGTGTGGCCACCAGCTGCATTAAGTACTGCAGGAAATCACACACAGAACGAGCAGTATGGCTGGTGGCATTGTCATGCTGGAGGGTCCTGTCAGGAAGAGCCTGCAGGAAGGGTACCACATGAGGGAGGAGGATGTCTTCCCTGTAACGCACAGCGTGGAGATTGCCTGCAGTGACAACAAGCTCAGTCCGATGATGCTGTGACACACCGCCCCAGACCATGATGGACCCTCCACCTCCAAATAGATCCCTCTCCAGAGTACAGGCCTCGGTGTAACGCTCATTCCTTCGACGATAAACGCAAATATCACCCCTGGTGAGACAAAACTCTCACACGTCAGTGAAGAGCACTTTTCGCCAGTCCGGTCTGGTCCAGCGACGGTGGGTTTGTGCCCATAGGAGACGTTGTTGCCGGTGCAATTTATTGCCCTGGCCACATCTGCAGTCCTCATGCCTCCTTGCAGCATGCAGCACCCGGTCTCACCCTACTAGAATCTGAAGTCAAATGTCTACTGTTTGCTGATGATCTGGTGCTTCTGTCCCCAACCAAGGAGGACCTACAGCAGCACCTAGATCTTCTGCATAGATTCTGTCAGACCTGGGCCCTGCCAGACCTGGGCCCTGACAGACCTAGGACCTGACAGACCTGGACCCTGACAGACCTGGGCCCTGACAGACCTGGGCCCTGCCAGACCTGGGCCCTGACAGACCTGGACCCTGACAGACCTGGGGCCCTGACAGACCTGGGGCCCTGCCAGACCTGGGCCCTGCCAGACCTGGACCCTGACAGACCTGGGCCCTGCCAGACCTGGGCCCTGCCAGACCTGGGGCCCTGCCAGACCTGGGCCCTGCCAGACCTGGGGCCCTGCCAGACCTGGGGCCCTGCCAGACCTGGGGCCCTGCCAGACCTTGGGCCCTGCCAGACCTGGACCCTGACAGACCTGGACCCTGACAGACCTGGGACCTGACAGACCTGGACCCTGCCAGACCTGGGCCCTGACAGACCTGGGCCCTGACAGACCTGGGGCCCTGACAGACCTGGGCCCTGCCAGACCTGGGCCCTGACAGACCTGGGCCCTGACAGACCTGGGGCCCTGACAGACCTGGGGCCCTGCCAGACCTGGGGCCCTGCCAGACCTGGGCCCTGCCAGACCTGGGCCCTGCCAGACCTGGGGCCCTGCCAGACCTGAACCCTGACAGACCTGGGACCTGACAGTAAATCTCAGTAAGACCAAAATAATGGTGTTCCAACATCAACTTCCACAGAGCTGTGAACGAGCTGAGAGACAAGACAAGAAGAGCTTTCTACGCCATCAAAAGGAAAATAACATTTGGCACACCAATTAGGCTCAAAATACTTGAATTAGTCATAGAACCCATTGTCCTTCATGGTTGTTAGGTCTGGGAGTCCGCTCACCAAACAAGAATTCACAAAATGGGACAAACACCAAATTGAGACTCTGCATGAAGATTTCTGCAAAAAATATCCTCTGTGTACAACGTAAAACACCAAATAATGCACGCAGAGCAGAATTAGGCCGATACCTGAATTAGGCCGATACCAGTTAATTAACAAAATCCAGAAAAGAGACGTTAAATTCTACAACCACCTAAAAGAAAGCGATTCCCAAACCTTCCATAACAAAGCCTTCACCTACAGAGAGATGAACCTGGAGAAGAGTCCCTGGGGCTCTGTTCATAAACACAAACACACCCCACAGAGTCCCAGGACAGCAATACAATTAGACCAAATCATGAAAAAACAAAAAGATAATTACTTGACACATTGGAAAGAATTAACTAAAAAACAGAGCAACTAGAATGTTATCTGGCCCTAAACAGAGAGTACACAGTGGCAGAATACCTGACCACTGTGACTGACCCAAACTTAAGGAAAGCTTTGACTATGTACAGACTCAGTGAGCATAGCCTTGCTATTGAGAAAGGCCGCCGTAGGCAGACATGGCTCTCAAGAGAAGACAGGCTATGTGCAACACTGCCCACAAAATGAGGTGGAAACTGAGCTGTACTTCCTAACCTCCTGCCAAATGTATGACCATATTAGAGACACCAATTTCCCTCAGATTACACAGATCCACAAAGAATTTGAAAACAAACCCAATTTTGATAAACTCCCATATCTACTGGGTGAAATTCCACAGTGTGCCATCACAGCAGCAAGATTTGTGACCTGTTGCCACGAGAAAAGGTCAACCAGCGAAGAACAAACAGCATTGAAAATACAACCCATATTTATGTCGATTTATCTTCCTTTTGTATTTTAACTATTTGCACATAATACGACATTTGAAATGTCTTTATTCTTTTGGAACTTGTGTTTATTTCACTTTTGTTTATTATCTACTTCTCTTGCTTTGGCAATGTTAAAAGATGTTTCCTATGCCAATAAAGCCCCTTGAATTGAATTGAGAGACAGAGAGAGTCAGAGACAGAGAGAGACAATGGTTCTTCAGCTGTCCCCATATGAGAACCCGTTTTGTTTTCAGGTAGATCCCTTTTGGGTTCTATGTAGAACCCTCTGTGGAAAGGGTTCTACATGGAACCCAAAACGGTTCTACCCGGAACCAAAAAGGGTTCTTCAAAGGGTTCTCCTACGGGGACAGCCGAAGAACCCTTATAGGTTCTAGATAGCACCTTGTTTTCTAAGAGTAAAGTTGATGATCCCTAGATAATCATAACTCCTGAACATCTACAGTTCTAAAGCTCCTCTGGTAACAGACGTTAGAGTTTGCCGTTGGCCCTGATGTAACCACCCCGAGTTTGCCGTTGGCCCTGATGTAACGACCCCGAGTTTGCCGTTGGCCCTGATGTAACCACCCCGAGTTTGCCGTTGGCCCTGATGTAACCACCCCGAGTTTTTCCCCCGAGGTGTGTGTGTCTTACGCTGCCTTTCCTGACGTAGTCGGGGTCTTTGTAGATGTCTCTCGCCAGGCCGAAGTCACAGATCTTCACCACGTTGTTCTCTGACAGCAGGATGTTCCTCGCTGCAAGGTCCCTGTGGATACACTACCGAAACACACACACACACACACACACACACACACACACACACACACACACACACACACACACACACACACACACACACACCATTAACAACAATGTTAATGGATAGTCTGAACAGGTAGAGACCTCCATGTCTCTGTGGATAGTCTGAACAGGTAGAGACCTCCATGTCTCTGTGGATAGTCTGAACAGGTAGAGACCTCCAAGTCTCTGTGGATAGTCTGAACAGGTAGAGACCCTCAAGTCTCTGTGGATAGTCTGAACAGGTAGAGACCTCCATGTCTCTGTGGATAGTCTGAACAGGTAGAGACCTCCATGTCTCTGTGGATAGTCTGAACAGGTATAGACCTCCATGTCTCTGTGGATAGTCTGAACAGGTAGAGACCTCCATGTCTCTGTGGATAGTCTGAACAGGTAGAGACCTCCATGTCTCTGTGGATAGTCTGAACACCTCCATGTCTCTGTGGATAGTCTGAACAGGTAGAGACCTCCATGTCTCTGTGGGATAGTCTGAACAGGTAGAGACCTCCTGTGGATGTCTCTGTGGATAGTCTGAACAGGTAGAGACCTCCATGTCTCTGTGGATAGTCTGAACAGGTAGAGACCTCCATGTCTCTGTGGATAGTCTGAACAGGTAGAGACCTCCATGTCTCTGTGGATAGTCTGAACAGGTAGAGACCTCCATGTCTCTGTGGATAGTCTGAACAGGTAGAGACCTCCATGTCTCTGTGGATAGTCTGAACAGGTAGAGACCTCCATGTCTCTGTGGATAGTCTGAACAGGTAGAGACCTCCATGTCTCTGTGGATAGTCTGAACAGTAGAGACCTCCATGTCTCTGTGGATAGTCTGAACAGGTAGAGACCTCCATGTCTCTGTGGATAGTCTGAACAGGTAGAGACCTCCATGTCTCTGTGGATAGTCTGAACAGGTAGAGACCTCCATGTCTCTGTGGATAGTCTGAACAGGTAGAGACCTCCATGTCTCTGTGGATAGTCTGAACAGGTAGAGACCCTCAAGTCTCTGTGGATAGTCTGAACAGGTAGAGACCTCCATGTCTCTGTGGATAGTCTGAACAGGTAGAGACCTCCATGTCTCTGTGGATAGTCTGAACAGGTAGAGACCTCCATGTCTCTGTGGATAGTCTGAACAGGTCTGTGTCTCTGTGGATAGTCTGAACAGGTAGAGACCTCCGTGTCTCTGTGGATAGTCTGAACAGGTAGAGACCTCCATGTCTCTGTGGATAGTCTGAACAGGTAGAGACCCTCAAGTCTCTGTGGATAGTCTGAACAGGTAGAGACCTCCATGTCTCTGTGGATAGTCTGAACAGGTAGAGACCTCCAAGTCTCTGTGGATAGCTGTGTGTTTAGTTTACCAGATAAGTTGACTGACAGCAAAAACCTGGGGAGAGTTAAAGTGGTGTGTGTGTTTCTGTGTGTGTGTCTGTGTTTGTGTGTGTGTGTGTTTCTGTGTGTGCGTGTCAGGAGAATGGTCCGGGCCAAGTCTCTGTTGAGCTCTGACAGAGGAGATGACAACATCAAAGCTCCAGGTTCACGGAGAGGTCACAGAGGGGTCGAGAGGTCAAAGGCATCATTGAGGATGAGACAGAGACAGTGTGTGTTCCAAATGGCACCCTATTCCCTATATAGGGCCCACTAAAGTGCATTACTCTAGACCAGGGCCCATCAAGAGCACAACTTTAGACCAGGGCCCACAGTGGGAGGGCGGAGCTTCACTAACAACACAGTGGGAGGGAGGAGCTTCACTAAGACAACATAGTGGGAGGGAGGAGCTTCACTAAGATAATATAGTGGGAGGGAGGAGCTTCACTAACAACACAGTGGGAGGGAGGAGCTTCACTAAGACAACATAGTGGGAGGGAGGAGCTTCACTAAGATAATATAGTGGGAGGGAGGAGCTTCATTAAGATAATATAGTGGGAGGGAGGAGCTTCACTAACAACACAGTGGGAGGGAGGAGCTTCACTAAGACAACATAGTGGGAGGGAGGAGCTTCACTAAGATAATATAGTGGGAGGGAGGAGCTTCACTAACAACACAGTGGGAGGGAGGAGCTTCACTAAGACAACATAGTGGGAGGGAGGAGCTTCACTAAGATAATATAGTGGGAGGGAGGAGCTTCACTAAGATAATATAGTGGGAGGGAGGAGCTTCACTAAGATAATATAGTGGGAGGGAGGAGCTTCACTAAGATAATATAGTGGGAGGGAGGAGCTTCACTAAGATAATATAGTGGGAGGGAGGAGCTTCACTAAGATAATATAGTGGGAGGGAGGAGCTTCACTAAGATAATATAGTGGGAGGGAGGAGCTTCACTAAGATAATATAGTGGGAGGGAGGAGCTTCACTAAGATAATATAGTGGGAGGGAGGAGCTTCACTAACAACACAGTGCAAGGGAGGAGCTTCACTAAGATAATATAGTGGGAGGGAGGAGCTTCACTAACAACACAGTGCAAGGGAGGAGCTTCACTAAGATAATATAGTGGGAGGGAGGAGCTTCACTAAGATAATATAGTGGGAGGGAGGAGCTTCATTAAGATAATATAGTGGGAGGGAGGAGCTTCACTAAGATAATATAGTGGGGAGGAGCTTCATTAAGATAATATAGTGGGAGGAGGAGCTTCACTAACAGCACAGTGGGAGGGAGGAGCTTCACTAAGATAATATAGTGGGAGGGAGGAGCTTCACTAACAGCACAGTGTGGGAGGGAGGAGCTTCACTAAGATAATATAGTGGGAGGGAGATAATATAGTGGGAGGGAGGAGCTTCACTAAGATAATATAGTGGGAGGGAGGAGCTTCACTAAGATAATATAGTGGGAGGGAGGAGCTTCACTAAGATAATATAGTGGGAGGGAGGAGCTTCATTAAGATAATATAGTGGGAGGAGGAGCTTCACTAAGATAATATAGTGGGAGGGAGGAGCTTCACTAACAGCACAGTGCGAGGGAGGAGCTTCACTAAGATAATATAGTGGGAGGGAGGAGCTTCACTAACAGCACAGTGCGAGGGAGGAGCTTCACTAAGATAATATAGTGGGAGGGAGGAGCTTCACTAACAACACAGTGCAAGGGAGGAGCTTCACTAAGATAATATAGTGGGAGGGAGGAGCTTCACTAAGATAATATAGTGGGAGGGAGGAGCTTCACTAAGATAATATAGTGGGAGGGAGGAGCTTCACTAAGATAATATAGTGGGAGGGAGGAGCTTCACTAAGATAATATAGTGGGAGGGAGGAGCTTCACTAACAGCACAGTGCGAGGGAGGAGCTTCACTAAGATAATATAGTGGGAGGGAGGAGCTTCACTAACAACACAGTGCAAGGGAGGAGCTTCACTAAGATAATATAGTGGGAGGGAGGAGCTTCACTAAGATAATATAGTGGGAGGGAGGAGCTTCATTAAGATAATATAGTGGGAGGGAGGAGCTTCACTAACAGCACAGTGCAAGGGAGGAGCTTCACTAAGATAATATAGTGGGAGGGAGGAGCTTCATTAAGATAATATAGTGGGAGGGAGGAGCTTCACTAAGATAATATAGTGGGAGGGAGGAGCTTCATTAAGATAATATAGTGGGAGGGAGGAGCTTCATTAAGATAATATAGTGGGAGGGAGGAGCTTCACTAAGATAATATAGTGGGAGGGAGGAGCTTCACTAAGATAATATAGTGGGAGGGAGGAGCTTCACTAAGATAATATAGTGGGAGGGAGGAGCTTCACTAAGATAATATAGTGGGAGGGAGGAGCTTCATTAAGATAATATAGTGGGAGGGAGGAGCTTCACTAACAACACAGTGGGAGGGAGGAGCTTCACTAAAATAATATAGTGGGAGGGAGGAGCTTCACTAACAACACAGTGGGAGGGAGGAGCTTCACTAAAATAATATAGTGGGAGGGAGGGAGGAGCTTCACTAACAACAGTGGAGGGAGGAGCTTCACTAAGACAACATAGATGGAGGGAGGAGCTTCACTAAGAAAACACAGTGGGAGGGAGGAGCCACACTAAGACAACATAGTGGGAGAGAGGAGCTTCACTAACAGTGGGAGGGAGGAGCTTCACTAAGACAACATAGATGGAGGGAGGAGCTTCACTAAGTCAACATAGTGGGAGGGAGGAGCTTCACTAAGAAAACACAGTGCGAGGGAGGAGCCACACTAAGACAACATAGTGGGAAGGAGGAGATTCACTAACAACATAGTGGGAGGGAGGAGCTTCACTATTAACACAGTGGGAGGGAGGAGCTTCACTATTAACACAGTGGGAGGGAGGAGCTTCACTAACAACACAGTGGGAGGGAGGAGCTTCACTAAAATAATATAGTGGGAGGGAGGAGCTTCACTAAAATAATATAGTGGGAGGGAGGAGCCACACTAAGACAACATAGTGGGAAGGAGGAGATTCACTAACATAGTGGGAGGGAGGAGCTTCACTAACAACATAGTGGGAGGGAGGGGCCTCATTAACAACACAGTGGGAGGGAGGAGCTTCACTAACAGCACAGTGGGAGGGAGGAGCTTCACTAAGATAACACAGTGGGAGGGAGGAGCTTCACTAACAGCACAGTGGGAGGGAGGAGCTTCACTAACAACACAGTAGTTAGTGAACAACACCCTCACCAACGCCTCATCAGGTATGTCATCTTTCGAGATTGCCCTGGGTTACCAACCCCCCTTGTTCCCCACCCAAGAGGCTGAGGTTGCGGTACCCTCTGTCCAGGACCATATGCACCGTTGTCATCATACCTGGAGGAAGGCCCGAGCTGCCCTTCTTCGTACCTCCGCCAGGATCCAGTCCCAAGCTAACTGTCACCGTACTTCAGCTCCAGTCTACACCCCAGCCCAAAAAGTATGGCTCTCTTCGAAGGACCTGCCATTGAAAGTGACATCTAAGAACCCCCCCCCCCGATTCATTAGTCCCTTTGAAATTGACCGTGTCATTAACCCCTCTGTGGTGCGCCTGATAACTCCCAACCTCTCTCAGGATCCTTCCATGTATCCCTGATTAAACCTGTCTCCTCCTGCAGCAGCCCCTCGGCTCATCGATGACTGTCCTGCCTATACCATCCGGCAGCTTCTGGACGTTCGCCGTCGGGGTCATGGCTGGCAGTACCTGGTGGACTGGGAGGCATACGGGCCTGAGGAGCACTGCTGGACCCCTCACTTCTACATGATTTCCATACCTTACACCCAGGTAAGCCCAGGCAGGTGCCAGGTGGCGTTTGTTGAGGGGGGTACTGTTGCATCTGCTCCTGCCACGCCCTCTACTTCTCATCCTGTGTCTCCCTAACCTGCCGCCACTCCCCCAGTGCTCTCTCCCTCTCTCTCTGAGTGGGTGTATGTGAATGTGTGAGTGGAGACAGGTGTGCTGGAGGCAGAGCAGATCCCCACCAGCTGCAACCTGTTCCATAATCAAGACCTCTACAAATACTCTGCCCTGCCACTTACACACTGCCAGATCGTAGCCTCTGCTCAGTCAGTCGGCATTTCAAGCGATTTGTTCCTGCATAGATCTTGTTATCCTGTTGAGCCTGTTTTTCCATAGCATGATGCTGCTTTTCTCTCCGCTACAGTTCCGTCCGCTCTGACTCCCTGTCTCCAGTCCCTCGTCTCGTCAGTCCTGCCCTGGAAGCTCTACTGCTTCCTTGGATTCTGCTCCAGATCTGCTTACCCTGCCCTTACTCCCCTTGCCCCAGCCCCAGCCTCAGCCCCAGCCTCAGCCTCAGCCTCAGCCCCAGCCCCAGCCTCAGCCCCAGCCTCAGCCCCAGCCCCAGCCTCAGCCCCAGCCTCAGCCCCAGCCCCAGCCTCAGCCCCAGCCTCAGCCCCAGCCCCAGCCTCAGCCCCAGCCTCAGTTCCTGGTCCCCTGCTACCCGCCTGAGCTTCCCCTGGCCTGCACCCTATCTACTCCCGCTTGTCAATAAATACCTTAGTTTCCTTGTCCCTGTCTCCTCGTCTGAGTCTGCACTTGGGTTCACCTGCTCTGCCACAAGTAACAACAACTGCTAAAATTTTAGTTAAACTTGAAGAACTATATGGCATGTGTGAATCACTAGCTAACCTGAAAATTAAATGTTTCCACGCTAAACAGGCTGGCGGAGAACATGTGGGAGGGGCCTTCCTCTTGCGATTACAGGAAGCATTCCAAAAGTGGAAAACTGCAAAGCCTGATGGTTCAGCCACCAAGTTAGACATATTGCATGACCAGGTGGTCATGGTTCTGCAACCAGGTGCCATTAACAAAAATACCTCCAACGTCAGCTACGTGAAGACCACCATATGTATTTTTCACGACTTTGACAAGAGGCGAAGCA
The DNA here is from genome assembly GCF_034236695.1 of Oncorhynchus nerka. Taxonomy (NCBI): domain Eukaryota; kingdom Metazoa; phylum Chordata; class Actinopteri; order Salmoniformes; family Salmonidae; genus Oncorhynchus; species Oncorhynchus nerka. Next base: position 90,584,939 of record NC_088401.1, on the reverse strand, counting down.
GCTGGCAAGGGAAAAGGGGAGAGCGTACAGAGTGAAGGCTTGGCCAGGCAAGTGACCATAGAACAACCCTCTCTACAATACTCTGCTGCTCAAGAAGAAACAGACACACAGAGGAGTTCTTTAGTCACAGGAAGTCATTACGGGGGGGAGCAGCCACCCAACCGACGACCCTAGAATGTTCCAGGACAAGGGGGACTGTACTGGGATGACCAAGGCCACCCGTCTGTCTTCACTGCGGAGAGAGGTAGGCCACATACCTACTGCTTTAAACCGGAATGCCCGGCCACTGTAAGGCGGTTGGACGGGGTGAGTACTGCAAAGCAGAATGAGTCAATCAAGCCCGTTTTAATAGGGGAATGTCATTAGGTGGAGGTTATTGCAGGGGGAATCGCTGTGCCTTGCCTACTAGACTCTGGGTACCAGGTGACCATGTTTAGTGAATCCTATTTTCAAAGACAATTCAAACACAAGAAGCCCGGGGAGAAAGAATGGTTAGAATGGCTAGCCTTAATAGCTGCTAATGGACTTCAATTCCCTTGTTGGGTATGTAGTGCTGGACTTCCTATGTAATACTGACCCAGCAATGGCCCTACTCACCCGGCAACAGTCAGTATGGATACCCCATGAAACTGAGATGTTCTATGGACTACCGTGTTCCAGAGCCTCCTGGTAAGATGGAATACTGTGTTCCAGAGCCTCCTGGTAAGATGGAATACTGTGTTCCAGAGGCTCCTCCTGGTAAGATGGAATACTGTGTTCCAGAGGCTCCTCCTGGTAAGATGGAATACTGTGTTCCAGAGGCTCCTCCTGGTTAGATGGAATACTGTGTTCCAGAGGATCCTGGTAAGATGGAATACTGTGTTCCAGAGGCTCCTGGTAAGATGGAATACTGTGTTCCAGAAGCTACTCCTGGTTAGATGGAATACTGTGTTCCAGAGGCTCCTGGCAAGATGGAATACTGTGTTCCAGAGGCTCCTCCTGGTTAGATGGAATACTGTGTTCCAGAGGATCCTGGTAAGATGGAATACTGTGTTCCAGAGGCTCCTCCTGGTAAGATGGAATACTGTGTTCCAGAGACTCCTCCTGGTTAGATGGAATACTGTGTTCCAGAGGATCCTGGTAAGATGGAATACTGTGTTCCAGAAGCTACTCCTGGTTAGATGGAATACTGTGTTCCAGAGGCTCCTGGAAAGATGGAATACTGTGTTCCAGAGGCTCCTCCTGGTTAGATGGAATTCTGTGTTCCAGAGGCTCCTGGTAAGATGGAATACTGTGTTCCAGAAGCTCCTCCTGGTTAGATGGAATACTGTGTTCCAGAGGCTCCTCCTGGTTAGATGGAATACTGTGTTCCAGAGGCTCCTCCTGGTTAGATGGAATACTGTGTTCCAGAGGCTCCTGGTAAGATGTAATACTGTGTTCCAGAGGCTCCTGGTAAAATGGAATACTGTGTTGCAGAGGCTCCTCCTGGTAAGATGGAATACTGTGTTCCAGAGCCTCCTGGTAAGATGGAATACTGTGTTCCAGAGGCTCCTCCTGGTAAGATGGAATACTGTGTTCCAGAGGCTCCTCCTGGTAAGATGGAATACTGTGTTCCAGAGGCTCCTCCTGGTAAGATGGAATACTGTGTTCCAGAGGCTCCTCCTGGTTAGATGGAATACTGTGTTCCAGAGGATCCTGGTAAGATGGAATACTGTGTTCCAGAGGCTCCTGGTTAGATGGAATACTGTGTTCCAGAGGGTCCTGGTAAGATGGAATACTGTGTTCCAGAAGCTACTCCTGGTTAGATGGAATACTGTGTTCCAGAAGCTCCTCCTGGTTAGATGGAATACTGTGTTCCAGAGGCTCCTCCTGGTTAGATGGAATACTGTGTTCCAGAGGCTCCTCCTGGTTAGATGGAATACTGTGTTCCAGAGGCTCCTGGTAAGATGTAATACTGTGTTTCAGAGGCTCCTGGTAAAATGGAATACTGTGTTGCAGAGGCTCCTCCTGGTAAGATGGAATACTGTGTTCCAGAGCCTCCTGGTAAGATGGAATACTGTGTTCCAGAGGCTCCTCCTGGTAAGATGGAATACTGTGTTCCAGAGCCTCCTGGTAAGATGGAATACTGTGTTCCAGAGGGTCCTCCTGGTAAGATGGAATACTGTGTTCCAGAGGCTCCTCCTGGTAAGATGGAATACTGTGTTCCAGAGGCTCCTCCTGGTAAGCAGGACTACCATGTTCCAGTTGTTCATGGTAAGATGGACTACCGTGTTCCAGAGGCTCCTGGTTAGATGGAATACTGTGTTCCAGAGGCTCCTGGTAAGATGGAATACTGTGTTCCAGAGGCTCCTCCTGGTTAGATGGAATACTGTGTTCCAGAGGCTCCTGGTAAGATGGAATACTGTGTTCCAGAAGCTCCTCCTGGTTAGATGGAATACTGTGTTCCAGAGGCTCCTCCTGGTTAGATGGAATACTGTGTTCCAGAGGCTCCTCCTGGTTAGATGGAATACTGTGTTCCAGAGGCTCCTGGTAAGATGTAATACTGTGTTCCAGAGGCTCCTGGTAAAATGGAATACTGTGTTGCAGAGGCTCCTGGTTAGATGGAATACTGTGTTCCAGAGGCTCCTGGTAAGATGGAATACTGTGTTCCAGAAGCTACTCCTGGTTAGATGGAATACTGTGTTCCAGAGGCTCCTGGCAAGATGGAATACTATGTTCCAGAGGCTCCTCCTGGTAAGATGGAATACTGTGTTCCAGAGGCTCCTGGTTAGATGGAATACTGTGTTCCAGAGGCTCCTGGTAAGATGGAATACTGTGTTCCAGAAGCTACTCCTGGTTAGATGGAATACTGTGTTCCAGAGGCTCCTGGCAAGATGGAATACTGTGTTCCAGAGGTTCCTCCTGGTTAGATGGAATACTGTGTTCCAGAGGCTCCTCCTGGTAAGATGGAATACTGTGTTCCAGAGGCTCCTCCTGGTAAGATGGAATACTGTGTTCCAGAGGCTCCTCCTGGTAAGAATGACTACCATGTTCCAGTTGTTCCTGGTAAGATGGACTACCGTGTTCCAGAGGCTCCTGGTTAGATGGAATAGTGTGTTCCAGAGGCTCCTGGTAAGATGGATTACAGTGTTCCAGAGGCTCCTGGTTAGATGGAATACTGTGTTCCAGAGGCTCCTGGTAAGATGGAATACTGTGTTCCAGAAGCTACTCCTGGTTAGATGGAATACTGTGTTCCAGAGGCTCCTGGCAAGATGGAATACTGTGTTCCAGAGGCTCCTGCTGGTTAGATGGAATACTGTGTTCCAGAGGCTCCTGGTAAGATGGAATACTGTGTTCCAGAAGCTCCTCCTGGTTAGATGGAATACTGTGTTCCAGAGGCTCCTCCTGGTTAGATGGAATACTGTGTTCCAGAGGATCCTGGTTAGATGGAAAACTGTGTTCCAGAGGCTCCTCCTGGTAAGATGGAATACTGTGTTCCAGAGGCTCCTGGTAAGATGGAATACTGTGTTCCAGAGGCTCCTGGAAAGATGGAATACTGTGTTCCAGAGGCTCCTGGTTAGATGGAATACTGTGTTCCAGAAGCTCCTCCTGGTTAGATGGAATACTGTGTTCCAGAGGCTCCTGGCAAGATGGAATACTGTGTTCCAGAGGCTCCTCCTGGTTAGATGGAATACTGTGTTCCAGAGGCTCCTGGTAAGATGGAATACTGTGTTCCAGAAGCTCCTCCTGGTTAGATGGAATACTGTGTTCCAGAGGCTCCTCCTGGATAGATGGAATACTGTGTTCCAGAGGCCCTTCCTGGTAAGATGGAATACTGTGTTCCAGAGGCTCCTGGTAAGATGGAATACTGTGTTCCAGAGCCTCCTGGTAAGATGGAATACTGTGTTGCAGAGACTGCTCCTGGTTAGATGGAATACTGTGTTCCAGAGGCTCCTGGTAAGATGGAATACTGTGTTCCAGTTGTTCCAGGTTAGATGGAATACTGTGTTCCAGTTGTTCCTGGTAAGATGGAATACTGTGTTCCAGAGGCTCCTCCTGGTAAGATGGGATACTGTGTTCCAGAGGCTCCTGGTGAGATGGAATACTGTGTTCCAGAGGCTCCTGGTAAGATGGAATACTGTGTTGCAGAGGCTGCTCCTGGTAAGATGGAATACTGTGTTCCAGAGGCTCCTCCTGGTAAGATGGAATACTGTGTTAAAGAGGCTCCTCCTGGTAAGATGGAATACTGTGTTCCAGAGCCTCCTGGTAAGATTGAATACTGTGTTGCAGAGCCTGCTCCTGGTTAGATGGAATACTGTGTTCCAGAGGCTCCTGGTAAGATGGAATACTGTGTTCCAGTTGTTCCTGGTTAGATGGAATACTGTGTTCCAGTTGTTCCTGGTAAGATGGAATACTGTGTTCCAGTTGTTCCTGGTAAGATGGAATACTGTGTTCCAGAGGCTCCTCCTGGTAAGATGGAATACTGTGTTCCAGAGACTCCTGGTGAGATGGAATACTGTGTTCCAGAGGCTCCTGGTAAGATGGAATACTGTGTTGCAGAGGCTCCTCCTGGTAAGATGGAATAATGTGTTCCAGAGGCTCCTCCTGGTAAGATGGAATACTGTGTTCCAGTTGTTCCTGGTAAGATGGAATACTGTGTTCCAGAGGCTCCTCCTGGTTAGATGGAATACTGTGTTCCAGTGCCTCCTGGTAAGATGGAATACTGTGTTCCAGAGGCTCCTCCTGGTAAGATGGAATACTATGTTCCAGCGGCTCCTCCTGGTAAGATGGAATACTGTGTTCCAGTTGTTCCTGGTAAGATGGAATACTGTGTTCCAGTTGTTCCTGGTAAGATGGAATACTGTGTTCCAGAGGCTCCTGGTTAGATGGAATACTGTGTTCCAGTGCCTCCTGGTAAGATGGAATACTGTGTTCCAGTGCCTCCTGGTAAGATGGAATACTGTGTTCCAGAGGCTCCTCCTGGTAAGATGGAATACTGTGGTCCAGAGGCTCCCCCTGGTAAGATGGAATACTGTGTTCCAGAGGATCCTGGTTAGATGGAAAACTGTGTTCCAGAGGCTCCTCCTGGTAAGATGGAATACTGTGTTCCAGAGGCTCCTGGTAAGATGGAATACTGTGTTCCAGAGGCTCCTGGTAAGATGGAATACTGTGTTCCAGAGCCTCCTGGTAAGATGGAATACTGTGTTGCAGAGGCTGCTCCTGGTTAGATGGAATACTGTGTTCCAGAGGCTCCTGGTAAGATGGAATACTGTGTTCCAGTTGTTCCTGGTTAGATGGAATACTGTGTTCCAGTTGTTCCTGGTAAGATGGAATACTGTGTTCCAGAGGCTCCTGGTAAGATGGAATACTGTGTTGCAGAGGCTGCTCCTGGTTAGATGGAATACTGTGTTCCAGAGGCTCCTGGTAAGATGGAATACTGTGTTCCAGAGGCTCCTCCTGGTAAGATGGAATACTGTGTTCCAGAGGCTCCTCCTGGTTAGATGGAATACTGTGTTCCAGAGGCTCCTCCTGGATAGATGGAATACTGTGTTCCAGAGGCCCTTCCTGGTAAGATGGAATACTGTGTTCCAGAGGCTCCTGGTAAGATGGAATACTGTGTTCCAGAGCCTCCTGGTAAGATGGAATACTGTGTTGCATAGGCTGCTCCTGGTTAGATGGAATACTGTGTTCCAGAGGCTCCTGGTAAGATGGAATACTGTGTTCCAGTTGTTCCTGGTTAGATGGAATACTGTGTTCCAGTTGTTCCTGGTAAGATGGAATACTGTGTTCCAGAGGCTCCTCCTGGTAAGATGGGATACTGTGTTCCAGAGGCACCTGGTGAGATGGAATACTGTGTTCCAGAGGCTCCTGGTAAGATGGAATACTGTGTTGCAGAGGCTGCTCCTGGTTAGATGGAATACTGTGTTCCAGAGGCTCCTGGTAAGATGGAATACTGTGTTCCAGAGGCTCCTCCTGGTAAGATGGAATACTGTGTTAAAGAGGCTCCTCCTGGTAAGATGGAATACTGTGTTCCAGAGCCTCCTGGTAAGATTGAATACTGTGTTGCAGAGCCTGCTCCTGGTTAGATGGAATACTGTGTTCCAGAGGCTCCTGGTAAGATGGAATACTGTGTTCCAGTTGTTCCTGGTTAGATGGAATACTGTGTTCCAGTTGTTCCTGGTAAGATGGAATACTGTGTTCCAGTTGTTCCTGGTAAGATGGAATACTGTGTTCCAGAGGCTCCTCCTGGTAAGATGGAATACTGTGTTCCAGAGGCTCCTGGTGAGATGGAATACTGTGTTCCAGAGGCTCCTGGTAAGATGGAATACTGTGTTGCAGAGGCTCCTCCTGGTAAGATGGAATAATGTGTTCCAGAGGCTCCTCCTGGTAAGATGGAATACTGTGTTCCAGTTGTTCCTGGTAAGATGGAATACTGTGTTCCAGAGGCTCCTCCTGGTAAGATGGAATACTGTGTTCCAGAGGCTCCTGGTGAGATGGAATACTGTGTTCCAGAGGCTCCTGGTAAGCTGGAATACTGTGTTGCAGAGGCTGCTCCTGGTTAGATGGAATACTGTGTTCCAGAGGCTCCTGGTAAGATGGAATACTGTGTTCCAGAGGCTCCTCCTGGTAAGATGGAATACTGTGTTCCAGAGGCTCCTCCTGGTAAGATGGAATACTGTGTTCCAGTTGTTCCTGGTAAGATGGAATACTGTGTTCCAGAGGCTCCTCCTGGTTAGATGGAATACTGTGTTCCAGTGCCTCCTGGTAAGATGGAATACTGTGTTCCAGAGGCTCCTCCTGGTAAGATGGAATACTATGTTCCAGCGGCTCCTCCTGGTAAGATGGAATACTGTGTTCCAGTTGTTCCTGGTAAGATGGAATACTGTGTTCCAGTTGTTCCTGGTAAGATGGAATACTGTGTTCCAGAGGCTCCTGGTTAGATGGAATACTGTGTTCCAGTGCCTCCTGGTAAGATGGAATACTGTGTTCCAGTGCCTCCTGGTAAGATGGAATACTGTGTTCCAGAGGCTCCTCCTGGTAAGATGGAATACTGTGGTCCAGAGGCTCCCCCTGGTAAGATGGAATACTGTGTTCCAGAGGATCCTGGTTAGATGGAAAACTGTGTTCCAGAGGCTCCTCCTGGTAAGATGGAATACTGTGTTCCAGAGGCTCCTGGTAAGATGGAATACTGTGTTCCAGAGGCTCCTGGTAAGATGGAATACTGTGTTCCAGAGCCTCCTGGTAAGATGGAATACTGTGTTGCAGAGGCTGCTCCTGGTTAGATGGAATACTGTGTTCCAGAGGCTCCTGGTAAGATGGAATACTGTGTTCCAGTTGTTCCTGGTTAGATGGAATACTGTGTTCCAGTTGTTCCTGGTAAGATGGAATACTGTGTTCCAGAGGCTCCTGGTAAGATGGAATACTGTGTTGCAGAGGCTGCTCCTGGTTAGATGGAATACTGTGTTCCAGAGGCTCCTGGTAAGATGGAATACTGTGTTCCAGAGGCTCCTCCTGGTAAGATGGAATACTGTGTTCCAGAGGCTCCTCCTGGTAAGATGGAATATTGTGTTCCAGTTGTTCCTGGTAAGATGGAATACGGTGTTCCAGAGGCTCCTCCTGGTTAGATGGAATACTGTGTTCCAGAGACTCCTGGTAAGATGGAATACTGTGTTCCAGTTGTTCCTGGTTAGATGGAATACTGTGTTCCAGTTGTTCCTGGTAAGATGGAATACTGTGTTCCAGTTGTTCCTGGTAAGATGGAATACTGTGTTCCAGAGGCTCCTCCTGGTAAGATGGAATACTGTGTTCCAGAGGCTCCTGGTGAGATGGAATACTGTGTTCCAGAGGCTCCTGGTAAGATGGAATACTGTGTTGCAGAGGCTGCTCCTGGTTAGATGGAATACTGTGTTCCAGAGGCTCCTGGTAAGATGGAATACTGTGTTCCAGAGACTCCTCCTGGTAAGATGGAATAATGTGTTCCAGAGGCTCCTCCTGGTAAGATGGAATACTGTGTTCCAGTTGTTCCTGGTAAGATGGAATACTGTGTTCCAGAGGCTCCTGGTGAGATGGAATACTGTGTTCCAGAGGCTCCTGGTAAGCTGGAATACTGTGTTGCAGAGGCTGCTCCTGGTTAGATGGAATACTGTGTTCCAGAGGCTCCTGGTAAGATGGAATACTGTGTTCCAGAGGCTCCTCCTGGTAAGATGGAATACTGTGTTCCAGAGGCTCCTCCTGGTAAAATGGAATACTGTGTTCCAGTTGTTCCTGGTAAGATGGAATACTGTGTTCCAGAGGCTCCTCCTGGTTAGATGGAATACTGTGTTCCAATGCCTCCTGGTAAGATGGAATACTGTGTTCCAGAGGCTCCTCCTGGTAAGATGGAATACTATGTTCCAGCGGCTCCTCCTGGTAAGATGGAATACTGTGTTCCAGTTGTTCCTGGTAAGATGGAATACTGTGTTCCAGTTGTTCCTGGTAAGATGGAATACTGTGTTCCAGAGGCTCCTGGTTAGATGGAATACTGTGTTCCAGTGCCTCCTGGTAAGATGGAATACTGTGTTCCAGTGCCTCCTGGTAAGATGGAATACTGTGTTCCAGAGGCTCCTGGCAAGATGGAATACTGTGTTCCAGAGGTTCCTCCTGGTAAGATGGAATACTGTGTTCCAGAGGCTCCTCCTGGTAAGATGGAAAACTGTGTTCCAGAGGCTTCTCCTGGTTAGATGGAATACTGTGTTCCAGAGGCTCCTGGCAAGATGGAATACTGTGTTCCAGAGGTTCCTCCTGGTTAGATGAAATACTGTGTTCCAGAGGCTCCTCCTGGTAAGATGGAATACTGTGTTCCAGAGGCTCCTCCTGGTAAGATGGAATACTGTGTTCCAGAGGCTCCTCCTGGTAAGATGGAATACTGTGTTCCAGTTGTTCCTGGTAAGATGGAATACTGTGTTCCAGAGGCTCCTCCTGGTTAGATGGAATACTGTGTTCCAGAGCCTCCTGGTAAGATGGAATACTGTGTTGCAGAGGCTGCTCCTGGTTAGATGGAATACTGTGTTCCAGAGGCTCCTGGTAAGATGGAATACTGTGTTCCAGAGGCTCCTCCTGGTAAGATGGAATAATGTGTTCCAGAGGCTCCTCCTGGTAAGATGGAATACTGTGTTCCAGTTGTTCCTGGTAAGATGGAATACTGTGTTCCAGAGGCTCCTCCTGGTAAGATGGAATACTGTGTTCCAGAGGCTCCTGGTGAGATGGAATACTGTGTTCCAGAGGCTCCTGGTAAGCTGGAATACTGTGTTGCAGAGGCTGCTCCTGGTTAGATGGAATACTGTGTTCCAGAGGCTCCTGGTAAGATGGAATACTGTGTTCCAGAGGCTCCTCCTGGTAAGATGGAATACTGTGTTCCAGAGGCTCCTCCTGGTAAGATGGAATACTGTGTTCCAGTTGTTCCTGGTAAGATGGAATACTGTGTTCCAGAGGCTCCTCCTGGTAAGATGGAATACTATGTTCCAGCGGCTCCTCCTGGTAAAATGGAATACTGTGTTGCAGAGGCTCCTGGTTAGATGGAATACTGTGTTCCAGAGGCTCCTGGTAAGATGGAATACTGTGTTCCAGAAGCTACTCCTGGTTAGATGGAATACAGTGTTCCAGAGGCTCCTGGCAAGATGGAATACTGTGTTCCAGAGGCTCCTCCTGGTTAGATGGAATACTGTGTTCCAGAGGATCCTGGTAAGATGGAATACTGTGTTCCAGAAGCTCCTCCTGGTTAGATGGAATACTGTGTTCCAGAAGCTCCTCCTGGTTAGATGGAATACTGTGTTCCAGAGGCTCCTGGTAAGATGGAATACTGTGTTCCAGAAGCTCCTCCTGGTTAGATGGAATACTGTGTTCCAGAGGCTCCTCCTGGTTAGATGGAATACTGTGTTCCTGAGGCCCTTCCTGGTAAGATGGAATACTGTGTTCCAGAGGATCCTGGTTAGATGGAAAACTGTGTTCCAGAGGCTCCTCCTGGTAAGATGGAATACTGTGTTCCAGAGGCTCCTGGTAAGATGGAATACTGTGTTCCAGAGCCTCCTGGTAAGATGGAATACTGTGTTGCAGAGGCTGCTCCTGGTTAGATGGAATACTGTGTTCCAGAGGCTCCTGGTAAGATGGAATACTGTGTTCCAGTTGTTCCTGGTTAGATGGAATACTGTGTTCCAGTTGTTCCTGGTAGATGGAATACTGTGTTCCAGAGGCTCCTCCTGCTAAGATGGGATACTGTGTTCCAGAGGCTCCTGGTGAGATGGAATACTGTGTTCCAGAGGCTCCTGGTAAGATGGAATACTGTGTTGCAGAGGCTGCTCCTGGTTAGATGGAATACTGTGTTCCAGAGGCTCCTGGTAAGATGGAATACTGTGTTCCAGAGGCTCCTCCTGGTAAGATGGAATACTGTGTTCCAGAGGCTCCTCCTGGTAAGATGGATTACTGTGTTCCAGTTGTTCCTGGTAAGATGGAATACTGTGTTCCAGAGGCTCCTGGTTAGATGGAATACTGTGTTCCAGAGGCTCCTGGTAAGATGGAATACTGTGTTCCAGAAGCTACTCCTGGTTAGATGGAATACTGTGTTCCAGAGGCTCCTGGTAAGATGGAATACTGTGTTCCAGAGGCTCCTCCTGGTAAGATGGAATAATGTGTTCCAGAGGCTCCTCCTGGTAAGATGGAATACTGTGTTCCAGAGGCTCCTCCTGGTAAGATGGAATACTGTGTTCCAGAGGCTCCTCCTGGTAAGAAGGACTACCATGTTCCAGTTGTTCCTGGTAAGATGGACTACCGTGTTCCAGAGGCTCCTGGTTAGATGGAATACTGTGTTCCAGAGGCTCCTGGTAAGATGGAATACTGTTTTCCAGAGGCTCCTGGTTAGATGGAATACTGTGTTCCAGAGGCTCCTGGTAAGATGGAATACTGTGTTCCAGAAGCTACTCCTGGTTAGATGGAATACTGTGTTCCAGAGGCTCCTGGCAAGATGGAATACTGTGTTCCAGAGGCTCCTACTGGTTAGATGGAATACTGTGTTCCAGAGGATCCTGGTAAGATGGAATACTGTGTTCCAGAAGCTACTCCTGGTTAGATGGAATACTGTGTTCCAGAGGCTCCTGGCAAGATGGAATACTGTGTTCCAGAGGCTCCTCCTGGTTAGATGGAATACTGTGTTCCAGAGGCTCCTCCTGGTTAGATGGAATACTGTGTTCCAGAGGATCCTGGTTAGATGGAAAACTGTGTTCCAGAGGCTCCTCCTGGTAAGATGGAATACTGTGTTCCAGAGGCTCCTGGTAAGATGGAATACTGTGTTCCAGAGGCTCCTGGTTAGATGGAATACTGTGTTCCAGAAGCTCCTCCTGGTTAGATGGAATACTGTGTTCCAGAGGCTCCTGGTAAAATGGAATACTGTTTTCCAGAAGCTCCTCCTGGTTAGATGGAATACTGTGTTCCAGAGGCTCCTCCTGGTTAGATGGAATACTGTGTTCCAGAGGCCCCTCCTGGTAAGATGGAATACTGTGTTCCAGAGGATCCTGGTTAGATGGAATACTGTGTTCCAGAGGCTCCTCCTGGTAAGATGGAATACTGTGTTCCAGAGGCTCCTGGTAAGATGGAATACTGTGTTGCAGAGGCTGCTCCTGGTTAGATGGAATACTGTGTTCCAGAGGCTCCTGGTAAGATGGAATACTGTGTTCCAGTTGTTCCTGGTAGATGGAATACTGTGTTCCAGAGGCTCCTCCTGGTAAGAAGGACTACCATGTTCCAGTTGTTCCTGGTAAGATGGACTACCGTGTTCCAGAGGCTCCTGGTTAGATGGAATACTGTGTTCCAGAGGCTCCTGGTAAGATGGAATACTGTGTTCCAGAGGCTCCTGGTTAGATGGAATACTGTGTTCCAGAGGCTCCTGGTAAGATGGAATACTGTGTTCCAGAAGCTACTCCTGGTTAGATGGAATACTGTGTTCCAGAGGCTCCTGGCAAGATGGAATACTGTGTTCCAGAGGCTCCTACTGGTTAGATGGAATACTGTGTTCCAGAGGATCCTGGTAAGATGGAATACTGTGTTCCAGAAGCTACTCCTGGTTAGATGGAATACTGTGTTCCAGAGGCTCCTGGCAAGATGGAATACTGTGTTCCAGAGGCTCCTCCTGGTTAGATGGAATACTGTGTTCCAGAGGTTCCTCCTGGTTAGATGGAATACTGTGTTCCAGAGGATCCTGGTTAGATGGAAAACTGTGTTCCAGAGGCTCCTCCTGGTAAGATGGAATACTGTGTTCCAGAGGCTCCTGGTAAGATGGAATACTGTGTTCCAGAGGCTCCTGGTTAGATGGAATACTGTGTTCCAGAAGCTCCTCCTGGTTAGATGGAATACTGTGTTCCAGAGGCTCCTGGTAAAATGGAATACTGTGTTCCAGAAGCTCCTCCTGGTTAGATGGAATACTGTGTTCCAGAGGCTCCTCCTGGTTAGATGGAATACTGTGTTCCAGAGGCCCCTCCTGGTAAGATGGAATACTGTGTTCCAGAGGATCCTGGTTAGATGGAATACTGTGTTCCAGAGGCTCCTCCTGGTAAGATGGAATACTGTGTTCCAGAGGCTCCTGGTAAGATGGAATACTGTGTTGCAGAGGCTGCTCCTGGTTAGATGGAATACTGTGTTCCAGAGGCTCCTGGTAAGATGGAAAACTGTGTTCCAGTTGTTCCTGGTTAGATGGAATACTGTGTTCCAGTTGTTCCTGGTAAGATGGAATACTGTGTTCCAGAGGCTCCTCTTGGTAAGATGGAATACTGTGTTCCAGAAGCTCCTGGTGAGATGGAATACTGTGTTCCAGAGGCTCCTGGTAAGATGGAATACTGTGTTGCAGAGGCTGCTCCTGGTTAGATGGAATACTGTGTTCCAGAGGCTCCTGGTAAGATGGAATACTGTGTTCCAGAGGCTCCTCCTGGTAAGATGGAATACTGTGTTCCAGAGGCTCCTCCTGGTAAGAAGGACTACCATGTTCCAGTTGTTCCTGGTAAGATGGACTACCGTGTTAAAAGAGGCTCCTGGTTAGATGGAATACTGTGTTCCAGAAGCTACTCCTGGTTAGATGGAATACTGTGTTCCAGAGGTTCCTCCTGGTTAGATGGAATACTGTGTTCCAGAGGCTCCTCCTGGTAAGATGGAATACTGTGTTCCAGAGGCTCCTGGTAAGATGGAATACTGTGTTCCAGAGGCTCCTCCTGGTAAGATGGAATACTGTGTTCCAGAGGCTCCTCCTGGTAAGAAGGACTACCATGTTCCAGTTGTTCCTGGTAAGATGGACTACCGTGTTCCAGAGGCTCCTGGTTAGATGGAATACTGTGTTCCAGAAGCTACTCCTGGTTAGATGGAATACTGTGTTCCAGAGGCTCCTGGCAAGATGGAATACTGTGTTCCAGAGGTTCCTCCTGGTTAGATGGAATACTGTGTTCCAGAGGCTCCTCCTGGTAAGATGGAATACTGTGTTCCAGAGGCTCCTCCTGGTAAGATGGAATACTGTGTTCCAGAGGCTCCTCCTGGTAAGAAGGACTACCATGTTCCAGTTGTTCCTGGTAAGATGGACTACCGTGTTCCAGAGGCTCCTGGTTAGATGGAATACTGTGTTCCAGAGGCTCCTGGTAAGATGGAATACAGTGTTCCAGAGTCTCCTGGTTAGATGGAATACTGTGTTCCAGAGGCTCCTGGTAAGATGGAATACTGTGTTCCAGAAGCTACTCCTGGTTAGATGGAATACAGTGTTCCAGAGGCTCCTGGCAAGATGGAATACTGTGGTCCAGAGGCTCCTCCTGGTTAGATGGAATACTGTGTTCCAGAGGATCCTGGTAAGATGGAATACTGTGTTCCAGAAGCTCCTCCTGGTTAGATGGAATACTGTGTTCCAGAGGCTCCTCCTGGTAAGATGGAATACTGTGTTCCAGAGGCTCCTGGTAAGATGGAATACTGTGTTCCAGAGGCTCCTGGTAAGATGGAATACTGTGTTCCAGAGGCTCCTGGTTAGATGGAATACTGTGTTCCAGAAGCTCCTCCTGGTTAGATGGAATACTGTGTTCCAGAGGCTCCTGGCAAGATGGAATACTGTGTTCCAGAGGTTCCTCCTGGTTAGATGGAATACTGTGTTCCAGAGGCTCCTCCTGGTAAGATGGAATACTGTGTTCCAGAGGCTCCTGGTAAGATGGAATACTGTGTTCCAGAGGCTCCTCCTGGTAAGATGGAATACTGTGTTCCAGAGGCTCCTCCTGGTAAGGACTACCATGTTCCAGTTGTTCCTGGTAAGATGGACTACCGTGTTCCAGAGGCTCCTGGTTAGATGGAATACTGTGTTCCAGAAGCTACTCCTGGTTAGATGGAATACTGTGTTCCAGAGGCTCCTGGCAAGATGGAATACTGTGTTCCAGAGGTTCCTCCTGGTTAGATGGAATACTGTGTTCCAGAGGCTCCTCCTGGTAAGATGGAATACTGTGTTCCAGAGGCTCCTCCTGGTAAGATGGAATACTGTGTTCCAGAGGCTCCTCCTGGTAAGAAGGACTACCATGTTCCAGTTGTTCCTGGTAAGATGGACTACCGTGTTCCAGAGGCTCCTGGTTAGATGGAATACTGTGTTCCAGAGGCTCCTGGTAAGATGGAATACTGTGTTCCAGAAGCTACTCCTGGTTAGATGGAATACAGTGTTCCAGAGGCTCCTGGCAAGATGGAATACTGTGTTCCAGAGGCTCCTCCTGGTTAGATGGAATACTGTGTTCCAGAGGATCCTGGTAAGATGGAATACTGTGTTCCAGATGCTCCTCCTGGTTAGATGGAATACTGTGTTCCAGAAGCTCCTCCTGGTTAGATGGAATACTGTGTTCCAGAGGCTCCTGGCAATATGGAATACTGTGTTCCAGAGGCTCCTCCTGGTTAGATGGAATACTGTGTTCCAGAGGCTCCTGGTAAGATGGAATACTGTGTTCCAGAAGCTCCTCCTGGTTAGATGGAATACTGTGTTCCAGAGGCTCCTCCTGGTTAGATGGAATACTGTGTTCCTGAGGCCCTTCCTGGTAAGATGGAATACTGTGTTCCAGAGGATCCTGGTTAGATGGAAAACTGTGTTCCAGAGGCTCCTCCTGGTAAGATGGAATACTGTGTTCCAGAGCCTCCTGGTAAGATGGAATACTGTGTTGCAGAGGCTGCTCCTGGTTAGATGGAATACTGTGTTCCAGAGGCTCCTGGTAAGATGGAATACTGTGTTCCAGTTGTTCCTGGTTAGATGGAATACTGTGTTCCAGTTGTTCCTGGTAGATGGAATACTGTGTTCCAGAGGCTCCTCCTGGTAAGATGGGATACTGTGTTCCAGAGGCTCCTGGTGAGATGGAATACTGTGTTCCAGAGGCTCCTGGTAAGATGGAATACTGTGTTGCAGAGGCTGCTCCTGGTTAGATGGAATACTGTGTTCCAGAGGCTCCTGGTAAGATGGAATACTGTGTTCCAGAGGCTCCTCCTGGTTAGATGGAATACTGTGTTCCAGAGGGTCCTCCTGGTAAGATGGAATACTGTGTTCCAGAGGCTCCTCCTGGTAAGATGGAATACTGTGTTCCAGAGGCTCCTCCTGGTAAGAAGGACTACCATGTTCCAGTTGTTCCTGGTAAGATGGACTACCGTGTTCCAGAGGCTCCTGGTTAGATGGAATACTGTGTTCCAGAGGCTCCTGGTAAGATGGAATACTGTGTTCCAGAGGCTCCTGGTTAGATGGAATACTGTGTTCCAGAGGCTCCTGGTAAGATGGAATACTGTGTTCCAGAAGCTACTCCTGGTTAGATGGAATACTGTGTTCCAGAGGCTCCTGGCAAGATGGAATACTGTGTTCCAGAGGCTCCTACTGGTTAGATGGAATACTGTGTTCCAGAGGATCCTGGTAAGATGGAATACTGTGTTCCAGAAGCTACTCCTGGTTAGATGGAATACTGTGTTCCAGAGGCTCCTGGCAAGATGGAATACTGTGTTCCAGAGGCTCCTCCTGGTTAGATGGAATACTGTGTTCCAGAGGCTCCTCCTGGTTAGATGGAATACTGTGTTCCAGAGGATCCTGGTTAGATGGAAAACTGTGTTCCAGAGGCTCCTCCTGGTAAGATGGAATACTGTGTTCCAGAGGCTCCTGGTAAGATGGAATACTGTGTTCCAGAGGCTCCTGGTTAGATGGAATACTGTGTTCCAGAAGCTCCTCCTGGTTAGATGGAATACTGTGTTCCAGAGGCTCCTGGCAAGATGGAATACTGTGTTCCAGAGGCTGCTCCTGGTTAGATGGAATACTGTGTTCCAGAGGGTCCTCCTGGTTAGATGGAATACTGTGTTCCAGAAGCTCCTCCTGGTTAGATGGAATACTGTGTTCCAGAGGCTCCTGGCAAGATGGAATACTGTGTTCCAGAGGTTCCTCCTGGTTAGATGGAATACTGTGTTCCAGAGGCTCCTCCTGGTAAGATGGAATACTGTGTTCCAGAGGCTCCTGGTAAGATGGAATACTGTGTTCCAGAGGCTCCTCCTGGTAAGATGGAATACTGTGTTCCAGAGGCTCCTCCTGGTAAGGATTACCATGTTCCAGTTGTTCCTGGTAAGATGGACTACCGTGTTCCAGAGGCTCCTGGTTAGATGGAATACTGTGTTCCAGAAGCTACTCCTGGTTAGATGGAATACTGTGTTCCAGAGGCTCCTGGCAAGATGGAATACTGTGTTCCAGAGGTTCCTCCTGGTTAGATGGAATACTGTGTTCCAGAGGCTCCTCCTGGTAAGATGGAATACTGTGTTCCAGAGGCTCCTCCTGGTAAGATGGAATACTGTGTTCCAGAGGCTCCTCCTGGTAAGAAGGACTACCATGTTCCAGTTGTTCCTGGTAAGATGGACTACCGTGTTCCAGAGGCTCCTGGTTAGATGGAATACTGTGTTCCAGAGGCTCCTGGTAAGATGGAATACTGTGTTCCAGAAGCTACTCCTGGTTAGATGGAATACAGTGTTCCAGAGGCTCCTGGCAAGATGGAATACTGTGTTCCAGAGGCTCCTCCTGGTTAGATGGAATACTGTGTTCCAGAGGATCCTGGTAAGATGGAATACTGTGTTCCAGATGCTCCTCCTGGTTAGATGGAATACTGTGTTCCAGAAGCTCCTCCTGGTTAGATGGAATACTGTGTTCCAGAGGCTCCTGGCAATATGGAATACTGTGTTCCAGAGGCTCCTCCTGGTTAGATGGAATACTGTGTTCCAGAGGCTCCTGGTAAGATGGAATACTGTGTTCCAGAAGCTCCTCCTGGTTAGATGGAATACTGTGTTCCAGAGGCTCCTCCTGGTTAGATGGAATACTGTGTTCCAGAGGCCCCTCCTGGTAAGATGGAATACTGTGTTCCAGAGGATCCTGGTTAGATGGAAAACTGTGTTCCAGAGGCTCCTCCTGGTAAGATGGAATACTGTGTTCCAGAGGCTCCTGGTAAGATGGAATACTGTGTTCCAGAGCCTCCTGGTAAGATGGAATACTGTGTTGCAGAGGCTGCTCCTGGTTAGATGGAATACTGTGTTCCAGAGGCTCCTGGTAAGATGGAATACTGTGTTCCAGTTGTTCCTGGTTAGATGGAATACTGTGTTCCAGTTGTTCCTGGTAGATGGAATACTGTGTTCCAGAGGCTCCTGGTGAGATGGAATACTGTGTTCCAGAGGCTCCTGGTGAGATGGAATACTGTGTTGCAGAGGCTGCTCCTGGTAAGATGGAATACTGTGTTGCAGAGGCTGCTCCTGGTTAGATGGAATACTGTGTTCCAGAGGCTCCTGGTAAGATGGAATACTGTGTTCCAGAGGCTCCTCCTGGTTAGATGGAATACTGTGTTCCAGAGGGTCCTCCTGGTAAGATGGAATACTGTGTTCCAGAGGCTCCTCCTGGTAAGATGGAATACTGTGTTCCAGAGGCTCCTCCTGGTAAGAAGGACTACCATGTTCCAGTTGTTCCTGGTAAGATGGACTACCGTGTTCCAGAGGCTCCTGGTTAGATGGAATACTGTGTTCCAGAGGCTCCTGGTAAGATGGAATACTGTGTTCCAGAGGCTCCTGGTTAGATGGAATACTGTGTTCCAGAGGCTCCTGGTAAGATGGAATACTGTGTTCCAGAAGCTACTCCTGGTTAGATGGAATACTGTGTTCCAGAGGCTCCTGGCAAGATGGAATACTGTGTTCCAGAGGCTCCTCTGGTTAGATGGAATACTGTGTTCCAGAGGCTCCTGGTAAGATGGAATACTGTGTTCCAGAAGCTCCCTGGTTAGATGGAATACTGTGTTAGAGGCTGGAAGATGGAATGTGTTCCAGAGGCTCCTCCTGGTTAGATGGAATACTGTGTTCCAGAGGCCCTCCTGGTAGATGGAATACTGTGTTCCAGAGGATCCTTGTTAGATGGAAAACTGTGTTCCAGAGGCTCCTCCTGGTAAGATGGAATACTGTGTTCCAGAGGCTCCTGGTAAGATGGAATACTGTGTTCCAGAGGCTCCTGGTTAGATGGAATACTGTGTTCCAGAAGCTCCTCCTGGTTAGATGGAATACTGTGTTCCAGAGGCTCCTGGCAAGATGGAATACTGTGTTCCAGAGGCTGCTCCTGGTTAGATGGAATACTGTGTTCCAGAGGCTCCTGGTAAGATGGAATACTGTGTTCCAGAGGCTCCTCCTGGTAAGATGGAATACTGTGTTCCAGAGGCTCCTCCTGGTAAGATGGAATACTGTGTTCCAGAGGCTCCTGGTAAGATGGACTACCGTGTTCCAGATGCTCCTGGTTAGATGGAATACTGTGTTCCAGAGGCTCCTGGTAAGATGGAATACTGTGTTCCAGAGGCTCCTGGTTAGATGGAATACTGTGTTCCAGAGGCTCCTGGTAAGATGGAATACTGTGTTCCAGAAGCTACTCCTGGTTAGATGGAATACTGTGTTCCAGAGGCTCCTGGCAAGATGGAATACTGTGTTCCAGAGGCTCCTACTGGTTAGATGGAATACTGTGTTCCAGAGGATCCTGGTAAGATGGAATACTGTGTTCCAGAAGCTCCTCCTGGTTAGATGGAATACTGTGTTCCAGAGGCTCCTCCTGGTTAGATGGAATACTGTGTTCCAGAGGATCCTGGTTAGATGGAAAACTGTGTTCCAGAGGCTCCTCCTGGTAAGATGGAATACTGTGTTCCAGAGGCTCCTGGTAAGATGGAATACTGTGTTCCAGAGGCTCCTGGTTAGATGGAATACTGTGTTCCAGAAGCTCCTCCTGGTAGATGGAATACTGTGTTCCAGAGGCTCCTCCTGGTTAGATGGAATACTGTGTTCCAGAGGCCCCTCCTGGTAAGATGGCATACTGTGTTCCAGAGGATCCTGGTTAGATGGAATACTGTGTTCCAGAGCCTCCTGGTAAGATGGAATACTGTGTTGCAGAGGCTGCTCCTGGTTAGATGGAATACTGTGTTCCAGAGGCTCCTGGTCAGATGGAATACTGTGTTCCAGTTGTTCCTGGTTAGATGGAATACTGTGTTCCAGTTGTTAAGATGGAATACTGTGTTCCAGAGGCTCCTGGTAAGATGGAATACTGTGTTGCAGAGGCTGCTCCTGGTTAGATGGAATACTGTGTTCCAGAGGCTCCTGGTAAGATGGAATACTGTGTTCCAGAGGCTCCTCCTGGTAAGATGGAATACTGTGTTCCGGAGGCTCCTCCTGGTAAGATGGAATACTGTGTTCCAGTTGTTCCTGGTAAGATTGAATACTGTGTTGCAGAGGCTGCTCCTGGTTAGATGGAATACTGTGTTCCAGAGGCTCCTGGTAAGATGGAATACCGTGTTCCAGTTGTTCCTGGTTAGATGGAATACTGTGTTCCAGAGGTTCCTCCTGGTAAGATGGAATACTGTGTTCCAGTTGTGCCTGGTAAGATGGAATACTGTGTTCCAGAGGCTCCTCCTGGTAAGATGGAATACTGTGTTCCAGAGGCTCCTGGTGAGATGGAATACTGTGTTCCAGAGGCTCCTGGTTAGATGGAATACTGTGTTCCAGAAGCTCCTCCTGTTTAGATGGAATACTGTGTTCCAGAGGCTCCTGGCAAGATGGAATACTGTGTTCCAGAGGCTCCTCCTGGTTAGATGGAATACTGTGTTCCAGAGGCTCCTGGTAAGATGGAATACTGTGTTCCAGAAGCTCCTCCTGGTTAGATGGAATACTGTGTTCCAGAGGCCCCTCCTGGTAAGATGGAATACTGTGTTCCAGAGGATCCTGGTTAGATGGAATACTGTGTTCCAGAGGCTCCTCCTGGTAAGATGGAATACTGTGTTCCAGAGGCTCCTGGTAAGATGGAATACTGTGTTCCAGAGCCTCCTGGTAAGATGGAATACTGTGTTGCAGAGGCTGCTCCTGGTTAGATGGAATACTGTGTTCCAGAGGCTCCTGGTCAGATGGAATACTGTGTTCCAGTTGTTCCTGGTTAGATGGAATACTGTGTTCCAGTTGTTCCTGGTAAGATGGAATACTGTGTTCCAGAGGCTCCTGGTAAGATGGAATACTGTGTTCCAGAGGCTCCTCCTGGTAAGATGGAAAACTGTGTTCCAGAGGCTCCTGGTAAGATGGAATACTGTGTTCCAGAGGCTCCTCCTGGTAAGATGGAATACTGTGTTCCAGAGGCTCCTCCTGGTAAGATGGAATACTGTGTTCCAGTTGTTCCTGGTAAGATGGAATACTGTGTTCCAGAGGCTCCTCCTGGTTAGATGGAATACTGTGTTCCAGAGCCTCCTGGTAAGATTGAATACTGTGTTGCAGAGGCTGCTCCTGGTTAGATGGAATACTGTGTTCCAGAGGCTCCTGGTAAGATGGAATACTGTGTTCCAGTTGTTCCTGGTTAGATGGAATACTGTGTTTCAGAGGCTCCTCCTGGTAAGATGGAATACTGTGTTCCAGAGGCTCCTGGTGAGATGGAATACTGTGTTCCAGAGGCTCCTGGTAAGATGGAATACTGTGTTGCAGAGGCTGCTCCTGGTTAGATGGAATACTGTGTTCCAGAGGCTCCTGGTAAGATGGAATACTGTGTTCCAGAGGCTCCTCCTGGTAAGATGGAATACTGTGTTCCAGAGGCTCCTGGTAAGATGGAATACTGTGTTCCAGAGGCTCCTGGTGAGATGGAATACTGTGTTCCAGAGGCTCCTGGTAAGATGGAATACTGTGTTCCAGAGGCTCCTCCTGGTTAGATGGAATACTGTGTTCCAGTTGTTCCTGGTAAGATGGAATACTGTGTTCCAGAGGCTCCTGGTTAGATGGAATACTGTGTTCCAGTGCCTCCTGGTAAGATGGAATACTGTGTTCCAGTGCCTCCTGGTAAGATGGAATACTGTGTTCCAGAGGCTCCTCCTGGTAAGATGGAATACTGTGGTCCAGAGGCTCCCCCTGGTAAGATGGAATACTGTGTTCTAGAGTCTCCTTTTTGGATGGAATACTGTGTTCCAGAGCCTCCTGGTAAGATGGAATACTGTGTTCCAGAGGCTCCTCCTGGTAAGATGGAAAACTGTGTTCCAGAGGCTTCTCCTGGTAAGTTGGAATACTGTGTTCCAGAGCCTCCTCCTGGTAAGATGGAATACTGTGTTCCAGAGGCCCCTCCTGGTAAGATGGAATAAATGTGTTCAAGAGGCTCCTCCTGGTAAGATGGAATACTGTGTTCCAGTTGTTCAAAGTTAGATGGAATACTGTGTTCCAGAGGCTCCTGGCAAGATGGAATACTGTGTTCCAGAGGCTCCTCCTGGTTAGATGGAATACTGTGTTCCAGAGGCTCCTGCTAAGATGGAATACTGTGTTCCAGAAGCTCCTCCTGGTTAGATGGAATACTGTGTTCCAGAGGCCCTTCCTGGTAAGATGGAATACTGTGTTCCAGAGGATCCTGGTTAGATGGAATACTGTGTTCCAGAGGCTCCTGGTAAGATGGAATACTGTGTTGCAGAGGCTGCTCCTGGTTAGATGGAATACTGTGTTCCAGAGGCTCCTGGTAAGATGGAATACTGTGTTCCAGAGGCTCCTCCTGGTAAGATGGAATACTGTGTTCCAGAGGCTCCTCCTGGTAAGATGGAAAACTGTGTTCCAGTTGCTCCTGGTTAGATGGAATACTGTGTTCCAGTTGTTCCTGGTAAGATGGAATACTGTGTTCCAGAGGCTCCTCCTGGTAAGATGGAATACTGTATTCCAGAGGCTCCTGGTAAGATGGAATACTGTGTTGCAGAGGCTGCTCCTGGTTAGATGGAATACTGTGTTCCAGAGGCTCCTGGTAAGATGGAATACTGTGTTCCAGAGGCTCCTCCTGGTAAGATGGAATACTGTGTTGCAGAGGCTGCTCCTGGTTAGATGGAATACTGTGTTCCAGAGGCTCCTGGTAAGATGGAATACTGTGTTCCAGAGGCTCCTCCTGGTAAGATGGAATACTGTGTTCCAGAGGCTCCTCCTGGTAAGATGGAATACTGTGTTCCAGTTGTTCCTGGTTAGATGGAATACTGTGTTCCAGAGGCTCCTCCTGGTTAGATGGAATACTGTGTTCCAGTGCATCCTGGTTAGATGGAATACTGTGTTCCAGAGGCTCCTGGTAAGATGAAATACTGTGTTCCAGAGGCTCCTCCTGGTAAGATGGAATACTGTGTTCCAGTTGTTCCTGGTTAGATGGAATACTGTGTTCCAGAGGCTCCTCCTGGTTAGATGGAATACTGTGTTCCAGTGCATCCTGGTTAGATGGAATACTGTGTTCCAGAGGCTCTTGGTAAGATGAAATACTGTGTTCCAGAGGCTCCTCCTGGTAAGATGGAATACTGTGTTCCAGTTGTTCCTGGTTAGATGGAATACTGTGTTCCAGAGGCTCCTCCTGGTAAGATGGAATACTGTGTTCCAGTTGTTTCTGGTAAGATATAACTTCCGGCGCCGACTGAGATGGCCGCCTCGCTTCGCGTTCCTAGGAAACTATGCAGTTTTTTGTTTTTTTACGTGTTATTTCTTACATTAGTACCCCAGGTCATCTTAGGTTTCATTACATACAGTCGAGAAGAACTACTGAATATAAGATCAGCGCCAACTCACCATCAGTACGACCAAGAATATGTTTTCCGCGACGCGGATCCTTTGTTCTGCCTTACAAACAGGACAACGGAATGGATCGCATGCAGCGACCCAAGGAAACGACTCCGAAAAAGAGGGAAACGAGGCGGTGTTCTGGTCAGACTCCGAAAAAGGGCACATCGCGCACCACTCCCCAGCATTCTTCTTGCCAATGTCCAGTCTCTTGACAACAAGGTTGACGAAATCCGAGCAAGGGTAGCATTCCAGAGGGACATCAGAGACTGCAACGTTCTCTGCTTCACAGAAACATGGGTTACTGGGAAGACGCTATCCGACGCGGTGCAGCCAACGGGTTTCTCCACGCATCACGCCGACAGAAACAAACATCTTTCTGGTAAGAAGAGTGGCGGGGGCGTATGCCTCATGACTAACGAGACATGGTGTGATGAAGGAAACATACAGGAACTCAAATCCTTCTGTTCACCTGATTTAGAATTCCTCACAATCAAATGTAGACCGCATTATCTTCCAAGAGAATTCTCCTCGATTATAATCACAGCCGTATATATCCCCCCCAAGCAGACACATCGATGGCTCTGAACGAACTTTATTTAACTCTTTGCAAACTGGAAACCATTTATCCGGAGGCTGCATTCATTGTAGCTGGGGATTTTAACAAAGCTAATCTGAAAACAAGACTCCCTAAATTTTACCAGCATATCGATTGCGCAACCAGGGGTGGTAAAACCTTGGATCATTGTTACTCTAACTTCCGCGACGCATATAAGGCCCTGCCCCGCCCCCTTCGGAAAAGCTGACCACGACTCCATTTTGCTGATCCCTGCCTACAGGCAGAAACTAAAACAAGAGGCTCCCACGCTGAGGTCTGTCCAACGCTGGTCAGACCAAGCTGACTCCACACTCCAAGACTGCTTCCATCACGTGGACTGGGACATGTTTCGTATTGCGTCAGATGGAAATATTGACGAATACGCTGATTCGGTGTGCGAGTTCATTAGAACGTGCGTCGAAGATGTCGTTCCCATAGCAACGATAAAAACATTCCCAAACCAGAAACCGTGGATTGATGGCAGCATTCGTGTGAAACTGAAAGCGCGAACCACTGCTTTTAATCAGGGCAAGGTGTCTGGAAATATGTCCGAATATAAACAATGCAGCTATTCCCTCCGCAAGGCTATTAAACAAGCTAAGCGTCAGTACAGAGACAAAGTGGAATCTCAATTCAATGGCTCAGACACAAGAGGCATGTGGCAGGGTCTACAGTCAATCACGGACTACAAGAAGAAACCCAGCCCAGTCACGGACCAGGATGTCTTGCTCCCAGGCAGACTAAATCACTCTTTTGCCCGCTTTGAGGACAATACAGTGCCACTGACACGGCCTGCAACGAAAACATGCGGTCTCTCCTTCACTGCAGCCGAGGTGAGTAAGACATTTAAACGTGTTAACCCTCGCAAGGCTGCAGGCCCTGACGGCATCCCCAGCCGCGCCCTCAGAGCATGCGCAGACCAGCTGGCCGGTGTGTTTACGGACATATTCAATCAATCCCTATACCAGTCTGCTGTTCCCACATGCTTCAAGAGGGCCACCATTGTTCCTGTTCCCAAGAAAGCTAAGGTAACTGAGCTAAACGACTACCGCCCCGTAGCACTCACTTCCGTCATCATGAAGTGCTTTGAGAGACTAGTCAAGGACCATATCACCTCCACCCTACCTGACACCCTAGACCCACTCCAATTTGCTTACCGCCCAAATAGGTCCACAGACGATGCAATCTCAACCACACTGCACACTGCCCTAACCCACCTGGACAAGAGGAATACCTATGTGAGAATGCTGTTCATCGACTACAGCTCGGCATTCAACACCATAGTACCCTCCAAGCTCGTCATCAAGCTCGAGACCCTGGGTCTCGACCCCGCCCTGTGCAACTGGGTACTGGACTTCCTGACGGGCCGCCCCAGGTGGTGAGGGTAGGCAACAACATCTCCTCCCCGCTGATCCTCAACACGGGGACCCCACAAGGGTGCGTTCTGAGCCCTCTCCTGTACTCCCTGTTCACCCACGACTGTGTGGCCATGCACGCCTCCAACTCAATCATCAAGTTTGCGGACGACACAACAGTGGTAGGCTTGATTACCAACAACGACGAGACGGCCTACAGGGAGGAGGTGAGGGCCCTCGGAGTGTGGTGTCAGGAAAATAACCTCACACTCAACGTCAACAAAACTAAGGAGATGATTGTGGACTTCAGGAAACAGCAGAGGGAACACCCCCCTATCCACATCGATGGATCAGTAGTGGAGAGGGTAGCAAGTTTTAAGTTCCTCGGCATACACATCACAGACAAACTGAATTGGTCCACTCACACTGACAGCGTCGTGAAGAAGGCGCAGCAGCGCCTCTTCAACCTCAGGAGGCTGAAGAAATTCGGCTTGTCACCAAAAGCACTCACAAACTTCTACAGATGCACAATCGAGAGCATCCTGGCGGGCTGTATCACCGCCTGGTACGGCAACTGCTCCGCCCTCAACCGTAAGGCTCTCCAGAGGGTAGTGAGGTCTGCACAACGCATCACCGGGGCAAACTACCTGCCCTCCAGGACACCTACACCACCCGATGTTACAGGAAGGCCATAAAGATCATCAAGGACATCAACCACCCGAACCACTGCCTGTTCACCCCGCTATCATCCAGAAGGCGAGGTCAGTACAGGTGCATCAAAGCTGGGACCGAGAGACTGAAAAACAGCTTCTATCTCAAGGCCATCAGACTGTTAAACAGCCACCACTAACATTGAGTGGCTGCTGCCAACACACTGTCATTGACACTGACCCAACTCCAGCCACTTTAATAATGGGAATTGATGGGAAATGATGTAAATATATCACTAGCCACTTTAAACAATGCTACCTTATATAATGTTACTTACCCTACATTATTCATCTCATATGCATATGTATATACTGTACTCTAGATCATCGACTGCATTCTTTTGTCACTAGCCACTTTAACTATGCCACTTTGTTTACTTTGTCTACATACTCATCTCATATGTATATACTGTACTCGATACCATCTACTGTATGCTGCTCTGTACCATCACTCATTCATATATCCTTATGTACATATTCCTTATCCCCTTACACTGTGTATAAGACAGTAGTTTTGGAATTGTTAGTTAGATTACTTGTTGGTTATCACTGCATTGTCGGAACTAGAAGCACAAGCATTTCGCTACACTCGCATTAACATCTGCTAACCATGTGTATGTGACAAATACAATTTGATTTGATTTGATTTGATTTGATGGAATACTGTGTTCCAGAGGCTCCTCCTGGTTAGATGGAATACTGTGTTCCAGTGCCTCCTGGTTAGATGGAATACTGTGTTCAAGAGGCTCCTGATAAGATGGAATACTTTGTTCCAGAGGCTCCTCCTGGTAAGATGGAATACTATGTTCCAGAGGCTCCTCCTGGTAAGATGGAATACTGTGTTCCAGTTGTTCCTGGTAAGATGGAATACTGTGTTCCAGAGGCTCCCCCTGGTAAGATGGAATACTGTGTTCTAGAGTCTCCTTTTTGGATGGAATACTGTGTTCCAGAGCCTCCTGGTAAGATGGAATACTGTGTTCCAGAGGCTCCTCCTGGTAAGATGGAAAACTGTGTTCCAGAGGCTTCTCCTGATAAGTTGGAATACTGTGTTCCAGAGCCTCCTCCTGGTAAGATGGAATACTGTGTTTCAGAGGCCCCTCCTGGTAAGATGGAAAAATGTGTTCCAGAGGCTCCTCCTGGTAAGATGGAATACTGTGTTCCAGAGGCCCCTCCTGGTAAGATGGAATACTGTGTTCCAGAAGCTCCTCCTGGTTAGATGGAATACTGTGTTCCAGAGGCTCCTGGCAAGATGGAATACTGTGTTCCAGAGGCTCCTCCTGGTTAGATGGAATACTGTGTTCCAGAGGTTCCTGGTAAGATGGAATACTCTGTTCCAGAAGCTCCTCCTGGTTAGATGGAATACTGTGTTCCAGAGGCCCCTCCTGGTAAGATGGAATACTGTGTTCCAGAGGCCCCTCCTGGTAAGATGGAATACTGTGTTCCAGAGGCTCCTCCTGGTAAGATGGAATACTGTGTTCCAGAGGCTCCTGGTAAGATGGAATACTGTGTTCCAGAGCCTCCTGGTGAGATGGAATACTGTGTTGCAGAGGCTGCTCCTGGTTAGATGGAATACTGTGTTCCAGAGGCTCCTGGTGAGATGGAATACTGTGTTGCAGAGGCTCCTGGTAAGATGGAATACTGTGTTGCAGAGGCTGCTCCTGGTTAGATGGAATACTGTGTTCCAGAGGCTCCTGGTAAGATGGAATACTGTGTTCCAGAGGCTCCTCCTGGTAAGATGGAATACTGTGTTCCAGAGGCTCCTCCTGGTAAGATGGAATACTGTGTTCCAGTTGTTCCTGGTTAGATGGAATACTGTGTTCCAGAGGCTCCTCCTGGTTAGATGGAATACTGTGTTCCAGTGCATCCTGGTTAGATGGAATACTGTGTTCCAGAGGCTCCTGGTAAGATGGAAAACTGTGTTCCAGAGGCTTCTCCTGGTAAGTTGGAATACTGTGTTCCAGAGGCTCCTCCTGGTAAGTTGGAATACTGTGTTCCAGAGCCTCCTCCTGGTAAGATGGAATACTGTGTTCCAGAGGCCCCTCCTGGTAAGATGGAAAAATGTGTTCCAGAGGCTCCTCCTGGTAAGATGGAATACTGTGTTCCAGAGGCTCCTCCTGGTAAGTTGGAATACTGTGTTCCAGAGCCTCCTCTTGGTAAGATGGAATACTGTGTTCCAGTTGTTCAAAGTTAGATGGAATACTGTGTTCCAGAGGCTCCTCCTGGTTAGATGGAATACTGTGTTCCAGAGGCTCCTGGTAAGATGGAATACTGTGTTCCAGAGGCTCCTGGTAAGATGGAATACTGTGTTCCATAGGCTCCTCCTGGTAAGATGGAATACTGTGTTCCAGAGGCTCCTGGTAAGATGGAATACTGTGCTCCAGAAGCCCCTCCTGGTTAGATGGAATACTGTGTTCCAGAGGCTCCTGGTTAGATGGAATACTGTGTTCCAGAGGCTCCTGGTAAGATGGAATACTGTGTTCCAGAGGCTCCTGGTAAGATGGAATACTGTGTTCCAGAGGCTCCTCCTGGTAAGATGGAAAACTGTGTTCCAGAGACTCCTGGTTGGATGGAATACTGTGTTCCAGAGGCTCCTGGTTGGATGGAATACTGTGTTCCAGAGGCTCCTGGTAAGATGGAATACTGTGTTCCAGAGCCTCCTCCTGGTAAGATGGAATACTGTGTTCCAGAGTCTCCTGGTTGGATGGAATACTGTGTTCCAGAGGCTCCTGGTAAAATGGAATACTGTGTTCCAGAGCCTCCTCATGGTAAGATGGAATACTGTGTTCCAGAGACTCCTGGTTGGATGGAATACTGTGTTCCAGAGGCTCCTGGTAAGATGGAATACTGTGTTCCAGAGGCTCCTGGTAAGATGGAATACTGTGTTCCAGAGCCTCCTCCTGGTAAGATGGAATACTGTGTTCCAGAGGGTCCTGGTTGGACGGAATACTGTGTTCCAGAGGCTCCTGGTTAGATGGAATACTGTGTTCCAGTTGTTCATGGTTAAATGGAATACTGTGTTCCAGTTGTTCCTGGTTAGATGGAATACTGTGTTCCAGTTGTTCCTGGTTAGATGGAATACTGTGTTCCAGAAGCTCATACTGGTTAGATGGAATACTGTGTTCCAGAGGCTCCTCTTGGTAAGATGGAATACTGTGTTCCAGAGCCTCCTGGTTTAGATGGAATACTGTGTTCCAGAGGCTCCTCCTGTTAAGATGTAATACTGTGTTCCAGAAGCTCCTCCTGGTTAGATGGAATACTGTGTTCCAGAGGCTCCTGGTAAGATGGAATACTGTGTTCCAGAGGCTCCTCTTGGTAAGATGGAATACTGTGTTCCAGAGGCTCCTCTTGGTAAGATGGAATACTGTGTTCCAGAGGCTCCTGGTAAGATGGAAAACTGTGTTCCAGAGGCTTCTCCTGGTAAGTTGGAATACTGTGTTCCAGAGGTTCCTCCTGGTAAGTTGGAATACTGTGTTCCAGAGCCTCCTCCTGGTAAGATGGAATACTGTGTTCCAGAGGCCCCTCCTGGTAAGATGGAATTCTGTGTTCCAGAGGCTCCTCCTGGTTAGATGGAATACTGTGTTCCAGAGGCTCCTCCTGAGGCTAAGATGATGTGTTCCATAGGCTCCTCCTGAAAGATGGAATACTGTGTTCCAGAGGCTCCTCCTGGTTCCTGGTTAGATGGAATACTGTGTTCCAGAGGCTCCTGGTTAGATGGAATACTGTGTTCCAGAGGCTCCTGGTAAGATGGAATACTGTGTTCCAGAGGCTCCTGGTAAGATGGAAAACTGTGTTCCAGAGGCTCCTCTGTGTTCCAGAGGCTCCTGGTTGGATGGAATACTGTGTTCCAGAGGCTCCTGGTAAGATGGAATACTGTGTTCCAGATCCTCCTCCTGGTAAGATGGAATACTGTGTTCCAGAGGCTCCTGGTTGGATGGAATACTGTGTTCCAGAGGCTCCTGGTAAAATGGAATACGTGTTCCAGAGCCTCCTGGTAAGATGGAATACTGTGTTCCAGAGACTCCTGGTTGGATGGAATACTGTGTTCCAGAGGCTCCTGGTAAGATGGAATACTGTGTTCCAGAGGCTCCTGGTAAGATGGAATACTGTGTTCCAGAGCCTCCTGGATGGAATACTGAAGAGGGTCCTGGAATACTGTGTTCCAGAGGCTCCTGGTTAGATGGAATACTGTGTTCCAGTTGTTCATGGTTAAATGGAATACTGTGTTCCAGTTGTTCCTGGTTAGATGGAATACTGTGTTCCAGTTGTTCCTGGTTAGATGGAATACTGTGTTCCAGAAGCTCCTGGTTAGATGGAATACTGTGTTCCAGAGGCTCCTCTGGTAAGATGGAATACTGTGTTCCAGAGACTCCTGGTTTAGATGGAATACTGTGTTCCAGAGGCTCCTCCTGGTAAGATGGAATACTGTGTTCCAGAGGCTCCTGTTAAGATGGAATACTGTGTTCCAGAAGCCCTCCTGGTTAGATGGAATAATGTGTTCCAGAGGCTCCTGGTAAGATGGAATACTGTGTTCCAGAGGCTCCTGGTTAGATGGAATACTGTGTTCCAGAGGCTCCTCTTGGTAAGATGGAATACTGTGTTCCAGAGGCTTCCTGGTAAGATGGAATACTGTGTTCCAGTTGTTCCTGGTTAGATGGAATACTGTGTTCCAGAGGCTTCCTGGTTAGATGGAATACTGTGTTCCAGAGCCCCTCCTGGTAAGATGGAATACTGTGTTCCAGAGGATCCTGGTTAGATGGAATACTGTGTTCCAGAGGCTCCTCTGTGTTCCAGAGCCTCCTGGTGAGATGGAATAGTGTGTTGCTCCTGGTTAGATGGAGCCTCCTCCAGAGGCTTTAGATGGAATACTGTGTTCTCCTGGTAAGATGGAATACTCCTCCTGGTAAGATGGAATACTGTGTTCCAGAGGGTCCTGGTTGGACGGAATACTCCCAGAGGCTGTTATGGAATACTGTGTTCCAGTTGTTCATGGTTAAATGGAATACTGTGTTCCAGTTGTTCCTGGTTAGATGGAATACTGTGTTCCAGTTGTTCCTGGTTAGATGGAATAATGTGTTCCAGAAGCTCATACTGGTAGATGGAATACTGTGTTCCAGAGGCTCCTCTTGGTAAGATGGAATACTGTGTT
The DNA here is from genome assembly GCF_034236695.1 of Oncorhynchus nerka. Classification (NCBI taxonomy): domain Eukaryota; kingdom Metazoa; phylum Chordata; class Actinopteri; order Salmoniformes; family Salmonidae; genus Oncorhynchus; species Oncorhynchus nerka. Next base: position 90,554,090 of record NC_088401.1, on the reverse strand, counting down.
CCAGAGCCTCCTGGTTTAGATGGAATACTGTGTTCCAGAGGCTCCTCCTGTTAAGATGTAATACTGTGTTCCAGAAGCTCCTCCTGGTTAGATGGAATACTGTGTTCCAGAGGCTCCTGGTAAGATGGAATACTGTGTTCCAGAGGCTTCTCCTGGTAAGATGGAATACTGTGTTCCAGAGGCTCCCTCTTGGTAAGATGGAATTCCAGAGGCTCCTGGTAAGATGGAAAACTGTGTTCCAGAGGCTTCTCCTGGTAAGTTGAATACTGTGTTCCAGAGGTTCCTCCTGGTAAGTTGGAATACTGTGTTCCAGAGCCTCCTCCTGGTAAGATGGAATACTGTGTTCCAGAGGCCCCTCCTGGTAAGATGGAATTCTGTGTTCCAGAGGCTCCTCCTGGTTAGATGGAATACTGTGTTCCAGAGGCTCCTGGTAAGATGGAATACTGTGTTCCAGAGGCTCCTGGTAAGATGGAATACAGTGTTCCATAGGCTCCTCCTGATAAGATGGAATACTGTGTTCCAGAGGCTCCTGGTAAGATGGAATACTGTGCTCCAGAAGCCCCTCCTGGTTAGATGGAATACTGTGTTCCAGAGGCTCCTGGTTAGATGGAATACTGTGTTCCAGAGGCTCCTGGTAAGATGGAATACTGTGTTCCAGAGGCTCCTGGTAAGATGGAAAACTGTGTTCCAGAGGCTCCTGGTTGGATGGAATACTGTGTTCCAGAGGCTCCTGGTTGGATGGAATACTGTGTTCCAGAGGCTCCTGGTAAGATGGAATACTGTGTTCCAGATCCTCCTCCTGGTAAGATGGAATACTGTGTTCCAGAGGCTCCTGGTTGGATGGAATACTGTGTTCCAGAGGCTCCTGGTAAAATGGAATACGTGTTCCAGAGCCTCCTCATGGTAAGATGGAATACTGTGTTCCAGAGACTCCTGGTTGGATGGAATACTGTGTTCCAGAGGCTCCTGGTAAGATGGAATACTGTGTTCCAGAGGCTCCTGGTAAGATGGAATACTGTGTTCCAGAGCCTCCTCCTGGTAAGATGGAATACTGTGTTCAAGAGGGTCCTGGTTGGACGGAATACTGTGTTCCAGAGGCTCCTGGTTAGATGGAATACTGTGTTCCAGTTGTTCATGGTTAAATGGAATACTGTGTTCCAGTTGTTCCTGGTTAGATGGAATACTGTGTTCCAGTTGTTCCTGGTTAGATGGAATACTGTGTTCCAGAAGCTCATACTGGTTAGATGGAATACTGTGTTCCAGAGGCTCCTCTTGGTAAGATGGAATACTGTGTTCCAGAGCCTCCTGGTTTAGATGGAATACTGTGTTCCAGAGGCTCCTCCTGGTAAGATGGAATACTGTGTTCCAGAGGCTCCTGTTAAGATGTAATACTGTGTTCCAGAAGCTCCTCCTGGTTAGATGGAATAATGTGTTCCAGAGGCTCCTGGTAAGATGGAATACTGTGTTCCAGAGGCTCCTCTTGGTAAGATGGAATACTGTGTTCCAGAGGCTCCTCTTGGTAAGATGGAATACTGTGTTCCAGAGGCTCCTCCTGGTAAGATGGAATACTGTGTTCCAGTTGTTCCTGGTTAGATGGAATACTGTGTTCCAGAGGCTCCTCCTGGTTAGATGGAATACTGTGTTCCAGAGGCCCCTCCTGGTAAGATGGAATACTGTGTTCCAGAGGATCCTGGTTAGATGGAATACTGTGTTCCAGAGGCTCCTCCTGGTAAGATGGAATACTGTGTTCCAGAGCCTCCTGGTGAGATGGAATAGTGTGTTGCAGAGGCTGCTCCTGGTTAGATGGAATACTGTGTTCCAGAGGCTCCTGGTGAGATGGAATACTGTGTTGCAGAGGCTCCTGGTAAGATGGAATACTGTGTTGCAGAGGCTGCTCCTGGTTAGATGGAATACTGTGTTCCAGAGGCTCCTCCTGGTAAGATGGAATACTGTGTTCCAGAGGCTCCTCCTGGTAAGATGGAATACTGTGTTCCAGTTGTTCCTGGTTAGATGGAATACTGTGTTCCAGAGGCTCCTCCTGGTTAGATGGAATACTGTGTTCCAGTGCATCCTGGTTAGATGGAATACTGTGTTCCAGAGGCTCCTGGTAAGATGGAAAACTGTGTTCCAGAGGCTTCTCCTGGTAAGTTGGAATACTGTGTTCCAGAGGCTCCTCCTGGTAAGTTGGAATACTGTGTTCCAGAGCCTCCTCCTGGTAAGATGGAATACTGTGTTCCAGAGGCCCCTCCTGGTAAGATGGAAAAATGTGTTCCAGAGGCTCCTCCTGGTAAGATGGAATACTGTGTTCCAGAGGCTCCTCCTGGTAAGTTGGAATACTGTGTTCCAGAGCCTCCTCTTGGTAAGATGGAATACTGTGTTCCAGTTGTTCAAAGTTAGATGGAATACTGTGTTCCAGAGGCTCCTCCTGGTTAGATGGAATACTGTGTTCCAGAGGCTCCTGGTAAGATGGAATACTGTGTTCCAGAGGCTCCTGGTAAGATGGAATACTGTGTTCCATAGGCTCCTCCTGGTAAGATGGAATACTGTGTTCCAGAGGCTCCTGGTAAGATGGAATACTGTGCTCCAGAAGCCCCTCCTGGTTAGATGGAATACTGTGTTCCAGAGGCTCCTGGTTAGATGGAATACTGTGTTCCAGAGGCTCCTGGTAAGATGGAATACTGTGTTCCAGAGGCTCCTGGTAAGATGGAATACTGTGTTCCAGAGGCTCCTCCTGGTAAGATGGAAAACTGTGTTCCAGAGACTCCTGGTTGGATGGAATACTGTGTTCCAGAGGCTCCTGGTTGGATGGAATACTGTGTTCCAGAGGCTCCTGGTAAGATGGAATACTGTGTTCCAGAGCCTCCTCCTGGTAAGATGGAATACTGTGTTCCAGAGTCTCCTGGTTGGATGGAATACTGTGTTCCAGAGGCTCCTGGTAAAATGGAATACTGTGTTCCAGAGCCTCCTCATGGTAAGATGGAATACTGTGTTCCAGAGACTCCTGGTTGGATGGAATACTGTGTTCCAGAGGCTCCTGGTAAGATGGAATACTGTGTTCCAGAGGCTCCTGGTAAGATGGAATACTGTGTTCCAGAGCCTCCTCCTGGTAAGACGGAATACTGTGTTCCAGAGGCTCCTGGTTAGATGGAATACTGTGTTCCAGTTGTTCATGGTTAAATGGAATACTGTGTTCCAGTTGTTCCTGGTTAGATGGAATACTGTGTTCCAGTTGTTCCTGGTTAGATGGAATACTGTGTTCCAGAAGCTCATACTGGTTAGATGGAATACTGTGTTCCAGAGGCTCCTCTTGGTAAGATGGAATACTGTGTTCCAGAGCCTCCTGGTTTAGATGGAATACTGTGTTCCAGAGGCTCCTCCTGTTAAGATGTAATACTGTGTTCCAGAAGCTCCTCCTGGTTAGATGGAATACTGTGTTCCAGAGGCTCCTGGTAAGATGGAATACTGTGTTCCAGAGGCTCCTCTTGGTAAGATGGAATACTGTGTTCCAGAGGCTCCTCTTGGTAAGATGGAATACTGTGTTCCAGAGGCTCCTGGTAAGATGGAAAACTGTGTTCCAGAGGCTTCTCCTGGTAAGTTGGAATACTGTGTTCCAGAGGTTCCTCCTGGTAAGTTGGAATACTGTGTTCCAGAGCCTCCTCCTGGTAAGATGGAATACTGTGTTCCAGAGGCCCCTCCTGGTAAGATGGAATTCTGTGTTCCAGAGGCTCCTCCTGGTTAGATGGAATACTGTGTTCCAGAGGCTCCTGGTAAGATGGAATACTGTGTTCCAGAGGCTCCTGGTAAGATGGAATACAGTGTTCCATAGGCTCCTCCTGATAAGATGGAATACTGTGTTCCAGAGGCTCCTGGTAAGATGGAATACTGTGCTCCAGAAGCCCCTCCTGGTTAGATGGAATACTGTGTTCCAGAGGCTCCTGGTTAGATGGAATACTGTGTTCCAGAGGCCCCTGGTAAGATGGAATACTGTGTTCCAGAGGCTCCTGGTAAGATGGAAAACTGTGTTCCAGAGGCTCCTGGTTGGATGGAATACTGTGTTCCAGAGGCTCCTGGTTGGATGGAATACTGTGTTCCAGAGGCTCCTGGTAAGATGGAATACTGTGTTCCAGATCCTCCTCCTGGTAAGATGGAATACTGTGTTCCAGAGGCTCCTGGTTGGATGGAATACTGTGTTCCAGAGGCTCCTGGTAAAATGGAATACGTGTTCCAGAGCCTCCTCATGGTAAGATGGAATACTGTGTTCCAGAGACTCCTGGTTGGATGGAATACTGTGTTCCAGAGGCTCCTGGTAAGATGGAATACTGTGTTCCAGAGGCTCCTGGTAAGATGGAATACTGTGTTCCAGAGCCTCCTCCTGGTAAGATGGAATACTGTGTTCAAGAGGGTCCTGGTTGGACGGAATACTGTGTTCCAGAGGCTCCTGGTTAGATGGAATACTGTGTTCCAGTTGTTCATGGTTAAATGGAATACTGTGTTCCAGTTGTTCCTGGTTAGATGGAATACTGTGTTCCAGTTGTTCCTGGTTAGATGGAATACTGTGTTCCAGAAGCTCACTGGTTAGATGGAATACTGTGTTCCAGAGGCTCCTCTTGGTAAGATGGAATACTGTGTTCCAGAGCCTCCTGGTTTAGATGGAATACTGTGTTCCAGAGGCTCCTCCTGGTAAGATGGAATACTGTGTTCCAGAGGCTCCTGTTAAGATGTAATACTGTGTTCCAGAAGCTCCTCCTGGTTAGATGGAATAATGTGTTCCAGAGGCTCCTGGTAAGATGGAATACTGTGTTCCAGAGGCTCCTCTTGGTAAGATGGAATACTGTGTTCCAGAGGCTCCTCTTGGTAAGATGGAATACTGTGTTCCAGAGGCTCCTCCTGGTAAGATGGAATACTGTGTTCCAGTTGTTCCTGGTTAGATGGAATACTGTGTTCCAGAGGCTCCTCCTGGTTAGATGGAATACTGTGTTCCAGTGCATCCTGGTTAGATGGAATACTGTGTTCCAGAGGCTCCTGGTAAGATGGAAAACTGTGTTCCAGAGGCTTCTCCTGGTAAGTTGGAATACTGTGTTCCAGAGGCTCCTCCTGGTAAGTTGGAATACTGTGTTCCAGAGCCTCCTCCTGGTAAGATGGAATACTGTGTTCCAGAGGCCCCTCCTGGTAAGATGGAAAAATGTGTTCCAGAGGCTCCTCCTGGTAAGATGGAATACTGTGTTCCAGAGGCTCCTCCTGGATGGAATACTGTGTTCCAGAGCCTCCTCTTGGTAAGATGGAATACTGTGTTCCAGTTGTTCAAAGTTAGATGGAATACTGTGTTCCAGAGGCTCCTCCTGGTTAGATGGAATACTGTGTTCCAGAGGCTCCTGGTAAGATGGAATACTGTGTTCCAGAGGCTCCTGGTAAGATGGAATACTGTGTTCCATAGGCTCCTCCTGGTAAGATGGAATACTGTGTTCCAGAGGCTCCTGGTAAGATGGAATACTGTGCTCCAGAAGCCCCTCCTGGTTAGATGGAATACTGTGTTCCAGAGGCTCCTGGTTAGATGGAATACTGTGTTCCAGAGGCTCCTGGTAAGATGGAATACTGTGTTCCAGAGGCTCCTGGTTGGATGGAATACTGTGTTCCAGAGGCTCCTCCTGGTAAGATGGAAAACTGTGTTCCAGAGACTCCTGGTTGGATGGAATACTGTGTTCCAGAGGCTCCTGGTTGGATGGAATACTGTGTTCCAGAGGCTCCTGGTAAGATGGAATACTGTGTTCCAGAGCCTCCTCCTGGTAAGATGGAATACTGTGTTCCAGAGTCTCCTGGTTGGATGGAATACTGTGTTCCAGAGGCTCCTGGTAAAATGGAATACTGTGTTCCAGAGCCTCCTCATGGTAAGATGGAATACTGTGTTCCAGAGACTCCTGGTTGGATGGAATACTGTGTTCCAGAGACTCCTGGTTGGATGGAATACTGTGTTCCAGAGGCTCCTGGTAAGATGGAATACTGTGTTCCAGAGCCTCCTCCTGGTAAGATGGAATACTGTGTTCCAGAGGGTCCTGGTTGGACGGAATACTGTGTTCCAGAGGCTCCTGGTTAGATGGAATACTGTGTTCCAGTTGTTCATGGTTAAATGGAATACTGTGTTCCAGTTGTTCCTGGTTAGATGGAATACTGTGTTCCAGTTGTTCCTGGTTAGATGGAATACTGTGTTCCAGAAGCTCATACTAGTTAGATGGAATACTGTGTTCCAGAGGCTCCTCTTGGTAAGATGGAATACTGTGTTCCAGAGCCTCCTGGTTTAGATGGAATACTGTGTTCCAGAGGCTCCTCCTGTTAAGATGTAATACTGTGTTCCAGAAGCTCCTCCTGGTTAGATGGAATACTGTGTTCCAGAGGCTCCTCTTGGTAAGATGGAATACTGTGTTCCAGAGGCTCCTGGTAAGATGGAAAACTGTGTTCCAGAGGCTTCTCCTGGTAAGTTGGAATACTGTGTTCCAGAGGTTCCTCCTGGTAAGTTTGAATACTGTGTTCCAGAGCCTCCTCCTGGTAAGATGGAATACTGTGTTCCAGAGGCCCCTCCTGGTAAGATGGAAAAATGTGTTCCAGAGGCTCCTCCTGGTAAGATGGAATTCTGTGTTCCAGAGGCTCCTCCTGGTTAGATGGAATACTGTGTTCCAGAGGCTCCTGGTAAGATGGAATACTGTGTTCCAGAGGCTCCTGGTAAGATGGAATACAGTGTTCCATAGGCTCCTCCTGATAAGATGGAATACTGTGTTCCAGAGGCTCCTGGTAAGATGGAATACTGTGCTCCAGAAGCCCCTCCTGGTTAGATGGAATACTGTGTTCCAGAGGCTCCTGGTTAGATGGAATACTGTGTTCCAGAGGCTCCTGGTAAGATGGAATACTGTGTTCCAGAGGCTCCTGGTAAGATGGAAAACTGTGTTCCAGAGGCTCCTGGTTGGATGGAATACTGTGTTCCAGAGGCTCCTGGTTGGATGGAATACTGTGTTCCAGAGGCTCCTGGTAAGATGGAATACTGTGTTCCAGATCCTCCTCCTGGTAAGATGGAATACTGTGTTCCAGAGGCTCCTGGTTGGATGGAATACTGTGTTCCAGAGGCTCCTGGTAAAATGGAATACTGTGTTCCAGAGCCTCCTCATGGTAAGATGGAATACTGTGTTCCAGAGACTCCTGGTTGGATGGAATACTGTGTTCCAGAGGCTCCTGGTAAGATGGAATACTGTGTTCCAGAGGCTCCTGGTAAGATGGAATACTGTGTTCCAGAGCCTCCTCCTGGTAAGATGGAATACTGTGTTCAAGAGGGTCCTGGTTGGACGGAATACTGTGTTCCAGAGGCTCCTGGTTAGATGGAATACTGTGTTCCAGTTGTTCCTGGTTAGATGGAATACTGTGTTCCAGAAGCTCATACTGGTTAGATGGAATACTGTGTTCCAGAGGCTCCTCTTGGTAAGATGGAATACTGTGTTCCAGAGCCTCCTGGTTTAGATGGAATACTGTGTTCCAGAGGCTCCTCCTGGTAAGATGGAATACTGTGTTCCAGAGGCTCCTGTTAAGATGTAATACTGTGTTCCAGAAGCTCCTCCTGGTTAGATGGAATAATGTGTTCCAGAGGCTCCTGGTAAGATGGAATACTGTGTTCCAGAGGCTCCTCTTGGTAAGATGGAATACTGTGTTCCAGAGGCTCCTCTTGGTAAGATGGAATACTGTGTTCCAGAGGCTCCTGGTTTAGATGGAATACTGTGTTCCAGAGGCTCCTGGTTGGATGGAATACTGTGTTCCAGAGGCTCCTGGTTGGATGGAATACTGTGTTCCAGAGGCTCCTGGTTGGATGGAATACTGTGTTCCAGAGGCTCCTGGTTGGATGGAATACTGTGTTCCAGAGGCTCCTGGTTGGATGGAATACTGTGTTCCAGAATCTCCTGGTTGGATGGAATACTGTGTTCCAGAAGCTCCTGGTTGGATGGAATACTGTGTTCCAGAGGCTCCTGGTTGGATGGAATACTGTGTTCCAGAAGCTCCTGGTTGGATGGAATACTGTGTTCCAGAGGCTCCTGGTTGGATGGAATACTGTGTTCCAGAGGCTCCTCCTGCTTGGATGGAATACTGTGTTCCAGAGGCTCCTCCTGGTTGGATGGAATACTGTGTTCCAGAGGCTCCTCCTGGTTGGATGGAATACTGTGTTCCAGAGGCTCCTCCTGGTTGGATGGAATACTGTGTTCCAGAGGCTCCTGGTTGGATAGAATACTGTGTTCCAGAGGCTCCTCTTGGTTGGATGGAATACAGTGTTCCAGAGGCTCCTGTTTGGATAGAATACTGTGTTCCAGAGGCTCCTGGTTGGATAGAATACTGTGTTCCAGAGGCTCCTGGTTGGATAGAATACTTTGTTCCAGAGGCTCCTCTTGGTTGGATGGAATACTGTGTTCCAGAGGCTCCTGGTTGGATAGAATACTGTGTTCCAGAGGCTCCTGGTTGGATAGAATACTGTGTTCCAGAGGCTCCTGGTTGGATAGAATACTGTGTTCCAGAGGCTCCTGGTTGGAGGGAATACTGTGTTCCAGAGGCTCCTGGTTGGAGGGAATACTGTGTTCCAGAGGATCCTAGAGACGCACCACACTGTGAAGGACTTGCCCCAGAGCAATAAGCCATCAAACACATGGAAACTATTTATTTGATGTATTTGATACCATTCCACTTACAGTTCCACCAGCTCGGGAGGGTACCGCCCCATACCTCCCAGCTTTTACCAAGGTACCGCCCCATACCTCCCAGCTTTTCCCAAGGTACCGCCCCATACCTCCCAGCTTTTATCAAGGTACCGCCCCATACCTCCCAGCTTTTACCAAGGTACCGCCCCATATCTCCCAGCTTTTATCAAGGTACCGCCCCATACCTCCCAGCTTTTACCAAGGTACCGCCCCATACCTCCCAGCTTTTACCAAGGTACCGCCCCATACCTCCCAGCTTTTACCAAGGTACCGCCCCATACCTCCCAGCTTTTCCCAATGTACCGCCCCACACCTCCCAGCTTTTATCAAGGTACCGCCCCATACCTCCCAGCTTTTACCAAGGTACCGCCCCATACCTCCCAGCTTTTACCAAGGTACCGCCCCATACCTCCCAGCTTTTACCAAGGTACCGCCCCATACCTCCCAGCTTTTACCAAGGTACCGCCCCATACCTCCCAGCTTTTATCAAGGTACCGCCTCATATCTCCCAGCTTTTACCAAGGTACCACCCCATACCTCCTAGCTTTTACCAAGGTACTGCCTCATATCTCCCAGCTTTTACCAAGGTACCGCCCCATACCTCCCAGCTTTTATCAAGGTACCGCCCCATACCTCCCAGCTTTTATCAACGTACCGCCCCATACCTCCCAGCTTTTACCAAGGTACCGCCCCATACCTCCCAGCTTTTATCAAGGTACCGCCTCATATCTCCCAGCTTTTACCAAGGTACCGCCCCATACCTCCTAGCTTTTACCAAGGTACCGCCTCATATCTCCCAGCTTTTACCAAGGTACCGCCCCATACCTCCCAGCTTTTATCAAGGTACCGCCCCATACCTCCCAGCTTTTACCAGGGTACCGCCCCATACCTCCCAGCTTTTCCCAAGGTACCGCCCCATACCTCCCAGCTTTTATCAAGGTACCGCCCCATACCTCCCAGCTTTTACCAAGGTACCGCCCCATACCTCCCAGCTTTTATCAAGGTACCCCCATACCTCCCAGCTTTTACCAAGGTACCGCCCCATACCTCCCAGCTTTTACCAAGGTACCGCCCCATACCTCCCAGCTTTTATCAAGGTACCGCCCCATACCTCCCAGCTTTTACCAAGGTACCGCCCCATACCTCCCAGCTTTTACCAAGGTACCGCCCCATACCTCCCAGCTTTTATCAAGGTACCGCCCCATACCTCCCAGCTTTTCCCAAGGTACCGCCCCACACCTCCTAGCTTTTACCAAGGTACCGCCCCATACCTCCCAGCTTTTACCAAGGTACCACCCCATACCTCCCAGCTTTTACCAAGGTACCGCCCCACACCTCCTAGCTTTTACCAAGGTACCGCCCCATACCTCCCAGCTTTTACCAAGGTACCACCCCATACCTCCCAGCTTTTACCAAGGTACCGCCCCACACCTCCTAGCTTTTACCAAGGTACCGCCCCATACCTCCCAGCTTTTACCAAGGTACCGCCCCATATCTCCCGGCTTTTATCAAGGTACCGCCCCATACCTCCCAGCTTATACCAAGGTACCGCCCCATACTTCCCAGCTTTTTATCAAGGTACCGCCCCATACCTCCCAGCTTTTATCAAGGTACCGCCCCATACCTCCCAGCTTTTATCAAGGTACCGCCTCATACCTCCCAGCTTTTATCAAGGTACCGCCCCATACCTCCCAGCTTTTATCAAGGTACCGCCCCATACCTCCCAGCTTTTATCAAGGTACCGCCTCATACCTCCCAGATTTTATCAAGGTACCGCCTCATACCTCCCAGCTTTTACCAAGGTACCGCCCCATACCTCCCAGCTTTTATCAAGATACCGCCCCATATCTCCCAGCTTTTATCAAGGTACCGCCCCATACCTCCCAGCTTTTACCAAGGTACCGCCCCATACCTCCCAGCTTTTACCAAGGTACCGCCCCATACCTCCCAGCTTTTACCAAGGTACCGCCCCATACCTCCCAGCTTTTACCAAGGTACCGCCCCATACCTCCCAGCTTTTACCAAGGTACCGCCCCATACCGCCCAGCTTTTACCAAGGTACCGCCCCATACCTCCCAGCTTTTTACCAAGAACTCAGGTCTTTAGTCCAGCAAAATGGGTAGTGAGAGAGAGCAGTAGACTGGGTATTACCTACAGTCCTTAGTGAGAGACAGCAGTAGACTGGGTATTACCTACAGTCCTTAGTGAGAGACATCAGTAGACTGGGTATTACCTACAGTCCTTAGTGAGAGAGATAGAGCAGTAGACTGGGTATTACCTACAGTCCTTAGTGAGAGAGAGCAGTAGACTGGATATTACCTACAGTCCTTAATGAGAGACATCAGTAGACTGGGTATTACCTACAGTCCTTAGTGAGAGAGAGCAGTAGACTGGATATTACCTACAGTCCTTAGTGAGAGAGAGCAGTAGACTGGGTATTACCTACAGTCCTTAGTGAGAGACATCAGTAGACTGGATATTACCTACAGTCCTTAGTGAGAGACAGCAGTAGACTGGATATTACCTACAGTCCTTAGTGAGAGAGAGCAGTAGACTGGATATTACCTACAGTCCTTAGTGAGAGACAGCAGTAGACTGGATATTACCTACAGTCCTTAATGAGAGAGAGCAGTAGACTGGGTATTACCTACAGTCCTTAGTGAGAGACATCAGTAGACTGGATATTACCTACAGTCCTTAGTGAGAGACAGCAGTAGACTGGATATTACCTACAGTCCTTAGTGAGAGACAGCAGTAGACTGGATATTACCTACAGTCCTTAGTGAGAGAGAGCAGTAGACTGGGTATTACCTACAGTCCTTAGTGAGAGACATTTCAGTAGACTGGATTTACCTACAGTCCTTAGTGAGAGACAGCAGTAGACTGGATATTACCTACAGTCCTTAGTGAGAGACAGCAGTAGACTGGATATTACCTACAGTCCTTAGTGAGAGACAGCAGTAGACTGGGTATTACCTACAGTCCTTATTAAAAAGAAAAAGTTTCAGTATCTCTCCTCAACATGTTTTTAGGCTTAATCTGTGTCTGAGAAACAAGCCCAGAATGTGTTATTATAGCATTACACCTCCTCCTCCTCCTCCTCTTCCTCCCTCTTCCTCCCCATCCTCCCTCCTCCCACGCCCGTCAGACTGGTCTCTAGAATCTCTGTGGTTTCTAGGGAGATCAATATGGTGTAGTGCACTACTTTAGTCCAGAGCCTTATACCACACCATGTGTGGTTCATGTGGATCTGGGAAACTGACCCGGTACAGTATGTATTATTATATATTACACAGCTTGTTCTCTATAATCTCTTTGTGGTTTCTAGTTTTTAAGGAGAAGTCTACTGGGGCGATGAGTTTTTAAGGAGAAGTCTACTGGGGCGATGGGTTTTTAAGGAGAAGTCTACTGGGACGATGGGTTTTTAAGGAGAAGTCTACTGGGGCGATGGGTTTTTAAGGAGAAGTCTACTGGGGCGATGGGTTTTTAAGGAGAAGTCTACTAGGGCGATGGGTTTTTAAGGAGAAGTCTACTGGGGCGATGGGTTTTTAAGGAGAAGTCTACTGGGACGATGGGTTTTTAAGGAGAAGTCTACTGGGGCGATGGGTTTTTAAGGAGAAGTCTACTGGGACGATGGGTTTTTAAGGAGAAGTCTACTAGGGCGATGGGTTTTTAAGGAGAAGTCTACTGGGGCGATGGGTTTTTAAGGAGAAGTCTACTGGGGCGATGGGTTTTAAGGGAAGTCTACTGGGGCGATGGGTTTTTAAGGGGAAGTCTTCTAGGGCGATGGGTTTTTAAGGAGAAGTCTACTAGGGCGATGGGTTTTTAAGGAGAAGTCTACTGGGGCGATGGGTTTTTAAGGGGAAGTCTACTAGGGCGATGGGTGTGTGGATGCTGGGGAAATACCTTTCGTGAGGCCAGGAACTCCATTCCCCTGGCCACCTGGAAACTATAGCAAATCAGATCTTCTATAGTGAGAGGAGTCTTCCATAGGTCTTCCACTGGAGGGAGGGAGGGAGTGAGTGAGGGAGGGATGGGGGGAGGGAGGGATGGGAGGGAAGGAGAGAGAGAGGGAGAGAGAGAGGATTTAACTCAGCTATAACTTGTCTTAGTTCTATATTCTTGAGGCTCAGATGGAGCTCTTCAGTCAAAAGGTCAAGGCTGAACTTTCAGCACCAAATCCCATTGACATGAAGACATTATTTACGTCAGTCTGAAGTTAGGATTCAGCCAATACAACAATTCCCACTACTCACTTTTCTCCACAGCAGGAGTGTGGCTCTTCTGATTGGACTTGCTGGGTGACTGATTCTGGAGGCTGCCAATAGAGGAGGAGGACGGGGAAGGTGGGAGGCGGGCTCTCTGCTCCACTTGTCCCGCCTCTATCATGCGTCTCACCTGGCTCTGAGTCTTAGGGGAGCGGTCCTGAGGAACACACAGGCACATCATGGAGGTTACCATCTACACACTGACCAGGATTTAATCCAATCACACTTCATCATTAAACTGTGTGCCATTTAATGATCATTTCCGATCGAGTCGACACAAATGTGATCTCAGTGAACGGCGGGACATTGCCTTTAAAACATGCATTGCGGACAAAGCGCTATAGGATTGAATCCTGGACTCCTTAGTATATTTCAACAGCCATTGTGTCACAGGAAGAGAGCCTTTGAGCCACAGCAGACCGTTCACAAACCCTGTAAACACTCACCTCTCACATTGTTTTCTCAAGTCAACCATGTGTAAATGTTGTATGTAATTGTCTCCTAGTGTCCCCCTGATAAAACAGTTATGTCAATCATATATTCAAGGCCTGATACCCAACAAGGGCCCAAATAACAAGAAATCCATAGTGTCAGTAGATCACCCTCCATGAGTCAGCAACTAACTAGGTAGGAAGAACTCTCTCTGGGCTCTCGGGTAGTTGGACAGGTTAGAGGTTAGGGGTTAGAGATTAGGGGTTAGGGTTAGATATTACCCTGTAAAGTAGGAAGAACTCTCTCTTGGCTCTCAGGTAGTTGGACAGGTTAGGGGTTAGAGGTTAGCTCTTACCCTGTAAGGTAGGAAGAACTCTCTCTTGGCTCTCAGGTAGTTGGACAGGTTAGGGGTTAGGGGTTAGAGGTTAGCTCTTACCCTGTAAGGTAGGAAGAACTCTCTCTTGGCTCTCAGGTAGTTGGACAGGTTAGGGGTTAGGGGTTAGGTTAGCTCTTACCCTGTAAGGTAGGAAGAACTCTCTCTTGGCTCTCAGGTAGTTGGACAGGTTCCCATACTTGCAGTACTCCACTACCACCATGAGGGGGGCGCTGGGTTTGGTGCATGCCCCCAGGAGGTTGACCACGTTAAGATGATTCCCAATGTGGATCAGGATCTTCAGCTCTGACATCAGAGCCTTGTGGTCACTGGCACACGCTCCCTCTGGAACAGAAGACAGGGAGAGACGAGGTCAGGACACACACACACACACACACACACACACACACACACACACACACACACACACACACACACACCTTTCAGCATCTTCACCGCCACAGTGTCCAGGCTGTTGTTCTGGCTGATGCCAAAGATGGAGGCCTCGATGACCTTCCCAAACGCTCCATGCCCCAACACCTTCCCTGAGAGAGAGAAAGAGAAACAGACAGACAGACAGACAGACAGACAGACAGACAGACAGACAGACAGACAGACAGACAGACAGACAGACAGACAGACAGACAGACAGACAGACAGACAGAAAGACAGACAAAGACAGAGAGAGAGAGAGAGAGAGAGAGAGAGAGAGAGAGAGAGAAAAAGAAAGACAGACAGAGAGAGAGAGATTGTAATTGTGAAGACGGTGTGATATAGCGACCACTAATCCTAAAGTCCCTCCGGACAGCAACATCTGCCTATTTAATGAGGAAAATGTAAATGTATACATTAAAAAGTTAGAATGTAATAGGATTGTAATTCCAATGACCACAGGGACAAACAACAGCGTTTATCATCCATCAGACGGGACGGGACCAGACGCCTCCAGACTGTGTGTCATCATCATCAGTAGCAGTCTGGGGTCCCATTCAACAGGAACAGAGGAAACCAGAATGTGATGTTCATTAGTTTGGTTGATTCTTTTATGCCGACTCATTCCTTCATCCATTCATTATTCAGTTAGTTTATTCTTTCACTCGTCCATATGCTCCCTCCCTCCCTCCCTCCCTCGCTCCAACTATACCTCCCTCCCTCCCTCCCTCTACCCCTCTAAATATCCCTCCCTCCCTCTATCCCTCCCTCCCTTCATCCTTCCTCCGTTCTCCCTCCCGCTACCCTCCCTCCCTCCTCCGTTTTCCCTCTCTCTACCACTCAAATATCCCTCCTCCCTCTATCCCTCCCTCCCCCTCCTGCTCCCCTCCCCTCCCTCCTCCTCCGTTTCCCTCTCTCTACCCCTCAAATATCCCTCCCTCCCCGTTTCTACCCCTCCCCTCCCTCCCTCCCTCCTCCTCCGTTCTCCCTCCCGCTAGCCCTCCCTCTATCCCCCTCCCTCCCTCCCTCCTCCGTTATCCCTCCCTCTCTACCCCTCAAATATCCCTCCCTCCCTCCTCCATCCCCTCCCCCTCCTCCATTCTCCCCATCCCGCCCACTATCCCTCCCTCCCTCTATCCCTCCCTCCCTCCCCTCCTCCATTCTCCCTCCCGCTAGCCCTCCCTTCCTCCGTCCTCTCCGTTCTCCCTCCCACTACCCTCCCTCCCTCCCTCCCTTACCTAGTTGTAGTTTGTCCATAGATATCTCCCACTGGGAGGAGTCGTAGGGGAGGTATTCAAACTGCTCACCCAGAGGAACCTCCCCTGGGTCCATTATGATGGACAGATAGCCTGTCTTTATATCTGCTGGGTTCACCTGGAGTGAGAGACAGAGAGTGAGAGGCAGCGAGTGGCAGAGAGTGAGAGGCAGAGAGTGAGAGGCAGAGAGTGAGAGGCAGAGAGTGAGGCAGAGAGTGAGAGAGGCTCAGTGAAACATGGACATTGATATTTGGGCCAATAAACATCAGATATGAACAGTTGCTCAGCAACGACCCAGTTAGCTAGGAGAGTTAGCTAGGAGAGAGGAAAGCAGACTAGAAATAACATGTACAAATCCATAATGAGTCAATATAGCTTTAGCAAGGTTGATTTACTCTTGGGAGAAAGACTCTGGAAACAGTTGGTGCGACCCTGTGTTTCTGTATCTCTGACATCAAAGGTATCTGTTAACGCCTAGACACGCTGACTTTGATGTTTCATTTAGAGATTTGACTCCATTCCCCATGTGTCTAAAGAGCTGAGGGAGATGGTAGAGAGGTGAGGTCAGAGTTCACCGTGTCATAGCCACTCTGATTGGAAGAGATACATTATGTTTTTGAACAGAGAGACAAACATAGGGAGTTCACGGGGAAGTGTGTGTGTGTGTTCTGACCCGTTTGACGTTGCAGAAGATGAGAAGGAGTAGAGCCCAGAAGAACACAGCGATGACACCCGTCCCGATCAGAATCATGATCTCCAAGTTAGCCCTGTCACTAGAACCTGGTGAGATAAACAACAACAACATTAGCCCTGTCACTGGAACCTGGTGAGATAAACAACAACACCATCAGCCCTGTCACTGGAACCTGGTGAGATAAACAACAACAACATCATCAGCCCTGTCACTAGAACCTGGTGAGATAAACAACAACAACATCAGCCCTGTCACTAGAACCTGGTGAGATAAACAACAACAACATCAGCCCTGTCACTGGAATCTGGTGAGATAAACAACAACACCATCAGCCCTGTCACTAGAACCTGGTGAGATAAACAACAACAACATCAGCCCTGTCACTAGAACCTGGGATAAACAACAACAACATCAGCCCTGTCACTAGAACCTGGGATAAACAACAACAACATCAGCCCTGTCACTAGAACCTGGTGAGATAAACAACAACAACATCAGCCCTGTCACTAGAACCTGGGAGATAAACAACAACAACATTAGCCCTGTCACTAGAACCTGGTGAGATAAACAACAACAACATCAGCCCTGTCACTGGAACCTGGTGAGATAAACAACAACAACATCAGCCCTGTCACTAGAACCTGGGAGATAAACAACAACAACATCAGCCCTGTCACTGGAACCTGGGATAAACAACAACAACATCAGCCCTGTCACTAGAACCTGGTGAGATAAACAACAACAACATCAGCCCTGTCACTAGAACCTGGGATATAAACAACAACATTAGCCCTGTCACTGGAACCTGGTGAGATAAACAACAACAACATCAGCCCTGTCACTAGAACCTGGGATAAACAACAACAACATCAGCCCTGTCACTGGAACCTGGGATAAACAACAACAACATCAGCCCTGTCACTGGAACCTGGGAGATAAACAACAACAACATCAGCCCTGTCACTAGAACCTGGTGAGATAAACAACAACAACATTAGCCCTGTCACTAGAACCTGGGATAAACAACAACAACATCAGCCCTGTCACTAGAACCTGGTGAGATAAACAACAACAACATCAGCCCTGTCACTAGAACCTGGTGAGATAAACAACAACAACATCAGCCCTGTCACTAGAACCTGGTGAGATAAACAACAACAACATCAGCCCTGTCACTAGAACCTGGGATAAACAACAACAACATTAGCCCTGTCACTAGAACCTGGGATAAACAACAACAACATCAGCCCTGTCACTGGAACCTGGGATAAACAACAACAACATCAGCCCTGTCACTAGAACCTGGGAGATAAACAACAACAACATCAGCCCTGTCACTAGAACCTGGTGAGATAAACAACAACAACATTAGCCCTGTCACTGGAACCTGGTGAGATAAACAACAACAACATCAGCCCTGTCACTAGAACCTGGGAGATAAACAACAACAACATCAGCCCTGTCACTAGAACCTGGGATAAACAACAACAACATCAGCCCTGTCACTAGAACCTGGTGAGATAAACAACAACAACATCAGCCCTGTCACTAGAACCTGGTGAGATAAACAACAACAACATCAGCCCTGTCACTAGAACCTGGTGAGATAAACAACAACAACATCAGCCCTGTCACTAGAACCTGGGATAAACAACAACAACATCAGCCCTGTCACTGGAACCTGGTGAGATAAACAACAACAACATCAGCCCTGTCACTGGAACCTGGTGAGATAAACAACAACAACATCAGCCCTGTCACTAGAACCTGGTGAGATAAACAACAACATTAGCCCTGTCACTAGAACCTGGGATAAACAACAACAACATTAGCCCTGTCACTGGAACCTGGGAGATAAACAACAACAACATCAGCCCTGTCACTAGAACCTGGTGAGATAAACAACAACAACAACATCAGCCCTGTCACTAGAACCTGGTGAGATAAACAACAACAACATTATCCCTGTCACTAGAACCTGGTGAGATAAACAACAACAACATCAGCCCTGTCACTGGAACCTGGTGAGATAAACAACAACAACATTAGCCCTGTCACTAGAACCTGGGATAAACAACAACAACAACATCAGCCCTGTCACTAGAACCTGGGATAAACAACAACAACATTAGCCCTGTCACTAGAACCTGGTGAGATAAACAACAACATTAGCCCTGTCACTAGAACCTGGGATAAACAACAACAACAACATCAGCCCTGTCACTAGAACCTGGGATAAACAACAACATTAGCCCTGTCACTAGAACCTGGGATAAACAACAACAACATTAGCCCTGTCACTAGAACCTGGTGAGATAAACAACAACATTAGCCCTGTCACTAGAACCTGGGATAAACAACAACAACATCAGCCCTGTCACTAGAACCTGGTGAGATAAACAACAACAACATTAGCCCTGTCACTAGAACCTGGTGAGATAAACAACAACAACATCAGCCCTGTCAGTGGAACCTGGTGAGATAAACAACAACAACATCAGCCCTGTCACTAGAACCTGGTGAGATAAACAACAACAACATCAGCCCTGTCACTGGAACCTGGGATAAACAACAACATCAGCCCTGTCACTAGAACCTGGTGAGATAAACAACAACAACATCAGCCCTGTCACTAGAACCTGGGATAAACAACAACAACATCAGCCCTGTCACTGGAACCTGGTGAGATAAACAACAACAACATCAGCCCTGTCACTGGAACCTGGTGAGATAAACAACAACAACATCAGCCCTGTCACTAGAACCTGGTGAGATAAACAACAACAACATCCGCCCTGTCACTAGAACCTGGTGAGATAAACAACAACAACATTAGCCCTGTCACTGGAACCTGGTGAGATAAACAACAACATTAGCCCTGTCACTAGAACCTGGGATAAACAACAACAACATCAGCCCTGTCACTAGAACCTGGGATAAACAACAACAACATCAGCCCTGTCACTAGAACCTGGTGAGATAAACAACAACAACATCAGCCCTGTCACTAGAACCTGGTGAGATAAACAACAACATCAGCCCTGTCACTAGAACCTGGTGAGATAAACAACAACAACATCAGCCCTGTCACTAGAACCTGGTGAGATAAACAACAACAACATCAGCCCTGTCACTGGAACCTGGTGAGATAAACAACAACAACACCATCAGCCCTGTCACTAGAACCTGGTGAGATAAACAACAACATCAGCCCTGTCACTAGAACCTGGGATAAACAACAACAACATCAGCCCTGTCACTAGAACCTGGGATAAACAACAACAACATCAGCCCTGTCACTAGAACCTGGGATAAACAACAACAACATCAGCCCTGTCACTAGAACCTGGGATAAACAACAACAACATCAGCCCTGTCACTAGAACCTGGTGAGATAAACAACAACAACATCAGCCCTGTCACTGGAACCTGGGAGATAAACAACAACAACATCAGCCCTGTCACTAGAACCTGGGATAAACAACAACAACATCAGCCCTGTCACTAGAACCTGGGATAAACAACAACAACATCAGCCCTGTCACTAGAACCTGGTGAGATAAACAACAACAACATCAGCCCTGTCACTAGAACCTGGTGAGATAAACAACAACATTAGCCCTGTCACTAGAACCTGGTGAGATAAACAACAACAACATCAGCCCTGTCACTAGAACCTGGGATAAACAACAACAACATCAGCCCTGTCACTGGAACCTGGTGAGATAAACAACAACAACATCAGCCCTGTCACTGGAACCTGGTGAGATAAACAACAACAACATCAGCCCTGTCACTAGAACCTGGTGAGATAAACAACAACAACATCAGCCCTGTCACTGAACCTGGTGAGATAAACAACAACATTAGCCCTGTCACTAGAACCTGGGATAAACAACAACAACATTAGCCCTGTCACTGGAACCTGGGATAAACAACAACAACAACATCAGCCCTGTCACTAGAACCTGGTGAGATAAACAACAACAACAACATCAGCCCTGTCACTAGAACCTGGTGAGATAAACAACAACATTATCCCCTGTCACTAGAACCTGGTGAGATAAACAACAACAACATCAGCCCTGTCACTGGAACCTGGTGAGATAAACAACAACAACATTAGCCCTGTCACTAGAACCTGGGATAAACAACAACATTAGCCCTGTCACTAGAACCTGGGATAAACAACAACAACATTAGCCCTGTCACTAGAACCTGGTGAGATAAACAACAACATTAGCCCTGTCACTAGAACCTGGGATAAACAACAACAACATCAGCCCTGTCACTAGAACCTGGGATAAACAACAACATTAGCCCTGTCACTAGAACCTGGGATAAACAACAACAACATTAGCCCTGTCACTAGAACCTGGTGAGATAAACAACAACATTAGCCCTGTCACTAGAACCTGGGATAAACAACAACAACATCAGCCCTGTCACTAGAACCTGGTGAGATAAACAACAACAACATTAGCCATGTCACTAGAACCTGGTGAGATAAACAACAACAACATCAGCCCTGTCACTGGAACCTGGTGAGATAAACAACAACAACATCAGCCCTGTCACTAGAACCTGGTGAGATAAACAACAACAACATCAGCCCTGTCACTGGAACCTGGGATAAACAACAACATCAGCCCTGTCACTAGAACCTGGTGAGATAAACAACAACAACATCAGCCCTGTCACTAGAACCTGGGATAAACAACAACAACATCAGCCCTGTCACTGGAACCTGGGAGATAAACAACAACAACATCAGCCCTGTCACTGGAACCTGGTGAGATAAACAACAACATCAGCCCTGTCACTGGAACCTGGTGAGATAAACAACAACAACATCAGCCCTGTCACTAGAACCTGGTGAGATAAACAACAACAACATCAGCCCTGTCACTGAACCTGGTGAGATAAACAACAACAACATCAGCCCTGTCACTATAACCTGGGATAAACAACAACAACATTAGCCCTGTCACTGGAACCTGGGATAAACAACAACAACAACATCAGCCCTGTCACTAGAACCTGGTGAGATAAACAACAACAACATCAGCCCTGTCACTAGAACCTGGTGAGATAAACAACAACAACATCAGCCCTGTCACTAGAACCTGGGATAAACAACAACAACATCAGCCCTGTCACTAGAACCTGGGATAAACAACAACATCAGCCCTGTCACTAGAACCTGGTGAGATAAACAACAACAACATCAGCCCTGTCACTAGAACCTGGTGAGATAAACAACAACAACAACATCAGCCCTGTCACTAGAACCTGGTGAGATAAACAACAACAACAACATCAGCCCTGTCACTAGAACCTGGTGAGATAAACAACAACAACATCAGCCCTGTCACTAGAACCTGGTGAGATAAACAACAACAACATCAGCCCTGTCACTAGAACCTGGTGAGATAAACAACAACAACAACATCAGCCCTGTCACTAGAACCTGGTGAGATAAACAACAACAACATCAGCCCTGTCACTAGAACCTGGGATAAACAACAACAACATCAGCCCTGTCACTAGAACCTGGGATAAACAACAACAACATCAGCCCTGTCACTAGAACCTGGGATAAACAACAACAACATCAGCCCTGTCACTAGAACCTGGTGAGATAAACAACAACAACATCAGCCCTGTCACTAGAACCTGGTGAGATAAACAACAACAACATCAGCCCTGTCACTAGAACCTGGTGAGATAAACAACAACAACATCAGCCCTGTCACTAGAACCTGGTGAGATAAACAACAACAACATCAGCCCTGTCACTAGAACCTGGTGAGATAAACAACAACAACAACATCAGCCCTGTCACTAGAACCTGGTGAGATAAACAACAACAACATTAGCCCTGTCACTAGAACCTGGTGAGATAAACAACAACAACATCAGCCCTGTCACTAGAACCTGGTGAGATAAACAACAACAACATCAGCCCTGTCACTGGAACCTGGGATAAACAACAACAACATCAGCCCTGTCACTGGAACCTGGAGATAAACAACAACAACAACATTAGCCCTGTCACTAGAACCTGGTGAGATAAACAACAACAACAACATCAGCCCTGTCACTAGAACCTGGTGAGATAAACAACAACAACAACATTAGCCCTGTCACTAGAACCTGGTGAGATAAACAACAACAACAACATCAGCCCTGTCACTAGAACCTGGTGAGATAAACAACAACAACAACATCAGCCCTGTCACTAGAACCTGGTGAGATAAACAACAACAACAACATCAGCCCTGTCACTAGAACCTGGTGAGATAAACAACAACAACAACATTAGCCCTGTCACTAGAACCTGGTGAGATAAACAACAACAACAACATCAGCCCTGTCACTAGAACCTGGTGAGATAAACAACAACAACAACATCAGCCCTGTCACTAGAACCTGGTGAGATAAACAACAACAACATCAGCCCTGTCACTGGAACCTGGGATAAACAACAACAACAACATTAGCCCTGTCACTGGAACCTGGGATAAACAACAACAACAACATTAGCCCTGTCACTAGAACCTGGTGAGATAAACAACAACATCATTAGCCCTGTCACTAGAACCTGGTGAGATAAACAACAACAACATCAGCCCTGTCACTAGAACCTGGTGAGATAAACAACAACAACATCAGCCCTGTCACTGGAACCTGGTGAGATAAACAACAACACCATCAGCCCTGTCACTAGAACCTGGTGAGATAAACAACAACAACATCAGCCCTGTCACTAGAACCTGGGATAAACAACAACAACATCAGCCCTGTCACTAGAACCTGGGATAAACAACAACAACATCAGCCCTGTCACTAGAACCTGGGATAAACAACAACAACATCAGCCCTGTCACTAGAACCTGGGATAAACAACAACAACATCAGCCCTGTCACTAGAACCTGGTGAGATAAACAACAACAACATTAGCCCTGTCACTGGAACCTGGTGAGATAAACAACAACAACATCAGCCCTGTCACTAGAACCTGGGATAAACAACAACAACATCAGCCCTGTCACTAGAACCTGGGATAAACAACAACAACATCAGCCCTGTCACTAGAACCTGGTGAGATAAACAACAACAACATCAGCCCTGTCACTAGAACCTGGTGAGATAAACAACAACATTAGCCCTGTCACTAGAACCTGGTGAGATAAACAACAACAACATCAGCCCTGTCACTAGAACCTGGGATAAACAACAACAACATCAGCCCTGTCACTGGAACCTGGTGAGATAAACAACAACAACATCAGCCCTGTCACTGGAACCTGGTGAGATAAACAACAACAACATCAGCCCTGTCACAAGAACCTGGTGAGATAAACAACAACATTAGCCCTGTCACTAGAACCTGGGATAAACAACAACAACATCAGCCCTGTCACTAGAACCTGGTGAGATAAACAACAACAACATCAGCCCTGTCACTGGAACCTGGTGAGATAAACAACAACACCATCAGCCCTGTCACTAGAACCTGGTGAGATAAACAACAACAACATCAGCCCTGTCACTAGAACCTGGGATAAACAACAACAACATCAGCCCTGTCACTAGAACCTGGGATAAACAACAACAACATCAGCCCTGTCACTAGAACCTGGGATAAACAACAACAACATCAGCCCTGTCACTAGAACCTGGGATAAACAACAACAACATCAGCCCTGTCACTAGAACCTGGTGAGATAAACAACAACAACATTAGCCCTGTCACTGGAACCTGGTGAGATAAACAACAACAACATCAGCCCTGTCACTAGAACCTGGGATAAACAACAACAACATCAGCCCTGTCACTAGAACCTGGGATAAACAACAACAACATCAGCCCTGTCACTAGAACCTGGTGAGATAAACAACAACAACATCAGCCCTGTCACTAGAACCTGGTGAGATAAACAACAACATTAGCCCTGTCACTAGAACCTGGTGAGATAAACAACAACAACATCAGCCCTGTCACTAGAACCTGGGATAAACAACAACAACATCAGCCCTGTCACTGGAACCTGGTGAGATAAACAACAACAACATCAGCCCTGTCACTGGAACCTGGTGAGATAAACAACAACAACATCAGCCCTGTCACAAGAACCTGGTGAGATAAACAACAACATTAGCCCTGTCACTAGAACCTGGGATAAACAACAACAACATTAGCCCTGTCACTGGAACCTGGGATAAACAACAACAACAACATCAGCCCTGTCACTAGAACCTGGTGAGATAAACAACAACAACAACAACATCAGCCCTGTCACTAGAACCTGGTGAGATAAACAACAACAACATTATCCCTGTCACTAGAACCTGGTGAGATAAACAACAACAACATCAGCCCTGTCACTGGAACCTGGTGAGATAAACAACAACAACATTAGCCCTGTCACTAGAACCTGGGATAAACAACAACATTAGCCCTGTCACTAGAACCTGGGATAAACAACAACAACATTAGCCCTGTCACTAGAACCTGGTGAGATAAACAACAACATTAGCCCTGTCACTAGAACCTGGGATAAACAACAACAACATCAGCCCTGTCACTAGAACCTGGGATAAACAACAACATTAGCCCTGTCACTAGAACCTGGGATAAACAACAACAACATTAGCCCTGTCACTAGAACCTGGTGAGATAAACAACAACATTAGCCCTGTCACTAGAACCTGGGATAAACAACAACAACATCAGCCCTGTCACTAGAACCTGGTGAGATAAACAACAACAACATTAGCCATGTCACTAGAACCTGGTGAGATAAACAACAACAACATCAGCCCTGTCAGTGGAACCTGGTGAGATAAACAACAACAACATCAGCCCTGTCACTAGAACCTGGTGAGATAAACAACAACAACATCAGCCCTGTCACTGGAACCTGGGATAAACAACAACATCAGCCCTGTCACTAGAACCTGGTGAGATAAACAACAACAACATCAGCCCTGTCACTAGAACCTGGGATAAACAACAACAACATCAGCCCTGTCACTGGAACCTGGTGAGATAAACAACAACAACATCAGCCCTGTCACTGGAACCTGGTGAGATAAACAACAACAACATCAGCCCTGTCACTAGAACCTGGTGAGATAAACAACAACAACATCCGCCCTGTCACTAGAACCTGGTGAGATAAACAACAACAACATTAGCCCTGTCACTGGAACCTGGTGAGATAAACAACAACAACATCAGCCCTGTCACTAGAACCTGGGATAAACAACAACAACATCAGCCCTGTCACTAGAACCTGGGATAAACAACAACAACATCAGCCCTGTCACTAGAACCTGGTGAGATAAACAACAACAACATCAGCCCTGTCACTAGAACCTGGTGAGATAAACAACAACATTAGCCCTGTCACTAGAACCTGGTGAGATAAACAACAACAACATCAGCCCTGTCACTAGAACCTGGTGAGATAAACAACAACAACATCAGCCCTGTCACTGGAACCTGGTGAGATAAACAACAACAACACCATCAGCCCTGTCACTAGAACCTGGTGAGATAAACAACAACATCAGCCCTGTCACTAGAACCTGGGATAAACAACAACAACATCAGCCCTGTCACTAGAACCTGGGATAAACAACAACAACATCAGCCCTGTCACTAGAACCTGGGATAAACAACAACAACATCAGCCCTGTCACTAGAACCTGGGATAAACAACAACAACATCAGCCCTGTCACTAGAACCTGGTGAGATAAACAACACCAACATTAGCCCTGTCACTGGAACCTGGTGAGATAAACAACAACAACATCAGCCCTGTCACTAGAACCTGGGATAAACAACAACAACATCAGCCCTGTCACTAGAACCTGGGATAAACAACAACAACATCAGCCCTGTCACTAGAACCTGGTGAGATAAACAACAACAACATCAGCCCTGTCACTAGAACCTGGTGAGATAAACAACAACATTAGCCCTGTCACTAGAACCTGGTGAGATAAACAACAACATTAGCCCTGTCACTAGAACCTGGTGAGATAAACAACAACAACATCAGCCCTGTCACTGGAACCTGGTGAGATAAACAACAACAACATCAGCCCTGTCACTGGAACCTGGTGAGATAAACAACAACAACATCAGCCCTGTCACTAGAACCTGGTGAGATAAACAACAACAACATCAGCCCTGTCACTGGAACCTGGTGAGATAAACAACAACATTAGCCCTGTCACTAGAACCTGGGATAAACAACAACAACATTAGCCCTGTCACTGGAACCTGGGATAAACAACAACAACAACATCAGCCCTGTCACTAGAACCTGGTGAGATAAACAACAACAACAACATCAGCCCTGTCACTAGAACCTGGTGAGATAAACAACAACAACATTATCCCTGTCACTAGAACCTGGTGAGATAAACAACAACAACATCAGCCCTGTCACTGGAACCTGGTGAGATAAACAACAACAACATTAGCCCTGTCACTAGAACCTGGGATAAACAACAACAACATCAGCCCTGTCACTAGAACCTGGGATAAACAACAACATTAGCCCTGTCACTAGAACCTGGGATAAACAACAACAACATTAGCCCTGTCACTAGAACCTGGTGAGATAAACAACAACATTAGCCCTGTCACTAGAACCTGGGATAAACAACAACAACATCAGCCCTGTCACTAGAACCTGGTGAGATAAACAACAACAACATTAGCCATGTCACTAGAACCTGGTGAGATAAACAACAACAACATCAGCCCTGTCAGTGGAACCTGGTGAGATAAACAACAACAACATCAGCCCTGTCACTAGAACCTGGTGAGATAAACAACAACAACATCAGCCCTGTCACTGGAACCTGGGATAAACAACAACATCAGCCCTGTCACTAGAACCTGGTGAGATAAACAACAACAACATCAGCCCTGTCACTAGAACCTGGGATAAACAACAACAACATCAGCCCTGTCACTGGAACCTGGTGAGATAAACAACAACAACATCAGCCCTGTCACTGGAACCTGGTGAGATAAACAACAACAACATCAGCCCTGTCACTGGAACCTGGTTAGATAAAAACAACAACAACATCAGCCCTGTCACTAGAACCTGGTGAGATAAACAACAACAACATCAGCCATGTCACTGGAACCTGGTGAGATAAACAACAACATTAGCCCTGTCACTATAACCTGGGATAAACAACAACAACATTAGCCCTGTCACTGGAACCTGGGATAAACAACAACAACAACATCAGCCCTGTCACTAGAACCTGGTGAGATAAACAACAACAACATCAGCCCTGTCACTAGAACCTGGTGAGATAAACAACAACAACATCAGCCCTGTCACTAGAACCTGGGATAAACAACAACAACATCAGCCCTGTCACTAGAACCTGGGATAAACAACAACATCAGCCCTGTCACTAGAACCTGGTGAGATAAACAACAACAACATCAGCCCTGTCACTAGAACATGGTGAGATAAACAACAACAACAACATCAGCCCTGTCACTAGAACCTGGTGAGATAAACAACAACAACATCAGCCCTGTCACTAGAACCTGGTGAGATAAACAACAACAACATCAGCCCTGTCACTAGAACCTGGAGATAAACAACAACAACATCAGCCCTGTCACTAGAACCTGGTGAGATAAACAACAACAACAACATCAGCCCTGTCACTAGAACCTGGTGAGATAAACAACAACAACATCAGCCCTGTCACTAGAACCTGGGATAAACAACAACAACATCAGCCCTGTCACTAGAACCTGGGATAAACAACAACAACATCAGCCCTGTCACTAGAACCTGGGATAAACAACAACAACATCAGCCCTGTCACTAGAACCTGGTGAGATAAACAACAACAACATCAGCCCTGTCACTAGAACCTGGTGAGATAAACAACAACAACATCAGCCCTGTCACTAGAACCTGGTGAGATAAACAACAACAACATCAGCCCTGTCACTAGAACCTGGTGAGATAAACAACAACAACAACATCAGCCCTGTCACTAGAACCTGGTGAGATAAACAACAACAACAACATCAGCCCTGTCACTAGAACCTGGTGAGATAAACAACAACATCATTAGCCCTGTCACTAGAACCTGGTGAGATAAACAACAACAACATCAGCCCTGTCACTAGAACCTGGTGAGATAAACAACAACAACATCAGCCCTGTCACTGGAACCTGGGATAAACAACAACAACATTAGCCCTGTCACTGGAACCTGGGATAAACAACAACAACAACATTAGCCCTGTCACTAGAACCTGGTGAGATAAACAACAACAACAACATCAGCCCTGTCACTAGAACCTGGTGAGATAAACAACAACAACAACATTAGCCCTGTCACTAGAACCTGGTGAGATAAACAACAACAACAACATCAGCCCTGTCACTAGAACCTGGTGAGATAAACAACAACAACAACATCCGCCCTGTCACTAGAACCTGGTGAGATAAACAACAACAACAACATCAGCCCTGTCACTAGAACCTGGTGAGATAAACAACAACAACAACATTAGCCCTGTCACTAGAACCTGGTGAGATAAACAACAACAACAACATCAGCCCTGTCACTAGAACCTGGTGAGATAAACAACAACAACAACATCAGCCCTGTCACTAGAACCTGGTGAGATAAACAACAACAACATCAGCCCTGTCACTGGAACCTGGGATAAACAACAACAACAACATTAGCCCTGTCACTGGAACCTGGGATAAACAACAACAACAACATTAGCCCTGTCACTAGAACCTGGTGAGATAAACAACAACATCATTAGCCCTGTCACTAGAACCTGGTGAGATAAACAACAACAACATCAGCCCTGTCACTAGAACCTGGTGAGATAAACAACAACAACATCAGCCCTGTCACTAGAACCTGGTGAGATAAACAACAACAACAACATCAGCCCTGTCACTAGAACCTGGTGAGATAAACAACAACAACAACATCAGCCCTGTCACTAGAACCTGGTGAGATAAACAACAACAACAACATCAGCCCTGTCACTAGAACCTGGTGAGATAAACAACAACAACATCAGCCCTGTCACTAGAACCTGGTGAGATAAACAACAACAACATCAGCCCTGTCACTGGAACCTGGTGAGATAAACAACAACAACAACATCAGCCCTGTCACTAGAACCTGGTGAGATAAACAACAACAACAACAGCCCTGTCACTAGAACCTGGTGAGATAAACAACAACAACATCAGCCCTGTCACTAGAACCTGGTGAGATAAACAACAACAACAACAGCCCTGTCACTAGAACCTGGTGAGATAAACAACAACAACATCAGCCCTGTCACTAGAACCTGGTGAGATAAACAACAACAACATCAGCCCTGTCACTAGAACCTGGTGAGATAAACAACAACAACATCAGCCCTGTCACTAGAACCTGGTGAGATAAACAACAACAACAACATTAGCCCTGTCACTAGAACCTGGTGAGATAAACAACAACAACAACATCAGCCCTGTCACTAGAACCTGGTGAGATAAACAACAACAACATCAGCCCTGTCACTAGAACCTGGTGAGATAAACAACAACAACATCAGCCCTGTCACTAGAACCTGGTGAGATAAACAACAACAACAACATCAGCCCTGTCACTAGAACCTGGTGAGATAAACAACAACAACAACATCAGCTAAACAGTGGATGCGACCAATAAACTTTATTAAAGACTTTTTGATTTCAATCAATCAATGAAATGTATTTATGAAGCCCTTTTTAAATCAGCCGATGTCACAAAGTGCAGACAAACAGAAGGAAGCAGAGAAGAAGAGAAGAAGAGAAGAAGAAGAAAATAGAAGGAAGTTGTTGTTGGAGACGAAGGTGTGGACACAGGTGTGTGTGTGTGTGTGTGTGTGTTCCTGTCTCACCCAGCACTGTGACGGCAGCGGAGGAGTGGGCGCAGCCCCTCTGATTACAGGCGGTGCAGGTGTAGAGACCGGCGTCCTCTTCTCTGACACGCTGGATACTCAAAGTCCTGTTGGCGTCCTGTAGCTGCAGTCCTACACACACACACACACACACACACACACACACACACACACACACACACACATCCACACACACACACACACACACATCCACACACACACACACACACACACACACACACACACACACACACACACACACACACACACACACAGCTGTCAATCACTGACACAAACACACACATAGGCATGCGCTTGCGCTCACACACCACTCTGGTAAAACACGCATGCACGCACACACACCCACCCACCCACCCACCCACCCAACAAGCCATGCTTGTCTGCTAACCTGACAGCTACTCAGATTGATCCTCCTGTCAGCCCCGCCAATCCTCCGCCCTCCGCCTCCCTCCCTCCCTCCCTCCCTCCCTCCCTCCCTCCCTCCCCCTCCTTCCCCTCCCTCCCTCCCCCCTCCTTCCCCTCCCTCCCTCCCTCCCTCCCCTCCCCTCCCCTCCCCTCCCCTCCCTCTCTTTCATCTACCTCTCAATCAATCCATCTCTCATTCTCTCCACATGTCATGGATTTAATGTCTCCAAAGTGATAAGTCCCAGCTGTCTGTAGTCCTGCCAAACTGTCACTCAATCCAACCCCCTCTTGACCTCTAATACCTCAGAGACACTGTGGAAGCTGATGACTCATGTCTTCAGCAACAGGTGTGTGTGTATACCAGCTGATGTTAGCTTATCCTGTGGGAGATGGCATGGCATATACGGTGTGTGTGTGTGTGTGTGTGTGTGTGTCTGCATGTGTCTGTGTGCCTTTGTGTGCATCCCCTTGTTTGTGTCTTTGTGTGCTTCCCTTTGTGTGTGTGTGTGTGTGTGTGTGTGTGTGTGTGTGTGTGTGTGTGTGTGTGTGTGTGTGTGTGTGTACCTACCTGACATTTGGTGCAGGGGCTGGTTGTCTTTGAACCAGGAGAGGTGTGGTGAAGGAGTTCCCCACGACATCACACTCCATCAGGAGAGACTCACTGACGTTCAATGTTTGATTGGCTGGGTTGTGTCTGTACCAGGGGGCTTCTAGAGCTGGGGGGGGGGTAGGTAGAGAGAGAGAGAGAGAGAGAGAGAGATATTGTGCTCTTTATGTGCTCAAATGGGAAATATATACAAGTAAATCAATTTTTCCCCAAGCACAGTATGTCTAAACTCTGGTGTACAAACACCCAGTGTGCCCTAGACCCTCTGTCTGAGGACCAACTACCCAGCAACATAATAATACACACAGGCACAAATGACCTGAAAACACAGCAGGAAAGGGTGGCCACAGCACTAAAGGAGTGATTGAAAAAGCTTCTTCGACTTTCCCCAACGTACAAGTGGTTATCTCCACCCTGCTACCACGATAAGACTCCCACCCTGCTACCACGATAAGACTCCCACCCTGCTACCACGATAAGACTCCCACCCTGCTACCACGATAAGACTCCCACCCTGCTACCACCATATTTTCTAGTACTATTATTTGACTGTGGCGCTATGCTATTCAGCATTGCTGATGACAATTATACCCGGATCCGGGATGGGTGGTTCAGAGAGCTTAAGTCATACCACATGGATTGAATGTTTCTTCATTCATGTGTTGCTTTAGCAGTATGCGCAGGGTCATTGTCCTGCTGGAAGGTGAACCTCCGTTCCACTCTCAAATCTCTGGAAGACTGAAACAGGTTTCCCTCAAGAATTTCCCTGTATTTAGCGCCATCCATCATTCTTTCAATTCAGAGCAGCTTCCCAGTCCCTGCCGAAGAAAAACATCCCCACAGCATGATAACACCATCACCATGCTTCAATTTGGGGATAGTGTTCTCGGGGCGATGAGAGGTGTTGGGTTTGCGCTAGACATAGCGTTTTCCTTAATGGCCAAAAAGCTACATTTTAGTCTCATCTGACCAGAGTACCTTCTTCCATATGTTTGGGGAGTCTCCCACATGCCTTTGACGAACACCAAATGTGTTTGCTGATTTTTTTCTTTAAGCAATGGCTTTTTTTGGCCACTTTTCCATAAAACCCATCTCTGTGGAGTGTACGGCTTAAAGTGGTCCTATGGACAGATACTCCAATCTCCGCTGTAGAGCTTTGCAGCTCCTTCAGGGTTATCTTTGGTCTCTTTGTTGCCTCTCTGATTAATTCCCTCCTTGCCTGGTCTGTGAGTTTTGGTGGGCGGCCCTCTCTTGGCAGGGTTGTTGTGGTGCCACATTCTTCCCATTTTTTAATAATGTATTCAATGGTGCTCAGTGGGATGGTCAAAGTTTCTGATATTTTTTTCATAACCCAATCCTGAACTTCTCCACAACTTTGTCCCTGACCTGTTTGGAGAGCTCCTTGCTCTTCATGGTGCCCCTTGCTTAGTGGTGTCCCTTGCTTAGTGGTGTTACAGACTCTGGGGCCTTTCAGGGCAGGTGTATATATATATACTGAGATCATGTGACACTCCACACAGGTGGAGGTGGTGAATACACGTACCACTTTTCAGTTATCTTTTGTTGTTGAATTTTTTTAAACAAGTTATTTCACTTCACCAATTTTGACTATCATGTGTATATCCATTACATGAAATCCAAATAAAAATAAATCATTTAAATTGCAGGTTGTAACGCAACAAAATAGGAAAAACGCCAAGGGGGAAGAATACGTTTGTAAGGCGCTGTATATATCAACGAATTGGTGAGGGCACTAGAAAAGTCTGCAGCATCCTACTAGAATCTGAAGTCAAATGTCTACTGTTTGCTGATGATCTGGTGCTTCTGTTCGCAACCAAGGAGGGCCTACAGCAGCACCTAGATCTTCTGCACAGATTCTGCCAGACATGGGCCCTGCCAGACCTGGGCCCTGCCAGACCTGGGCCCTGCCAGACCTGGGTCATGACAGACCTGGGCCCTGCCAGATCTGGGCCATGACAGACCTGGGCCCTGACAGACCTGGGCCCTGACAGACCTGGGCCCTGACAGACCTGGGTCATGACAGACCTGGGTCCTGACAGACCTGGGTCCTGACAGCCCCAGGACAGCAGCACAATTAGACCCAACCAAATCATGAGAAAGCAAAAAGATAATTACTTGACACATTGGAAAGAATTAACAAAAAAACTGAGCAAACTAGAAGGCTATTTGGCGCTAAACAGAGAGTACACAGTGGCAGAATACCTGACCACTGTGACTGACCCAAACTTAAGGAAAGCTTTGACTATGTACAGACTCAGTGAGGATTGCCTTGCTATTGAGAAAGGCCGCCGTAGGCAGACATGGCTCTCAAGAGAAGACAGGCTATGTGCTCACTGCCCACAAAATGAGGTGGAAACTGAGCTGCACTTCCTAACCTCCTGCCCAATGTTTGACCATATTAGAGACACATATTTCCCTCAGATTACACAGATCCACAAAGAATTCGAAAACAAACCCGATTTTGATAAACTCCCATATCTACTGGGTGAAATTCCACAGTGTGCCATCACAGGAGCAAGATGTGTGACCTGTTGCCACAAGAAAAGGGCAACCAGTGAAGAACAAACACCATTGTAAATACAACCCATATTTATGTTTATTTATTTTCCCTTTTGTACTTTAACTATTTGCACATCGTTACAACACTATATGTATATAGTCATAATATGACATTAGAAATGTCTCTATTCCTTTGAAACTTTTGTGAGTGTAATGTTTACTGTTAATTTTTATTGTTTATTTCACTTTTGTTTATTATCTCCTTCACTTGCTTTGGCAAGATATTAATGTATGTTTCCCATGTCAATAAATCCCCTTAGAGAAAGAAATACATAAATGCCACCATCTTGTTCACACCTTTATGTCCATTCAACAGATCCCATTATTCATGCAGACTGAAGGGCAAAGAGACTAAATGATGAGACTGCAGTTGTGGTCTCTCAGGAGAGAGAGAAGGGCAGGAGGGAGGGATGGGGGGGTGAGGTTAAAGGGTTAAAGGGTCAGGACTTGACATGAATGAAGCATTAGTGTGTTAATGACTGGGCCCATCCTCTGAGGGACTAGTGTGTTTAAACCCTTCCTCTGAGGGACTAGGGTTTAAACACACACTAGTCCCTCAGAGGAAGGGTTTAAACACACACTAGTCCCTCAGAGGAAGGGATCAAACACACACTAGTCCCTCAGAGGAAGGGATCAAACACACACTAGTCCCTCAGAGGAAGGGATTGAACACACACTAGTCCCTCAGAGGAAGGGATTGAACACACACTAGTCCCTCAGAGGAAGGGTTTAAACACACACTAGTCCCTCAGAGGAAGGGATCAAACACACACTAGTCCCTCAGAGGAAGGGATCAAACACACACTAGTCCCTCAGAGGAAGGGTTTAAACACACTAGTCCCTCAGAGGACGGGATTGAACACACTAGTCCCTCAGAGGACGGGATCAAACACACACTAGTCCCTCAGAGGACGGGATCAAACACACACTAGTCCCTCAGAGGAAGGGATTGAACACACTAGTCCCTCAGAGGACGGGATCAAACACACACTAGTCCCTCAGAGGAAGGGTTTAAACACACACTAGTCCCTCAGAGGAAGGGATTGAACACACTAGTCCCTCAGAGGAAGGGATTGAACACACTAGTCCCTCAGAGGAAGGGATCAAACACACACTAGTCCCTCAGAGGAAGGGTTTAAACACACACTAGTGTATGTTGGTGTGTGAGGCCTATGTTCCTCTGTGTGTGTCTGTTGGTGTGTGTGGGTGTATGGTTACTGGAACCAATAAGGTTTCTTGGCTCTCCCCATAGGAGAACTCTTTGAAGAACCCTGTTTGGTTCCGTGTGTGTGTGTCTCTCCCTCTCACCTTTAACCGATATGTATTTGCGTAGACAGTGTTTCTCTCGGCTCCTCCTATTCTGAACCTCACAGACATAGTTCCCTTCATCCTGTAGCGTGATGCTAGCTATAGTCATCTCCAGGACCCAGCTGTTAGACTGCTCCTGATAGGTCAGTTGTCCATCCAGGCGGTCAGCGTACAGGTGGACACTACGACAGTCCAGCTCCAGGGGTTTACCACGTTCATCCTGCAGCGCCTGGAGAGAGGGAGGGAGGGAGGGGGGGAGGGAGGGAGGGAGGGAGGGGGAGGGAGGGAGGAGGAAGGGGGGAGGGAAGGAGGGAGGGAGGGAAGGAGGGAGGGAGGGAGGGGGAGGGGGAGGGGGGGGAGGGAGGGAGGGAGGGAAGGAAGGAGGGGGAGGGAGGGAGGAGGGAGGGAGGGGGTGGGAGGGAGGGAGGGAGGAGGGAGGGGGAGGGAAGGAGGGAGGGAGGGAGGGGGAGGGAGGGAGGGAGGGAGGGAGGGAGGGGAAGGAAGGAGGGGGGGAGGGAGGGAGGGAAGGGAGGGAAGGAGGGGGGAGGGAAGGAGGGAAGGAGGGAGGGAGGGAGGGAGGGAGGGAGGGAAGGAGGGAGGGAGGGAGGGAGGGGAGGGAAGGAGGGGGGAGGGAGGGAGGGAGGGAGGGAGGGGGAGGGAAGGAGTGGGGAGGGAGGGAGGAGGGAGGGAAGGAGGGAGGGAGGGAGGGAGGGAGGGAGGGAAGGAGGGAAGGAGGGAGGGAAGGAAGGGAGGGAGGGAGGGAGGGAGGGAGGGAAGGAAGGAAGGAAGGAGGGAGGGAGGGAGGGAGGGAGGGAGGGAGGGAGGGAAGGAAGGAGAGGAGGGAGGGAGGGAGGGAGGGAGGGAAGGAAGGAAGGAAGGAAGGAAGGAAGGAAGGAAGGAAGGAAGGAAGGAGGGAGCAGAGCAGAGCAGAGGTCACGATCAGATGAGTTCCTGCATTTTTCAGCATTTTCTTTAAAAAAGATAGATTTAGAGTTAGATAAACTTGGATGTTTTGTCAAGAACACATACAGGATGCTACCCTCTACAACATAACCCCCACTTCAAATCAAAACTCAAAACCTACAACCTGATTTTGGACGGAATTACGGAATCACCTGGAAGGCTCACAACTACCAAGGATTATTATTCTATATTCTATTTCCAAAAGCCAAGAAGAAAAATACACAACATTACTTTATAAGGACTGAATGCTAACATAATTCTGCCAAGCTTGATACAGCTTCAACTAGCACTGACATGTCAAGTGAGAGGTGTCAAAGCCCTTTAGCCCAACAATGGCAGGAGTCACACAGTCTACCCCAATCAAATGGAGAGGCCTTAGAAGCTGCCTCCTGCTGTTCAGAGATAATTAAAATACAGTACCCTTTGCATGTAAAGAATGATAAGGCAAGAAAAGATCACAAGAAGAAGCTCAACAGGAGAAAGAGCAGGAGCAGGAGAAGAACAGAGCACTAGAGGAGAGGATCAGACTGCTGGAGAAGAGGTTGAGGGGATGGCGTGTGACAGAGAACAACCCACTAGAGAGATGGCCACCCCCACAGAGAAGCCAGCAGAACAGCCCACCTCAGCACCTCTCGACTAGATCTTCTGCACAGATTCTGTCAGACCTGGGCCCTGACAGTAAATCTCAGTAAGACCACAATAATGGTGTTCCAAAAAAGGTCCAGTCACCAGGACCACAAATACAAATTTCATCTAGACACTGTTGCCCTAGAGCACACAAAAACTATATATACCTCAGCCTAAACATCAGCGCCACAGGTAACTTCCACAAA
Organism: Oncorhynchus nerka; assembly: GCF_034236695.1. Lineage (NCBI taxonomy): Eukaryota > Metazoa > Chordata > Actinopteri > Salmoniformes > Salmonidae > Oncorhynchus > Oncorhynchus nerka. The sequence goes on along the minus strand of NC_088401.1, from coordinate 90,517,230 downwards.
GCTGTGAACGATCTGAGAGACAAGGCAAGAAGGGCATTCTATGCCATCAAAAGGAACATAATATTTCAACATACCAATTAGGATTTGGCTAAAAATACTTGAATCAATCATAGAGCCCATTGCCCTTTATAGTTGTGAGGTCTGGGGTCCGCTCACCAACCAAGACTTCACAAAATGGGACAAACACCAAATTGAGACTCTGCACGCAGAATTCTGCAAAAAAAATCCTCCGTGTACAACGTAGAACACCAAATAATGCATGCAGAATTAGGCCGATACCCACTAATTATCAAAATCCAGAAAAGAGCCGTTAAATTCTACAACCACCTAAAAGGAAGCGATTCCCAAACCTTCCATAACAAAGCCATCACCTACAGAGAGATGAACCTGGAGAAGATTCCCCTAAGCAAGCTGGTCCTGGGGCTCTGTTCACAAACACAAACACACCCCACAGAGCCCCAGGACAGCAGCACAATTAGACCCAACCAAATCATGAGAAAACTAAAAGATAATTACTTGACACATTGGAAAGAGTTAACAAAAAAACAGAGAAACTAGAAGGTTATTTGGCCCTAAACAGAGAGTACACAGTGGCAGAATACCTGACCACTGTGACTGACCCAAAATTAAGGAAAGCTTTGACTATGTACAGACTCAGTGAGCATAGCCTTGCTATTGAGAAAGGCCGCCGTAGGCAGACATGGCTCTCAAGAGAAGACAGGCTATGTGCTCACTGCCCACAAAATGAGGTGGAAACTGAGCTGCACTTCCTAACCTCCTGCCCAATGTATGACCATATTAGAGAGACATATTTCCTTCAGATTACACAGATCCACAAAGAATTCGAAAACAAATCCAATTTTGATAAACTCCCATATCTACTGGGTGAAATACCACAGTGTGACATCACAGCAGCAAGATGTGTGACCTGTTGCCACGAGAAAAGGGCAACCAGTGAAGAACAAACACCATTGTAAATACAACCCATATTTATGCTTATTTATTTTATCTTGTGTCCTTTACCATTTGTACATTGTTAAAACACTGTATATATATAATATGACATTTGTAATGTCTTTATTGTTTTGAAACTTCTGTATGTGTCATGTTTACTGTTCATTTTGATTGTTTATTTCACTTTTGTATAATAATGTTAACACATGTTTCCCATGCCAATAAAGCCCCTTGAATTGAGAGAGAGAGAGAGAGAGAGTCCAGTCTGGACCAATTAAACAGTTATCTGTGGGTCCAGTCTGTACCAGGTGAGCTGTTACCTGTGGGTCCAGTCTGTACCATGTGAGCTGTTACCTGTGGATTCAGTCTGTACCAGGTGAGCTGTTACCTGCGGGTCCAGTCTGTACCATGTGAGCTGTTACCTGCGGGTCCAGTCTGTACCATGTGAGCTGTTACCTGTGGGTCCAGTCTGTACCAGGTGAGCTGTTACCTGCGGGTCCAGTCTGTACCATGTGAGCTGTTACCTGCGGGTCCAGTCTGTACCATGTGAGCTGTTACCTGCGGGTCCAGTCTGGACCAATTAAACAGTTATCTGCGGGTCCAGTCTGTACCAGGTGAGCTGTTACCTGTGGGTCCAGTCTGTACCAGGTGAGCTGTTACCTGTGGGTCCAGTCTGTACCAGGTGAGCTGTTACCTGTGGGTCCAGTCTGTACCAGGTGAGCTGTCACCTGCGGGTCCAGTCTGTACCAGGTGAGCTGTTACCTGCGGGTCCAGTCTGTACCATGTGAGCTGTTACCTGTGGGTCCAGTCTGTACCAGGTGAGCTGTCACCTGCGGGTCCAGTCTGTACCAGGTGAGCTGTCACCTGCGGGTCCAGTCTGTACCAGGTGAGCTGTTACCTGCGGGTCCAGTCTGTACCAGGTGAGCTGTTACCTGCGGGTCCAGTCTGTACCAGGTGAGCTGTTACCTGTGGGTCCAGTCTGTACCATGTGAGCTGTTACCTGCGGGTCCAGTCTGTACCATGTGAGCTGTTACCTGTGGGTCCAGTCTGTACCATGTGAGCTGTTACCTGCGGGTCCAGTCTGTACCAGGTGAGCTGTTACCTGTGGGTCCAGTCTGTACCAGGTAAGCTGTCACCTGCGGGTCCAGTCTGTACCAGGTGAGCTGTTACCTGCGGGTCCAGTCTGTACCAGGTGAGCTGTTACCTGCGGGTCCAGTCTGTACCAGGTGAGCTGTTACCTGCGGGTCCAGTCTGTACCAGGTGAGCTGTTACCTGCGGGTCCAGTCTGTACCAGGTGAGCTGTTCGTAGGTGTAGTTGTCAGCGATGCAGCTTAGCGACACCTCCTCCTGCTCCAGAGGTTCCTCAGACGGACCCAGCTCTACACTGAACCCTTCTGGGATTGCTGGAGGAGGGAGGGAGGGGATTAGGAAAGTTAGAGAGATTTGTTTGTTATGATTTTGAGGGCCCTATGGTTCAAAATGTTGTTGTTTTCAAACTACTACACAAACTACTAGTACTACTATTACAAAACGGCAGATCTACCTATTAATCTATATACAGTATAATGCATATTACTGTACAGTACCTATTAATGTATATACAGTATAATGCATATTACTGTACAGGACTTATTAATGTATATACAGTATAATGCATATTACTGTACAGTACCTATTAATGTATATACAGTATAATGCATATTACTGTACAGTACCTATTAATCTATATACAGTATAATGCATATTACTGTACAGTACTTATTAATGTATATACAGTATAATGCATATTACTGTACAGTACTTATTAATGTATATACAGTATAATGCATATTACTGTACAGTACTTATTAATGTATATACAGTATAGTGCATATTACTGTACAGGACTTATTAATGTATATACAGTATAATGCATATTACTGTACAGTACTTATTAATGTATATACAGTATAATGCATATTACTGTACAGTACCTATTAATCTATATACAGTATAATGCATATTACTGTACAGTACCTATTAATCTATATACAGTATAGTGCATATTACTGTACAGTACTTATATACAGTATAATGCATATTACTGTACAGTACTTATATACAGTATAATGCATATTACTGTACAGTACTTATTAATCTATATACAGTATAGTGCATATTACTGTACAGTACTTATTAATCTATATACAGTATAATGCATATTACTGTACAGTACGTATTAATCTATATACAGTATAGTGCATATTACTGTACAGTACTTATTAATCTATATACAGTATAATGCATATTACTGTACAGTACTTATTAATGTATATACAGTATAATGCATATTACTGTACAGTACTTATTAATGTATATACAGTATAATGCATATTACTGTACAGTACTTATATACAGTATAATGCATATTACTGTACAGTACCTATTAATCTATATACAGTATAATGCATATTACTGTACAGTACCTATTAATCTATATACAGTATAGTGCATATTACTGTACAGTACTTATTAATCTATATACAGTATAATGCATATTACTGTACAGTACTTATTAATGTATATACAGTATAATGCATATTACTGTACAGTACTTATTAATGTATATACAGTATAATGCATATTACTGTACAGTACTTATATACAGTATAATGCATATTACTGTACAGTACCTATTAATCTATATACAGTATAATGCATATTACTGTACAGTACTTATTAATCTATATACAGTATAATGCATATTAATGTACAGTACTTATATACAGTATAATGCATATTACTGTACAGTACTTATTAATGTATATACAGTATAATGCATATTACTGTACAGTACCTATTAATCTATATACAGTATAATGCATATTACTGTACAGTACCTATTAATCTATATACAGTATAATGCATATTACTGTACAGTACCTATTAATCTATATACAGTATAATGCATATTACTGTACAGTACCTATTAATCTATATACAGTATAATGCATATTACTGTACAGTACTTATTAATCTATATACAGTATAATGCATATTACTGTACAGTACTTATTAATCTAATCAGTATAATGCATATTACTGTACAGTACCTATTAATCTATATACAGTATAATGCATATTACTGTACAGTACTTATTAATCTATATACAGTATAATGCATATTACTGTACAGTACTTATTAATCTATATACAGTATAATGCATATTACTGTACAGTACCTATTAATCTATATACAGTATAATGCATATTACTGTACAGTACTTATATACAGTATAATGCATATTACTGTACAGTACTTATTAATCTATATACAGTATAATGCATATTACTGTACAGTACCTATTAATCTATATACAGTATAATGCATATTACTGTACAGTACTTATATACAGTATAATGCATATTACTGTACAGTACCTATTAATCTATATACAGTATAATGCATATTACTGTACAGTACCTATTAATCTATATACAGTATAATGCATATTACTGTACAGTACTTATTCATCTATATACAGTATAATGCATATTACTGTACAGTACTTATTAATGTATATACAGTATAATGCATATTACTGTACAGTACTTATTAATCTATATACAGTATAATGCATATTACTGTACAGTACTTATTAATGTATATACAGTATAATGCATATTACTGTACAGTACTTATTAATCTATATACAGTATAATGCATATTACTGTACAGTACTTATTAATGTATATACAGTATAATGCATATTACTGTACAGTACTTATTAATCTATATACAGTATAATGCATATTACTGTACAGTACTTATTCATCTATATACAGTATAATGCATATTACTGTACAGTACCTATTAATCTATATACAGTATAATGCATATTACTGTACAGTACTTATTCATCTATATACAGTATAATGCATATTACTGTACAGTACTTATTCATCTATATACAGTATAATGCATATTACTGTACAGTACCTATTAATCTATATACAGTATAATGCATATTACTGTACAGTACTTATATACAGTATAATGCATATTACTGTACAGTACCTATTAATCTATATACAGTATAATGCATATTACTGTACAGTACTTATTAATCTATATACAGTATAACGCATATTACTGTACAGTACTTATATACAGTATAATGCATATTACTGTACAGTACCTATTAATCTATATACAGTATAATGCATATTACTGTACAGTACTTATTAATGTATATACAGTATAATGCATATTACTGTACAGTACCTATTAATCTATATACAGTATAATGCATATTACTGTACAGTACTTATTAATCTATATACAGTATAATGCATATTACTGTACAGTACTTATTAATCTATATACAGTATAATGCATATTACTGTACAGTACCTATTAATCTATATACAGTATAATGCATATTACTGTACAGTACTTATTAATCTATATACAGTATAATGCATATTACTGTACAGTACTTATTAATCTATATACAGTATAATGCATATTACTGTACAGTACCTATTAATCTATATACAGTATAATGCATATTACTGTACAGTACTTATATACAGTATAATGCATATTACTGTACAGTACTTATTAATCTATATACAGTATAATGCATATTACTGTACAGTACCTATTAATCTATATACAGTATAATGCATATTACTGTACAGTACTTATATACAGTATAATGCATATTACTGTACAGTACCTATTAATCTATATACAGTATAATGCATATTACTGTACAGTACCTATTAATCTATATACAGTATAATGCATATTACTGTACAGTACTTATTCATCTATATACAGTATAATGCATATTACTGTACAGTACTTATTAATGTATATACAGTATAATGCATATTACTGTACAGTACTTATTAATCTATATACAGTATAATGCATATTACTGTACAGTACTTATTAATGTATATACAGTATAATGCATATTACTGTACAGTACTTATTAATCTATATACAGTATAATGCATATTACTGTACAGTACTTATTAATGTATATACAGTATAATGCATATTACTGTACAGTACTTATTAATCTATATACAGTATAATGCATATTACTGTACAGTACTTATTCATCTATATACAGTATAATGCATATTACTGTACAGTACCTATTAATCTATATACAGTATAATGCATATTACTGTACAGTACTTATTCATCTATATACAGTATAATGCATATTACTGTACAGTACTTATTCATCTATATACAGTATAATGCATATTACTGTACAGTACCTATTAATCTATATACAGTATAATGCATATTACTGTACAGTACTTATATACAGTATAATGCATATTACTGTACAGTACCTATTAATCTATATACAGTATAATGCATATTACTGTACAGTACTTATTAATCTATATACAGTATAACGCATATTACTGTACAGTACTTATATACAGTATAATGCATATTACTGTACAGTACCTATTAATCTATATACAGTATAATGCATATTACTGTACAGTACTTATTAATCTATATACAGTATAATGCATATTACTGTACAGTACCTATTAATCTATATACAGTATAATGCATATTACTGTACAGTACTTATTCATCTATATACAGTATAATGCATATTACTGTACAGTACCTATTAATCTATATACAGTATAATGCATATTACTGTACAGTACTTATTCATCTATATACAGAATAATGCATATTACTGTACAATACTTATTAATGTATATACAGTATAGTGCATATTACTGTACAGTACTTATTAATGTATATAGCGTATAATGCATATTACTGTACAGTTTTTATTAATGTTTATACAGTATAGTGCATATTACTGTACAGTACTTATGAATGTATATACAGTATAATGCATATTACTGTACAGTACTTATTAATGTATATACAGTATAGTGCATATTACTGTACAGGACTTATTAATGTATATACAGTATAGTGCATATTACTGTACAGGACTTATTAATGTATATACAGTATAGTGCATATTACTGTACAGGAATTATTAATATACAGTATAATGCATATTACTGTACAGTACTTTGTATGCTAAACCTAGAGAAGGTAATACATTGAAATACTTACTGGTCACATAGAAGTATATCAGCTTCTGGTCTTTACCCACTTTGTTGTTAGCAGAGCATTTATACATGACTGATACACTGGCGTTCTGGATCACCAGTCTGCTGACTATCTAGAGAGGGGAGGAGAGGGGGAGGGAGGGAGGGAGGGAGGGAGGGGGAGGAGAGGAGAGGTGAGGTGAGGAGGGGGGAGGGAGAGGAGAGAGGGGGGGAGGAGAGAGGAGAGGAGAGGAGAGAGGGAGGGAGGGAGGGAGGGAGGGAAGAGGAGAGGAGAGGAGAGGAGAGAGGGGGAGGGAGGGAGGGAGGAGAGAGGAGAGAGGGGAGGGAGGGAGGGAGGGAGGGAGGGAGGGAGGGAGGAGAGAGGAGAGGAGAGGAGAGAGGGAGGGAGGGAGGAGGAGAGGAGAGGAGAGGAGAGAGGGAGGGAGGGAGGGAGGAGAGGAGAGGAGAGGAGAGGGGGAGGGAGGGAGGGAGGGAGGAGAGGAGAGGAGAGGTGAGGAGGGGGAGGGAGAGGAGAGAGGGGGGAGGAGAGGAGAGGAGAGAGGGAGGGAGGGAGGGAGGGAGGGAGGGAGGAGAGAGGAGAGGAGAGGAGAGAGGGAGGGAGGGAGGGAGGAGAGAGGAGAGGAGAGGAGAGGAGAGAGGGAGGGAGGGAGGGAGGGAG
>NC_088401.1:90502001-90507001 GCF_034236695.1 Oncorhynchus nerka | reverse complement strand
GTCCTGGTTGATTCCATGCTACTCTGGCTCTGGTTGTCCTGGTTGATTCCATGCTACTCTGGCTCTTGTTGTCCTGGTTGTCCTGGTTGTTTCCATGCTACTCTGGCTCTGGTTGTCCTGGTTGTTCTGGTTGTACTGGTTGTTTCCATGCTACTCTGGCTCTGGTTGTTCTGGTTGTCCTGGTTGTCCTGGTTGATTCCATGCTACTCTGGCTCTTGTTGTCCTGGTTGTCCTGGTTGATTCCATGCTTCTCTGGCTCTTGTTGTCCTGGTTGTCCTGGTTGTTTCCATGCTACTCTGGCTCTGGTTGTCCTGGTTGTCCTGGTTGATTCCATGCTACTCTGGCTCTTGTTGTTCCGGTGTGGCTGTGTTGATGGTGGTTGATGAGTACACGGTAGAACTGTTCTGTAGAACTTGACGTGACTCAAACCTTTCTGCTGCCACGCCTGCCACTCCCTCACAACAGGAACTGATCTCACAGGTGTGACCCACAACAGGAAGTGATCTCACAGGTGTGACCCACAACAGGACGTGTGCTGTGTGTGCGTTTGCGTGTGTGTGTGTGTGTGTGTATAGTTCCATTCCCCTCAGGAAGTGTGCTCAGGAAGAGGGTTTCAAATATTTCTGATGTGGAAATGGAACACTTGCCCTCTCTTCTCTCTGTCACACAGGACACTGTTTGGGACACTTAGATAGAAATACTGTCACCCAGGACACTTAGGTAGAAATACTGTCACCCAGGACACTTAGGTAGAAATACTGTCACACAGGACACTTAGGTAGAAATACTGTCACACAGGACACTGTTTGGGACACTTAGGTAGAAATACCTCAGTTCAGGGTTACGGACACTTATACAGTGGGGAGAACAAGTATTTGATACACTGCCAATTTTGCAGGTTTTCCTACTTTCAAAGCATGTAGAGGTCTGTAATTTTTATCATAGGTACACTTCAACTGTGAGAGACAGAATCTAAAACAAATATCATTGTATGATTTTTAAGTAATTAATTTAAGATCTAACATTGTCTCTTTCTCTGAGATACTTGATCAGAATGATAGAATAATGTACTAACGCTGTCATGATTAAACATTCAGGTAACGTTCAGGTAACGTTCAGGTAACATTCAGGTAACATTCAGGTAACATTCAGACAACATTTGCAGTATTGTTAAATGGTGTAAACTTTTGTTTAGGGAGTGAGAACCAACCTTCTGCCTCCCGTCCACCACTTCGACTGACGTCTCGATGTTTTCTATTTTATTAACGGTGTTCTGTGAGTCCAGGTCCTGCCAGTTCTGACAGTCTGAGACGCTGTCGCTACGCCCTTTACGATCCCTCCGACTCCTACAAAACACAAAACACAACAACATAGTCCTTCACCACGGCCTGTAGGCACCCTATTCCCTATATAGTGCACTACTTTAGACCAGGGCTGGCACCCTATTCCCTATATAGTGCACTACTTTAGACCAGGGCTGGCACCCTATTCCCTATATAGTGCACTGCTTTTAGGATTGATGCTTGCTTGACAGATTTCTTGACAGATTTTTAGGTAAAAAAAACGTGTAGAATTTCAATAAATTTCAAAGCACAAAGAAACCCTCAGAGGACGACAGAGCGATAGATGCATCCCAATGTGGTCCTCGGTGTAGAACAGAACACGACTAAACAAATAGCACACATTTGGGGAACCGTCCAATGTTCCAGACATTTCCATACATTTACTTGGTCGGTCATTTACCAGACTCTCTCATCCACTTACAGTTATCAAATCAAATCAAATCAAATGTTATTTGTCACATACACATGGTTAGCAGATGTTAAAGCGAGTGTAGCGAAATGCTTGTGCTTCTAGTTCCGACAATGCAGTGATAACCAACAAGTAATCTAACTAACAATTCCAAAACTACTGTCTTATACACAGTGTAAGGGGATAAAGAATATGTACATAAAGATATATGAGTGAGTGATGGTACAGAGCAGCATACAGTAGATGGTATCGAGTACAGTATATACATATGAGATGAGTAATACATAGACTAGACGCAGTAGATGGTATAGAGTACAGTATATACATATGAGATGAGTAATACATAGACTAGACGCAGTAGATGGTATAGAGTACAGTATATACATATGAGATGAATAATGTAGGGTATGTAAACATTATATTAGGTAGCATTGTTTAAAGTGGCTAGTGATACATGTATTACATAAGGATGCAGTAGATGATATAGAGTACAGTATATACATATACATATGAGATGAATAATGTAGGGTATGTAAACATTATATTAGCTATCAGAAAACCATCCAGCGTATCCTTTGACCAGGGCCCAAATGGCACCCTGTTTCCCTACGTAGTGCACTATGTGATCAAAAGGAGGGCACTACATAGGGAATAGGGTGCTGTTTGGGATGCAGATCTTGTTTCAGTGATTGCCATGCATAGTGTGCTGTGGTGTAGGAGTAAACAGAGGAGAAAACAGAAGCACACCAACATCAAACAGGACATCTATGAGACCATCATCTATGAGACCATCATCTATGAGACCATCATCTATGAGACCATCATCTATGAGACCATCATCTACGACACCATCATCTATGAGACCATCATCTATGAGACCATCATCTACGAGACCATCATCTACGACACCATCATCTACGACACCATCATCTACGACACCATCATCTACGAGACCATCATCTACGAGACCATCATATGAGACCATCATATGAGACCATCATATGAGACCATCATCTATGAGACCATCATCTATGAGACCATCATCTATGAGACCATCATATGAGACCATCATATGAGACCATCATCTATGAGACCATCATCTATGAGACCATCATCTATGAGACCATCATCTACGACACCATCATCTACGACACCATCATCTACGACACCATCATCTACGAGACCATCATCTACGACACCATCATCTACGACACCATCATCTACGAGACCATCATCTACGAGACCATCATCTACGACACCATCATATGAGACCATCATCTATGAGACCATCATATGAGACCATCATCTATGAGACCATCATCTACGAGACCATCATATGAGACCATCATCTATGAGACCATCATCTATGAGACCATCATCTATGAGACCATCATCTATGAGACCATCATCTACGAGACCATCATATGAGACCATCATCTATGAGACCATCATCTATGAGACCATCATCTATGAGACCATCATCTACGACACCATCATCTACGAGACCATCATCTATGAGACCATCATCTATGAGACCATCATCTACGAGACCATCATATGAGACCATCATATGAGACCATCATCTACGACACCATCATCTATGAGACCATCATCTATGAGACCATCATCTACGACACCATCATCTATGAGACCATCATCTATGAGACCATCATCTACGAGACCATCATATGAGACCATCATCTATGAGACCATCATATGAGACCATCATATGAGACCATCATCTACGAGACCATCATCTATGAGACCATCATCTATGAGACCATCATCTATGAGACCATCATCTATGAGACCATCATCTATGAGACCATCATCTACGAGACCATCATATGAGACCATCATCTACGACACCATCATCTATGAGACCATCATCTATGAGACCATCATCTATGAGACCATCATCTATGAGACCATCATCTACGACACCATCATATGACACCATCATCTATGAGACCATCATCTATGAGACCATCATATGACACCATCATCTACGACACCATCATCTATGAGACCATCATCTATGAGACCATCATCTATGAGACCATCATCTATGAGACCATCATCTACGACACCATCATATGACACCATCATCTACGACACCATCATCTATGAGACCATCATCTATGAGACCATCATCTACGACACCATCATCTACGAGACCATCATCTACGACACCATCATCTACGAGACACACAGTGTATATGGTCATCTATAAGACACACAGTGTATATGGTCATCTATAAGACACACAGGGTATATGGTCATCTATAAGACACACAGGGTATATGGTCATCTATGGAACCTGTCAGAGAGGTGGGCAAGGAGCCCGTCAGAGAGGTAGACACAGGGTACACGGAGCCCTTTGTGTCCTTGTTGAAGGATATGTTGAATGGTTCACTGATGACACACCCTCAGCGATACATTTGAACCACGAGCGGAGCGACGCGCCTCACATTCAAAGGCGAGACAATTCTTCTACTGTGTAAATGATAAGCAATGAAATGCAGCATTTGTATCATAACCAAAATGTGTGGAAACTAACCGCAGCTCCAATGAGACATGAAATTAGAAACACTATTACGAGTCCTTTGGAGGGAAAACGGGGCGCATTTGTCATGTGTACGAAGCACAGAAAACAATCGGATTCATTACCAACGACTGAGGTCTGTCCCCCTAAAGATAGCCCGGTGTTACCTTGTGAAGTACGCTGGTGTTGTGACTGGCATGATATAGGCCTACGTTACAGGGTTTCTGTTGTCTCTTTGGTACCATTTTCACAAGTATGTGGTCAAATTTCACAACTCTTAGAACAAAACTCATAACAGATCATCAAAAAGGCTGTTTTTAAAACTAAAAACGAAAAAAAACTTTTAGTACAACACACACAAACAATCACACATTCACATTTTCACCAGAATCTAATCGGTGTTTCATCTCGAAATATCTTTCATATTAGGTAACTTTCACAATGCAATGCTCACAATACTTTTCATTTCATCTCATTCTATATTGTCATCACTAAATCCAACTGAGCTCAATGGTTAACCAATTAACCGTTTGGTTGACCTATAGATTTTAAACTGGTTGGTCTACTCTATATGGATTTGGAGAACTACATGGTTGTCCTGGTTGTCCTGGTTGACCTATAGATTTTAAACTGGTTGGTCTACTCTATATGGATTTGGAGAACTACATGCTACTCTGACTCTGGTTGTCCTGGTTGTCCTGGT
>NC_088401.1:90293295-90501901 GCF_034236695.1 Oncorhynchus nerka | reverse complement strand
AAATCCATATAATATAGTCTACCTACACCATCACAATAAATCCATGTAATATAGTCTACACCATCACAATAAATCCATGTAATATAGTCTACACCATCACAATAAATCCATGTAATATAGTCTACACCATCACAATAAATCCATGTAATATAGTCTACACCATCACAATAAATCCATGTAATATAGTCTACACCATCACAATAAACCCATATAATATAGTCTACACCATCACAATAAATCCATGTAATATAGTCTACACCATCACAATAAATCCATGTAATATAGTCTACCTACACCATCACAATAAATCCATGTAATATAGTCTACACCATCACAATAAATCCATGTAATATAGTCTACACCATCACAATAAACCCATATAATATAGTCTACACCATCACAATAAATCCATGTAATATAGTCTACACCATCACAATAAATCCATGTAATATAGTCTACACCATCACAATAAATCCATGTAATATAGTCTACACCATCACAATAAATCCATGTAATATAGTCTACACCATCACCATAAATCCATGTAATATAGTCTACCTACACCATCACAATAAATCCATGTAATATAGTCTACACCATCACAATAAATCCATGTAATATAGTCTACACCATCACAATAAATCCATGTAATATAGTCTACACCATCACAATAAATCCATGTAATATAGTCTACACCATCACCATAAATCCATGTAATATAGCCTACACCATCACAATAAATCCATGTAATATAGTCTACACCATCACAATAAACCCATATAATATAGTCTACACCATCACAATAAATCCATGTAATATAGTCTACCTACACCATCACAATAAATCCATGTAATATAGTCTACACCATCACAATAAATCCATGTAATATAGTCTACCTACACCATCACAATAAATCCATGTAATATAGTCTACACCATCACAATAAATCCATGTAATATAGTCTACCTACACCATCACAATAAATCCATGTAATATAGTCTACCTACACCATCACAATAAATCCATGTAATATAGTCTACACCATCACAATAAATCCATGTAATATAGTCTACACCATCACAATAAATCCATGTAATATAGTCTACCTACACCATCACAATAAATCCATGTAATATAGCCTACACCATCACAATAAATCCATGTAATATAGTCTACACCATCACAATAAATCCATGTAATATAGTCTACCTACACCATCACAATAAATCAATGTAATATAGTCTACACCATCACAATAAATCCATGTAATATAGCCTACACCATCACAATAAATCCATGTAATATAGTCTACACCATCACAATAAATCCATGTAATATAGCCTACACCATCACAATAAATCCATGTAATATAGTCTACACCATCACAATAAATCCATGTAATATAGTCTACACCATCACAATAAATCCATGTAATATAGTCTACCTACACCATCACCATAAATCCATGTAATATAGTCTACACCATCACAATAAATCCATGTAATATAGTCTACCTACACCATCACAATAAATCCATGTATTATAGTCTACACCATCACCATAAATCCATGTAATATAGTCTACCTACACCTTCACAATAAATCCATGTAATATAGTCTACACCATCACAATAAATCCATGTAATATAGTCTACCTACACCATCACAATAAATCCATGTAATATAGTCTACACCATCACAATAAATCCATGTAATATAGTCTACCTACACCATCACAATAAATCCATGTAATATAGTCTACCTACACCATCACAATAAATCCATGTAATATAGTCTACACCATCACCATAAATCCATGTAATATAGTCTACCTACACCATCACAATAAACCCATGTAATATAGTCTACACCATCACAATAAATCCATGTAATATAGTCTACACCATCACAATAAATCCATGTAATATAGTCTACCTACACCATCACAATAAATCCATGTAATATAGCCTACACCATCACAATAAATCCATGTAATATAGCCTACACCATCACAATAAATCCATGTAATATAGTCTACCTACACCATCACAATAAATCCATATAATATAGTCTACCTACACCATCACAATAAATCCATGTAATATAGTCTACACCATCACAATAAATCCATGTAATATAGTCTACACCATCACAATAAATCCATGTAATATAGTCTACACCATCACAATAAATCCATGTAATATAGTCTACACCATCACAATAAATCCATGTAATATAGTCTACACCATCACAATAAACCCATATAATATAGTCTACACCATCACAATAAATCCATGTAATATAGTCTACACCATCACAATAAATCCATGTAATATAGTCTACCTACACCATCACAATAAATCCATGTAATATAGTCTACACCATCACAATAAATCCATGTAATATAGTCTACACCATCACAATAAACCCATATAATATAGTCTACACCATCACAATAAATCCATGTAATATAGTCTACACCATCACAATAAATCCATGTAATATAGTCTACACCATCACAATAAATCCATGTAATATAGTCTACACCATCACAATAAATCCATGTAATATAGTCTACACCATCACAATAAATCCATGTAATATAGTCTACCTACACCATCACAATAAATCCATGTAATATAGTCTACACCATCACAATAAATCCATGTAATATAGTCTACACCATCACAATAAACCCATATAATATAGTCTACACCATCACAATAAATCCATGTAATATAGTCTACCTACACCATCACAATAAATCCATGTAATATAGTCTACACCATCACCATAAATCCATGTAATATAGTCTACACCATCACAATAAATCCATGTAATATAGTCTACACCATCACAATAAATCCATGTAATATAGTCTACACCATCACCATAAATCCATGTAATATAGCCTACACCATCACAATAAATCCATGTAATATAGTCTACACCATCACAATAAACCCATATAATATAGTCTACACCATCACAATAAACCCATGTAATATAGTCTACACCATCACAATAAATCCATATAATATAGTCTACACCATCACAATAAATCCATGTAATATAGTCTACACCATCACAATACATCCATGTAATATAGTCTACACCATCACAATAAATCCATGTAATATAGTCTACCTACACCATCACAATAAATCCATGTAATATAGTCTACACCATCACAATAAATCCATGTAATATAGTCTACCTACACCATCACAATAAATCCATGTAATATAGTCTACACCATCACAATAAATCCATGTAATATAGTCTACCTACACCATCACAATAAATCCATGTAATATAGTCTACCTACACCATCACAATAAATCCATGTAATATAGTCTACACCATCACAATAAATCCATGTAATATAGTCTACACCATCACAATAAATCCATGTAATATAGTCTACCTACACCATCACAATAAATCCATGTAATATAGCCTACACCATCACAATAAATCCATGTAATATAGTCTACACCATCACAATAAATCCATGTAATATAGTCTACCTACACCATCACAATAAATCAATGTAATATAGTCTACACCATCACAATAAATCCATGTAATATAGCCTACACCATCACAATAAATCCATGTAATATAGTCTACACCATCACAATAAATCCATGTAATATAGCCTACACCATCACAATAAATCCATGTAATATAGTCTACACCATCACAATAAATCCATGTAATATAGTCTACACCATCACAATAAATCCATGTAATATAGTCTACCTACACCATCACCATAAATCCATGTAATATAGTCTACACCATCACAATAAATCCATGTAATATAGTCTACCTACACACCATCACAATAAATCCATGTATTATAGTCTACACCATCACCATAAATCCATGTAATATAGTCTACCTACACCTTCACAATAAATCCATGTAATATAGTCTACACCATCACAATAAATCCATGTAATATAGTCTACCTACACCATCACAATAAATCCATGTAATATAGTCTACACCATCACAATAAATCCATGTAATATAGTCTACCTACACCATCACAATAAATCCATGTAATATAGTCTACCTACACCATCACAATAAATCCATGTAATATAGTCTACACCATCACCATAAATCCATGTAATATAGTCTACCTACACCATCACAATAAACCCATGTAATATAGTCTACACCATCACAATAAATCCATGTAATATAGTCTACACCATCACAATAAATCCATGTAATATAGTCTACCTACACCATCACAATAAATCCATGTAATATAGTCTACACCATCACAATAAATCCATGTAATATAGTCTACCTACACCATCACAATAAATCCATGTAATATAGTCTACACCATCACAATAAATCCATGTAATATAGTCTACACCATCACAATAAATCCATGTAATATAGTCTACCTACACCATCACAATAAATCCATGTAATATAGTCTACACCTTCACAATAAATCCATGTAATATAGTCTACACCATCACAATAAATCCATGTAATATAGCCTACACCATCACAATAAATCCATGTAATATAGTCTACCTACACCATCACAATAAATCCATGTAATATAGTCTACACCATCACAATAAATCCATGTAATATAGTCTACACCATCACAATAAATCCATGTAATATAGTCTACACCATCACAATAAATCCATGTAATATAGCCTACACCATCACAATAAATCCATGTAATATAGTCTACACCATCACAATAAATCCATGTAATATAGTCTACACCATCACAATAAATCCATGTAATATAGTCTACACCATCACAATAAATCCATGTAATATAGCCTACACCATCACAATAAATCCATGTAATATAGTCTACACCATCACAATAAATCCATGTAATATAGTCTACACCATCACAATAAATCCATGTAATATAGTCTACCTACACCATCACAATAAATCCATGTAATATAGTCTACACCATCACAATAAATCCATGTAATATAGTCTACACCATCACCATAAATCCATGTAATATAGTCTACACCTTCACAATAAATCCATGTAATATAGTCTACACCATCACAATAAATCCATGTAATATAGTCTACCTACACCATCACAATAAATCCATGTAATATAGTCTACACCATCACCATAAATCCATGTAATATAGTCTACCTACACCTTCACAATAAATCCATGTAATATAGTCTACACCATCACAATAAATCCATGTAATATAGTCTACACCATCACAATAAATCCATGTAATATAGTCTACACCATCACAATAAATCCATGTAATATAGTCTACACCATCACAATAAATCCATGTAATATAGTCTACCTACACCATCACAATAAATCCATGTAATATAGTCTACCTACACCATCACAATAAATCCATGTAATATAGTCTACACCATCACCATAAATCCATGTAATATAGTCTACCTACACCATCACAATAAACCCATGTAATATAGTCTACACCATCACAATAAATCCATGTAATATAGTCTACACCATCACAATAAATCCATGTAATATAGTCTACCTACACCATCACAATAAATCCATGTAATATAGTCTACCTACACCATCACAATAAATCCATGTAATATAGTCTACACCTTCACAATAAATCCATGTAATATAGTCTACACCATCACAATAAATCCATATAATATAGTCTACACCATCACAATAAATCCATGTAATATAGTCTACCTACACCATCACAATAAATCCATGTAATATAGTCTACACCATCACAATAAATCCATGTAATATAGTCTACACCATCACAATAAATCCATGTAATATAGTCTACACCATCACAATAAATCCATGTAATATAGTCTACACCATCACAACAAATCCATGTAATATAGTCTACACCATCACAATAAATCCATGTAATATAGTCTACACCATCACAATAAACCCATGTAATATAGTCTACACCATCACAACAAATCCATGTAATATAGTCTACACCATCACAATAAATCCATGTAATATAGTCTACACCATCACAATACATCCATGTAATATAGTCTACACCACCACAATAAATCCATGTTATATAGTCTACACCATCACAATAAATCCATGTAATATAGTCTACCTACACCATCACAATAAATCCATGTAATATAGTCTACCTACACCTTCACAATGAATCCATGTAATATAGTCTACACCATCACAATAAATCCATGTAATATAGTCTACCTATACCATCACAATAAATCCATGTAATATAGTCTACACCATCACAATAAATCCATATAATATAGTCTACCTACACCATCACCATAAATCCATGTAATATAGTCTACACCATCACAATAAATCCATGTAATATAGTCTACACCATCACAATAAATCCATGTAATATAGTCTACACCATCACAATAAATCCATGTAATATAGTCTACACCATCACAATAAATCCATGTAATATAGTCTACACCATCACAATAAATCCATGTAATATAGTCTACACCATCACAATAAATCCATGTAATATAGTCTACCTACACCATCACAATAAACCCATGTAATATAGCCTACACCATCACAATAAATCCATGTAATATAGTCTACACCATCACAATAAACCCATATAATATAGTCTACACCATCACAATGAATCCATGTAATATAGTCTACACCATCACAATAAATCCATGTAATATAGTCTACACCATCACAATAAATCCATGTAATATAGTCTACACCATCACAATAAACCCATGTAATATAGTCTACACCATCACAATAAATCAATGTAATATAGTCTACCTACACCATCACAATAAACCCATGTAATATAGTCTACACCATCACAATAAATCCATGTAATATAGTCTACACCATCACAATAAACCCATGTAATATAGTCTACACCATCACAATAAATCCATGTAATATAGTCTACACCATCACAATAAACCCATGTAATATAGTCTACACCATCACAATGAATCCATGTAATATAGTCTACCTACACCATCACAATAAATCCATGTAATATAGTCTACACCATCACAATAAATCCATGTAATATAGTCTACACCATCACAATAAATCCATGTAATATAGTCTACACCATCACAATAAATCCATGTAATATAGTCTACCTACACCATCACAATAAATCCATGTAATATAGTCTACACCATCACAATAAATCCATGTAATATAGTCTACCTACACCATCACAATAAATCCATGTAATATAGTCTACACCATCACAATAAATCCATGTAATATAGTCTACCTACACCATCAAAATAAATCCATGTAATATAGTCTACACCATCACAATAAATCCATGTAATATAGTCTACACCATCACAATAAATCCATGTAATATAGTCTACCTACACCATCAAAATAAATCCATGTAATATAGTCTACACCATCACAATAAATCCATATAATATAGTCTACACCATCACAATAAATCCATGTAATATAGTCTACCTACACCATCACAATAAATCCATGTAATATAGTCTACACCATCACAATAAATCCATGTAATATAGTCTACCTACACCATCACAATAAATCCATGTAATATAGTCTACACCATCACAATAAATCCATGTAATATAGTCTACACCATCACAATAAATCCATGTAATATAGTCTACCTACACCATCACAATAAATCCATGTAATATAGTCTACACCATCACAATAAATCCATGTAATATAGTCTACACCATCACAATAAATCCATATAATATAGTCTACCTATACCATCACAATAAACCCATGTAATATAGTCTACACCATCACAATAAATCCATATAATATAGTCTACCTACACCATCACAATAAATCCATGTAATATAGTCTACCTACACTATCACAATAAATCCATGTAATATAGTCTACACCTTCACAATAAATCCATGTAATATAGTCTACCTACACTATCACAATAAATCCATGTAATATAGTCTACACCATCACAATAAATCCATGTAATATAGTCTACACCATCACAATGAATCCATGTAATATAGTCTACACCATCACAATAAATCCATGTTATATAGTCTACACCATCACAATAAATCCATGTAATATAGTCTACACCATCACAATAAATCCATGTAATATAGTCTACACCATCACAATAAATCCATGTAATATAGTCTACACCATCACAATAAATCCATGTAATATAGTCTACACCATCACAATAAATCCATGTAATATAGTCTACACCATCACAATAAATCCATGTAATATAGTCTACACCATCACAATAAATCCATGTAATATAGTCTACACCATCACAATAAATCCATATAATATAGTCTACCTACACCATCACAATAAATCCATGTAATATAGTCTACCTACACCATCACAATAAATCCATGTAATATAGTCTACACCATCACAATAAACCCATGTAATATAGTCTACCTACACCATCACAATAAATCCATGTAATATAGTCTACACCATCACAATAAATCCATGTAATATAGTCTACACCATCACAATAAATCCATGTAATATAGTCTACCTACACCATCACAATAAATCCATGTAATATAGTCTACCTACACCTTCACAATGAATCCATGTAATATAGTCTACACCATCACAATAAATCCATGTAATATAGTCTACACCATCACAATAAATCCATGTAATATAGTCTACACCATCACAATAAATCCATATAATATAGTCTACCTACACCATCACCATAAATCCATGTAATATAGTCTACACCATCACAATAAATCCATGTAATATAGTCTACCTACACCATCACAATAAATCCATGTAATATAGCCTACACCATCACAATAAATCCATGTAATATAGTCTACACCATCACAATAAATCCATATAATATAGTCTACCTACACCATCACAATAAATCCATGTAATATAGTCTACCTACACCATCACAATAAACCCATGTAATATAGTCTACACCATCACAATAAAGCCATATAATATAGTCTACACCATCACAATAAACCCATATAATATAGTCTACACCATCACAATGAATCCATGTAATATAGTCTACACCATCACAATAAATCCATGTAATATAGTCTACACCATCACAATAAATCCATGTAATATAGTCTACCTACACCATCACAATAAATCCATGTAATATAGTCTACACCTTCACAATAAATCCATGTAATATAGTCTACCTACACCATCACAATAAATCCATGTAATATAGTCTACACCATCACAATAAATCCATGTAATATAGTCTACACCATCACAATAAATCCATGTAATATAGTCTACACCATCACAATAAATCCATGTAATATAGTCTACACCATCACAATAAATCCATATAATATAGTCTACCTACACCATCACAATAAATCCATGTAATATAGTCTACACCATCACAATAAATCCATGTAATATAGTCTACCTACACCATCACAATAAATCCATGTAATATAGTCTACACCATCACAATAAACCCATGTAATATAGTCTACCTACACCATCACAATAAATCCATGTAATATAGTCTACACCATCACAATAAATCCATGTAATATAGTCTACACCATCACAATAAATCCATGTAATATAGTCTACCTACACCATCACAATAAATCCATGTAATATAGTCTACCTACACCTTCACAATGAATCCATGTAATATAGTCTACACCATCACAATAAATCCATATAATATAGTCTACCTACACCATCACCATAAATCCATGTAATATAGTCTACACCATCACAATAAATCCATGTAATATAGTCTACCTATACCATCACAATAAATCCATGTAATATAGTCTACCTATACCATCACAATAAATCCATGTAATATAGTCTACACCATCACAATAAATCCATGTAATATAGTCTACCTACACCATCACAATAAATCCATGTAATATAGTCTACACCATCACAATAAATCCATGTAATATAGTCTACCTACACCATCACAATAAATCCATGTAATATAGTCTACCTACACCATCACAATAAATCCATGTAATATAGTCTACACCATCACAATAAATCCATGTAATATAGTCTACCTACACCATCACAATAAACCCATGTAATATAGTCTACCTACACCATCACAATAAATCCATGTAATATAGCCTACACCATCACAATAAATCCATGTAATATAGTCTACACCATCACAATAAACCCATATAATATAGTCTACACCATCACAATGAATCCATGTAATATAGTCTACACCATCACAATAAATCCATGTAATAAAGTCTACACCATCACAATAAATCCATGTAATATAGTCTACCTACACCATCACAATAAATCCATGTAATATAGTCTACACCATCACAATAAATCCATGTAATATAGTCTACCTACACCATCACAATAAATCCATGTAATATAGTCTACACCATCACAATAAATCCATGTAATATAGTCTACACCATCACAATAAATCCATGTAATATAGTATACCTACACCATCACCATAAATCCATGTAATATAGTCTACCTATACCATCACAATAAATCCATGTAATATAGTCTACACCATCACAATAAAGCCATATAATATAGTCTACACCATCACAATAAACCCATATAATATAGTCTACACCATCACAATGAATCCATGTAATATAGTCTACACCATCACAATAAATCCATGTAATATAGTCTACACCATCACAATAAATCCATGTAATATAGTCTACCTACACTATCACAATAAATCCATGTAATATAGTCTACACCATCACAATGAATCCATGTAATATAGTCTACACCATCACAATAAATCCATGTAATATAGTCTACACCATCACAATAAATCCATGTAATATAGTCTACACCATCACAATAAATCCATATAATATAGTCTACCTACACCATCACAATAAATCCATGTAATATAGTCTACACCATCACAATAAATCCATGTAATATAGTCTACCTACACCATCACAATAAATCCATGTAATATAGTCTACACCATCACAATAAATCCATGTAATATAGTCTACACCATCACAATAAATCCATGTAATATAGTCTACACCATCACAATAAATCCATGTAATATAGTCTACACCATCACAATAAATCCATGTAATATAGTCTACACCATCACAATAAATCCATGTAATATAGTCTACCTACACCATCACAATAAATCCATGTAATATAGTCTACCTATACCATCACAATAAATCCATGTAATATAGTCTACCTACACCATCACAATAAATCCATGTAATATAGTCTACACCATCACAATAAATCCATGTAATATAGTCTACCTACACCATCACAATAAATCCATGTAATATAGTCTACCTACACCATCACAATAAATCCATGTAATATAGTCTACCTACACCATCACAATAAATCCATGTAATATAGTCTACCTACACCATCACAATAAATCCATGTAATATAGTCTACCTATACCATCACAATGAATCCATGTAATATAGTCTACACCATCACAATAAATCCATGTAATATAGCCTACACCATCACAATAAACCCATGTAATATAGTCTACACCATCACAATAAATCCATGTAATATAGTCTACACCATCACAATAAATCCATGTAATATAGTCTACACCATCACAATAAATCCATGTAATATAGTCTACACCATCACAATAAATCCATGTAATATAGTCTACCTACACCATCACAATAAATCCATGTAATATAGTCTACACCATCACAATAAATCCATGTAATATAGTCTACCTACACCATCACCATAAATCCATGTAATATAGTCTACACCATCACCATAAATCCATGTAATATAGTCTACCTACACCATCACAATAAATCCATGTAATATAGTCTACCTATACCATCACAATGAATCCATGTAATATAGTCTACACCATCACAATAAATCCATGTAATATAGCCTACACCATCACAATAAACCCATGTAATATAGTCTACACCATCACAATAAATCCATGTAATATAGTCTACACCATCACAATAAATCCATGTAATATAGTCTACACCATCACAATAAATCCATGTAATATAGTCTACACCATCACAATAAATCCATGTAATATAGTCTACCTACACCATCACAATAAATCCATGTAATATAGTCTACACCATCACAATAAATCCATGTAATATAGTCTACCTACACCATCACCATAAATCCATGTAATATAGTCTACACCATCACCATAAATCCATGTAATATAGTCTACACCATCACAATAAACCCTTGTAATAGTCTACACCATCACAATAAACCCATGTAATATAGTCTACACCATCACAATAAATCCATGTAATATAGTCTACACCATCACAATAAATCCATGTAATATAGTCTACACCATCACAATAAATCCATGTAATATAGTCTACACCATCACAATAAATCCATGTAATATAGTCTACACCATCACAATAAACCCATATAATATAGTCTACACCATCACAATAAATCCATTTAATATAGTCTACACCATCACAATAAATCCATGTAATATAGTCTACACCATCACAATAAATCCATGTAATATAGTCTACCTACACCATCACAATAAATCCATGTAATATAGCCTACACCATCACAATAAATCCATATAATATAGTCTACCTACACCATCACAATAAATCCATGTAATATAGTCTACACCATCACAATAAACCCATGTAATATAGTCTACCTACACCATCACAATAAATCCATGTAATATAGTCTACACCATCACAATAAATCCATGTAATATAGTCTACCTACACCATCACAATAAATCCATGTAATATAGTCTACACCATCAGAATAAACCCATGTAATATAGTCTACCTACACCATCACAATAAATCCATGTAATATAGTCTACACCATCACAATAAATCCATGTAATATAGTCTACACCATCACAATAAACCCATATAATATAGTCTACACCATCACAATAAATCCATGTAATATAGTCTACACCATCACAATAAATCCATGTAATATAGTCTACACCATCACAATAAATCCATGTAATATAGTCTACCTACACCATCACAATAAATCCATGTAATATAGTCTACCTATACCATCACAATAAATCCATGTAATATAGTCTACCTACACCATCACAATAAATCCATGTAATATAGTCTACACCATCACAATAAATCCATGTAATATAGTCTACCTACACCATCACAATAAATCCATGTAATATAGTCTACCTACACCATCACAATAAATCCATGTAATATAGTCTACCTATACCATCACAATGAATCCATGTAATATAGTCTACACCATCACAATAAATCCATGTAATATAGCCTACACCATCACAATAAATCCATGTAATATAGTCTACACCATCACAATAAATCCATGTAATATAGTCTACACCATCACAATAAATCCATGTAATATAGTCTACACCATCACAATAAATCCATGTAATATAGTCTACCTACACCATCACAATAAATCCATGTAATATAGTCTACCTACACCATCACAATAAATCCATGTAATATAGTCTACCTACACCATCACAATAAATCCATGTAATATAGTCTACAGCATCACAATAAATCCATGTAATATAGTCTACACCATCACAATAAATCCATGTAATATAGTCTACACCATCAAAATAAATCCATGTAATATAGCCTACACCATCACAATAAATCCATATAATATAGTCTACCTACACCATCACAATAAACCCATGTAATATAGTCTACACCATCACAATAAATCCATGTAATATAGTCTACCTACACCATCACAATAAACCCATGTAATATAGTCTACACCATCACCATAAATCCATGTAATATAGTCTACCTACACCATCACAATAAACCCATGTAATATAGTCTACACCATCACAATAAATCCATGTAATATAGTCTACACCATCACAATAAATCCATGTAATATAGTCTACACCATCACAATAAATCCATGTAATATAGTCTACACCTTCACAATAAATCCATGTAATATAGTCTACCTACACCATCACAATAAATCCATGTAATATAGTCTACCTACACCATCACAATAAATCCATGTAATATAGTCTACACCATCACAATAAATCCATGTAATATAGTCTACCTACACCATCACCATAAATCCATGTAATATAGTCTACCTACACCATCACCATAAATCCATGTAATATAGTCTACACCATCACAATAAACCCATGTAATAGTCTACACCATCACAATAAACCCATGTAATATAGTCTACACCATCACAATAAATCAATGTAATATAGTCTACACCATCACAATAAATCCATGTAATATAGTCTACACCATCACAATAAATCCATGTAATATAGTCTACACCATCACAATAAATCCATGTAATATAGTCTACACCATCACAATAAATCCATGTAATATAGTCTACACCATCACAATAAATCCATGTAATATAGTCTACCTACACCATCACAATAAATCCATGTAATATAGTCTACCTACACCTTCACAATAAATCCATGTAATATAGTCTACCTACACCATCACCATAAATCCATGTAATATAGTCTACCTACACCATCACCATAAATCCATGTAATATAGTCTACACCATCACAATAAATCCATGTAATATAGTCTACACCATCACAATAAATCCATGTAATATAGTCTACCTACACCATCACAATAAATCCATGTAATATAGTCTACCTACACCATCACAATAAATCCATGTAATATAGTCTACCTACACCATCACAATAAATCCATGTAATATAGTCTACCTACACCATCACAATAAATCCATGTAATATAGTCTACACCATCACAATAAATCCATGTAATATAGTCTACACCATCACAATAAACCCATATAATATAGTCTACACCATCACAATAAACCCATGTAATATAGTCTACACCATCACAATAAATCCATGTAATATAGTCTACCTATACCATCACAATAAATCCATGTAATATAGTCTACACCATCACAATAAATCCATGTAATATAGTCTACACCATCACAATAAACCCATATAATATAGTCTACCTACACCATCACAATAAATCCATGTAATATAGTCTACACCATCACAATAAACCCATGTAATATAGTCTACACCATCACAATAAATCCATGTAATATAGTCTACACCATCACAATAAACCCATATAATATAGTCTACACCATCACAATGAATCCATGTAATATAGTCTACCTACACCATCACAATAAATCCATGTAATATAGTCTACACCATCACAATAAATCCATGTAATATAGTCTACCTACACCATCACAATAAATCCATGTAATATAGTCTACACCATCACAATAAATCCATGTAATATAGTCTACACCATCACAATAAATCCATGTAATATAGTCTACACCATCACAATAAATCCATGTAATATAGTCTACCTACACCATCACAATAAATCCATGTAATATAGCCTACACCATCACAATAAATCCATGTAATATAGTCTACCTACACCATCACAATAAATCCATGTAATATAGTCTACCTACACCTTCACAATGAATCCATGTAATATAGTCTACACCATCACAATAAATCCATGTAATATAGTCTACACCATCACAATAAATCCATGTAATATAGTCTACACCATCACAATAAATCCATGTAATATAGCCTACCTACACCATCACCATAAATCCATGTAATATAGTCTACCTACACCATCACAATAAATCCATGTAATATAGTCTACACCATCACAATAAATCCATGTAATATAGTCTACACCATCACAATAAATCCATGTAATATAGTCTACACCATCACAATAAACCCATATAATATAGTCTACACCATCACAATGAATCCATGTAATATAGTCTACACCATCACAATAAATCCATGTAATATAGTCTACACCATCACAATAAATCCATGTAATATAGTCTACACCATCACAATAAATCCATGTAATATAGTCTACCTACACCATCACAATAAATCCATGTAATATAGCCTATACCATCACAATAAATCCATGTAATATAGTCTACACCATCACAATAAATCCATATAATATAGTCTACCTACACCATCACAATAAATCCATGTAATATAGTCTACACCATCACAATAAATCCATGTAATATAGTCTACACCATCACAATAAATCCATGTAATATAGTCTACCTACACCATCACAATAAATCCATGTAATATAGTCTACCTACACCTTCACAATAAATCCATGTAATATAGCCTACACCATCACAATAAATCCATGTAATATAGTCTACACCATCACAATAAACCCATATAATATAGTCTACACCATCACAATAAATCCATGTAATATAGTCTACACCATCACAATAAATCCATGTAATATAGTCTACACCATCACAATAAATCCATGTAATATAGTCTACACCATCACAATAAATCCATGTAATATAGTCTACCTACACCATCACAATAAATCCATGTAATATAGTCTACCTACACCATCACAATAAATCCATGTAATATAGTCTACACCATCACAATAAATCCATGTAATATAGTCTACACCATCACAATAAATCCATGTAATATAGTCTACACCATCACAATAAATCCATGTAATATAGTCTACACCATCACAATAAATCCATGTAATATAGCCTACACCATCACAATAAATCCATGTAATATAGTCTACACCATCACAATAAATCCATGTAATATAGTCTACACCATCACAATAAATCCATGTAATATAGCCTCCACCTTCACAATAAATCCATGTAATATAGTCTACACCATCACAATAAATCCATGTAATATAGTCTACACCATCACAATAAATCCATGTAATATAGTCTACCTACACCATCACAATAAATCCATGTAATATAGTCTACCTACACCATCACAATAAATCCATGTAATATAGTCTACCTACACCATCACAATAAATCCATGTAATATAGTCTACACCATCACAATAAATCCATGTAATATAGTCTACCTACACCATCACAATGAATCCATGTAATATAGTCTACACCATCACAATAAATCCATGTAATATAGTCTACACCATCACAATAAATCCATGTAATATAGTCTACACCATCACAATAAATCCATGTAATATAGTCTACACCATCACAATAAATCCATATAATATAGTCTACACCATCACAATAAATCCATGTAATATAGTCTACACCATCACAATAAATCCATGTAATATAGTCTACCTACACCATCACAATAAATCCATGTAATATAGTCTACACCATCACAATAAATCCATGTAATATAGTCTACCTACACCTTCACAATGAATCCATGTAATATAGTCTACACCATCACAATAAATCCATGTAATATTGTCTACCTACACCTTCACAATGAATCGATGTAATATAGTCTACACCATCACAATAAATCCATGTAATATAGTCTACCTACACCATCACAATAAATCCATGTAATATAGTCTACCTACACCATCACAATAAATCCATTTAATATAGTCTACACCATCACAATAAACCCATGTAATATAGTCTACACCATCACAATAAATCCATGTAATATAGTCTACACCATCACAATAAATCCATGTAATATAGTCTACACCATCACAATAAATCCATGTAATATAGTCTACACCTTCACAATAAATCCATGTAATATAGCCTCCCCCTTCACAATAAATCCATGTAATATAGTCTACACCATCACAATAAATCCATGTAATATAGTCTACACCATCACAATAAATCCATGTAATATAGTCTACCTACACCATCACAATAAATCCATGTAATATAGTCTACCTACACCATCACAATAAATCCATGTAATATAGTCTACACCATCACAATAAATCCATGTAATATAGTCTACCTACACCATCACAATAAATCCATGTAATATAGTCTACACCATCACCATAAATCCATGTAATATAGTCTACCTACACCATCACAATAAATCCATGTAATATAGTCTACACCATCACAATAAACCCATGTAATATAGTCTACCTACACCATCACAATAAATCCATGTAATATAGTCTACACCATCACAATAAATCCATGTAATATAGTCTACACCATCACAATAAATCCATGTAATATAGTCTACCTACACCATCACAATAAATCCATGTAATATAGTCTACACCATCACAATAAATCCATGTAATATAGTCTACCTACACCATCACAATAAATCCATGTAATATAGTCTACCTACACCATCACAATAAATCCATGTAATATAGTCTACCTACACCATCACAATAAATCCATGTAATATAGTCTACCTACACCATCACAATAAATCCATGTAATATAGTCTACACCATCACAATAAATCCATGTAATATAGTCTACACCATCACAATAAATCCATGTAATATAGTCTACACCATCACAATAAATCCATGTAATATAGTCTACACCATCACAATAAATCCATGTAATATAGTCTACACCATCACAATAAATCCATGTAATATAGTCTACACCATCACAATAAATCCATGTAATATAGTCTACCTACACCATCACAATAAATCCATGTAATATAGTCTACCTACACCATCACAATAAATCCATGTAATATAGTCTACACCATCACAATAAACCCATTATTTATTTTAGACAGGTCTAAAGAAACATGATATGAAGAAAATGTAGTCTAATTCAGAAGAATAGCATACCGAGTTGTCCTTTGGGTCCTGATCTGGCTATGCCAAATGGCTGTGGGCTACAATAGTTCATTTAGCAGACAAGATCTGCCTAGAATTCCGTGGCATTATTTTATAGTATGAAGAATACAATTGAACAAAGCAGAATTTAAAATAAATATTTTCTTCACGATTCCAGGTAGTGGGCACATGCGGCTATTCTGTGTTGAGCGGTCAACAGAAACGGGTTCTCATATATGCTTGATTTTAGAGTCATTAATGTAACTTTAGTTCTACATTTTTAAAAATGTTTAATACATAATGCTGCAGGATGAGACTGACGGTGATTTGAAAAAAAAGTAGCTTAAGTCATGACCTCTGCTTTGTGTACACACTCCAATAGTCTCTCATTCACAATTTGACAAGCACTTGATAATACCTCGAATTTCACGGCGGCATCCCCCCCCTCTTTCGCGGACGGAGTGATGCACTGCGCCCTTTTCCCGGAGAGTGAAGAGTCTCTCACTCGCATGGCTCTCTGTCACGTGATCGGGTCTTTCTCAACCGCTACAAGTTAACACAGACACATCCGGGATGCAACTGCGTGTGCCCTTATCCAATTCCTCATATTTAAGATATTAGAACTGTCCACGTTTACTTTTCGTCAGCCAACAAGATGAGTAAGGCCTAATGAACAGCAAAAGCACTAGCCTATGTCAATCTACTATCCCCTATAGTACAAAAGTCAACCTATTCTATTCCTTTTATACGCAATGAGGCTGACGCAACAGATCAGAACTTTTAGGCTATTTCTTCACATAAGTGCAGCGATGTGCACACAGCGGCAGGCTATAAACGTCAATGTTCCATTAGCGAGATAACGCCATTATCACCAGCGACCCCTAAAGAGGTTATGTAAACACCATTATCACCAGCGACCCCCTAAAGAGGTTATGTAAACACCATTATCACCAGCGACCCCTAAAGAGGTTATGTAAACACCATTATCACCAGCGACCCCCTAAAGAGGTTATGTAAACACCATTATCACCAGCTGCCCCTAAAGAGGTTATGTAAACACCATTATCACCAGCGACCCCTAAAGAGGTTATGTAAACACCATTATCACCAGCGACCCCCTAAAGAGGTTATGTAAACACCATTATCACCAGCGACCCCTAAAGAGGTTATGTAAACACCATTATCACCAGCGACCCCCTAAAGAGGTTATGTAAACACCATTATCACCAGCGACCCCTAAGGAGGTTATGTAAACACCATTATCACCAGCGACCCCTAAAGAGGTTATGTAAACACCATTATCACCAGCGACCCCTAAAGAGGTTATGTAAACACCATTATCACCAGCGACCCCTAAAGAGGTTATGTAAACACCATTATCACCAGCGACCCCTAAAGAGGTTATGTAAACACCATTATCACCAGCTGCCCCTAAAGAGGTTATGTAAACACCATTATCACCAGCGACCCCTAAGGGGGTTATGTAAACACCATTATCACCAGCTGCCCCTAAAGAGGTTATGTAAACACCATTATCACCAGCGACCCCTAAGGGGGTTATGTAAACACCATTATCACCAGCTGCCCCTAAAGAGGTTATGTAAACACCATTATCACCAGCGACCCCTAAAGAGGTTATGTAAACACCATTATCACCGGCTACCCCTAAAGAGGTTATGTAAACACCATTATCACCAGCGACCCCTAAAGAGGTTATGTAAACACCATTATCACCAGCGACCCCCTAAAGAGGTTATGTAAACACCATTATCACTAGCGACCCCCTAAAGAGGTTATGTAAACACCATTATCACCAGCGACCCCCTAAAGAGGTTATGTAAACACCATTATCACCAGCGACCCCCTAAAGAGGTTATGTAAACACCATTATCACCGGCTACCCCTAAAGAGGTTATGTAAACACCATTATCACCAGCGACCCCCTAAAGAGGTTATGTAAACACCATTATCACCAGCTACCCCTAAAGAGGTTATGTAAACACCATTATCACCAGCGACCCCCTAAAGAGGTTATGTAAACACCATTATCACCAGCGACCCCCTAAAGAGGTTATGTAAACACCATTATCACCAGCGACCCCTAAAGAGGTTATGTAAACACCATTATCACCAGCGACCCCTAAGGAGGTTATGTAAACACCATTATCACCAGCGACCCCCTAAAGAGGTTATGTAAACACCATTATCACCAGCGACCCCTAAAGAGGTTATGTAAACACCATTATCACCAGCGACCCCCTAAAGAGGTTATGTAAACACCATTATCACCAGCGACCCCTAAAGAGGTTATGTAAACACCATTATCACCAGCGACCCCCTAAAGAGGTTATGTAAACACCATTATCACCAGCGACCCCCTAAAGAGGTTATGTAAACACCATTATCACCAGCGACCCCTAAAGAGGTTATGTAAACACCATTATCACCAGCGACCCCCTAAAGAGGTTATGTAAACACCATTATCACCAGCGACCCCCTAAAGAGGTTATGTAAACACCATTATCACCAGCGACCACAAATGCAATTATACATGTAATGCTTTTATTATAAAGGTGCATTTTTATGGTGAAAATGATCTTTCCCCAAACTCGAAACGTGCAGCGTGCTTATATATGCCAGTTCGGCTCTACACCTCTTGTAAAGCAGATTAATGTGCTTCGTTTTAATTGGTTATTTGGGCACTTTAAGTTGTAATACTAACCTTATTAAAACATACATGCCTTTGGGCTAGGCTACATGAGGTGTGATACTAACCTTATAGGACTATGGGCTAGGCTACATGAGGTGTGATACTAACCTTATAGGACTATGGGCTAGGCTACATGAGGTGTGATACTAACCTTATAGGACTATGGGCTAGGCTACATGAGGTGTGATACTAACCTTATAGGACTATGGGCTAGGCTACATGAGGTGTGATACTAACCTTATAGGACTATGGACTAGGCTACATGAGGTGTGATACTAACCTTATAGGCCTATGGGCTAGGCTACATGAGGTGTGATACTATGGTTCGAACAAGTGACAAAAAAGGCATTGTTTCTTATGCTGGGCGTCATTCACAAGTGATAATATATCATAATAATATATCATTAGCCTATCAAGTGGCTAATATTGTCACCCATCAGACTATTCTTGATTTAATCTTGTCTTTACATGTACTAAATAATATATGTGTGACATTTGTTTCAATTTAAAATGGACCCATTATCATGCACCTGTATCAAAACAGGGACAGGGGGAAAAATACATGTCGTCTATGCACTTAAATAGCGAATGGAGGACGCTTTTCCTGTGTTTATTTTCATGCCGGCCAGGTAGGCTGTACACCGGTTGTCAAGAGAAGCAATGTGCTTAATATTAGTAAAGTTGAGAAATAAATATAGTAGGCCATAGCCTATAGAAAGCTGATGGGAACCTCCTCTTTTTAAAAGAGGCCATCACTCTGTTTTCTACCGCAATTGCACAGCCTATAGAAATGTCGCGCAACATGAGCTCATGGGCTCTCACAAAGTGTTTCATTACATTGTCCATTACATTTGCATTGATGCCAGAGTGATTAGAGGGACAATAGAGTGGTGAGAACCAGGCAGTTAGCAAGTTTAGTAGGCTACTAATGACCAGCAGCAGCATCAGAGAAGACTAATTACCAAAGACTAAATGATCTGGGGTGTGGCGGTAATACGGTCAGCCCTAAATCATCCCAAGGGGGTTCGATGGGGTTGAGGTCAGGACTCTTTTGCAGCCCAGTCAAGTTCCTTCACACCGATCTCAACAAACCATGCTGTAGTGTTAAGACTTCCCTTCGCTGGAACTAAGGGGCCTGAACCATGAAAAACAGCCCCAGACCATTTATTCCTCCTCCACCAAACTTTACAGTTGGCACTACGCATTGGGGCAGTTAGCGTTCTCCTGGCATCTGCCAAACCCACATTCATCTGTCATGATTCATCGCTCCAGAGCCCAATGACAGTGAGCTTTACACCACTCCGGCTTGTGTGCGGCAGCTCGACATTGGAAACCAATTTCATGCAGCTCCTGACAAACAGTTCTTGTGCTGATGTTGCTTCCAGAGGCAGTTTGAAAACTCTTAGTTTCAACTGAGGATAGGCAATTTTTACGCGCTTCAGCACTCGGCGGTCTCGTTCTGTGAGCTTGTGTGGCCTACCACTTCGCGGCTGAGCCGTTGTTGCTCCTAGACGTTTCCACTTCACAATGACAGCACTTACAGTTGACCGGGGCAGCTCGAGCAGGGCAGATATTTCTTGTTGGAAAGGTGGCATCCTATGATGGTGCCACGTTGTCACTGAGCTTTTCAGTAAGGGCCATTCTACTGCCAATGTTTGTCTAGGGAGATTGCATGGCGGTGTGCTCATTTGTATACACCTGTCAGCAACGGGTGTGGCTCTAATAGCCAAATCCACATACTGTTGTATAAAGTGTATGGGGCGGCAGCGTAGCCTAGTGGTTAGAGCGTTGGACTAGTAACCGGAAGGTTGCGAGTTCAAACCCCCGAGCTGACAAGGTACAAATCTGTCGTTCTGCCCCTGAACAGGCAGTTAACCCACTGTTCCCAGGCCGTCATTGAAAATAAGAATGTGTTCTTAACTGACTTGCCTGGTTAAATAAAGGTTAAATTTTTTATTTTTTTTAAATACAGTATGGGTGTGTTGGTGTGTCAGTGTGGTTGGGTGGGTGTTAGTGGGTGTGTTGGTGTGTGGGTGTGTTGGTGTGTGGGTGTGTTGGTGTGTGGTTGGGTTGGTGTGTGGTTGGGTGGGTGTGTTGGTGTGGGTGTGTGTCAGTGTGGTTGGGTGGGTGTTAGTGGGTGTGTGGGTGTTAGTGGGTGTGCTGTTGGGTGGTTGTGTTGTTGGGTGGGTGTGGGTTTGTGTTTGGTTGGGTGGGTGTGTTGGTGGGTGGGTGTGTTGGTGGGTGGGTGTGTATTCTATGTACCTGTCTTCCAGGTAGCATACAGCTCATTCTCCTCCATGGGTATCCCCATCCCACCTCCTCTCTCCTTCGCTCTGGTCTCTGCGTGTCCAGGCTCTTTCTGCAGCAGTAGAAAAGGAGGGCGATATGATACTAGAGAATACCACTATTGATGCTAAAACATAATGCTCATATATATGAATGAGAGGCCCAGACACACAGAGTATTGTTCTGATTTCACAGAAGTCTTTGTCAAGTGGCAGAGCATTGTAAACGTTCGATTAAATGATAATTAGTTCTGATCTACGGCCAGTTTTCCTTTATAATCATAATGAATATGATTACATGGAAAGGGGGAGATGACCCTAGATCAGAGATGACTCTAGATCAGAGATGACCCTAGATCAGAGAGGGGAGACAGGCTAGGGGAGGGGAGACAGGCTAGGGGGAGGAGAAGCAGGCTAGGGGGAGGAGAAGCAGGCTAGGGGGAGGAGAAGCAGGCTAGGGGGAGGAGAAGCAGGCTAGGGGGAGGAGAGACAGGCTAGGGGAGGAGAGACAGGCTAGGGGGAGGAGAAGCAGGCTAGGGGGAGGAGAGACAGGCTAGGGGGAGGAGAAGCAGGCTAGGGGGAGGAGAGACAGGCTAGGGGGAGGAGAGACAGGCTAGGGGGAGGAGAGACAGGCTAGGGGGAGGAGAGACAGGCTAGGGGGAGGTGGGACAGGCTAGGGAGGGCAGACAGGCTAGGGGGAGGGCAGACAGGCTAGGGGGAGGAGAGACAGGCTAGGGGGAGGGCAGACAGGCTAGGGGGAGGAGAGACAGGCTAGGGGGAGGAGAGACAGGCTAGGGGAGGGGAGACAGGCTAGGGGAGGGGAGACAGGCTAGGGGGAGACAGGCTAGGGGGAGGGAGACAGGCTAGGGGAGGAGACAGGCTAGGGGAGGAGAAGCAGGCTAGGGGAGGAGAGACAGGCTAGGGGGAGGGGAGACAGGCTAGGGGAGGGAGACAGGGTTTTAGAGGAGGCTAGGGGGAGGAGAGACAGGCTAGGGGGATGGGAGACAGGCTAGGGGAGAGGAGACATGCTAGGGGGAGGAGAGACAGGCTAGGGGGAGGAGAGACAGGCTAGG
The DNA here is from genome assembly GCF_034236695.1 of Oncorhynchus nerka. NCBI lineage: Eukaryota > Metazoa > Chordata > Actinopteri > Salmoniformes > Salmonidae > Oncorhynchus > Oncorhynchus nerka. The sequence continues at coordinate 90,477,112 of NC_088401.1, read as the reverse complement.
GGGGAGGAGAGACAGGCTAGGGGGAGGAGAGACAGGCTAGGGGAGGAGAAGCAGGCTAGGGGGAGGAGAAGCAGGCTAGGGGAGGAGAAGCAGGCTAGGGGGAGGAGAGACAGGCTAGGGGGAGGAGAGACAGGCTAGGGGGAGGAGAGACAGGCTAGGGGAGGAGAGACAGGCTAGGGGAGGGAGAAGCAGGCTAGGGGGAGGAGAGACAGGCTAGGGGGAGGAGAGACAGGCTAGGGGGAGGAGAGACAGGCTAGGGGGAGGAGAAGCAGGCTAGGGGGCGGGTAGGGGGCTAGGGGAGGGAGATGTGGCTAGGGGGAGGAGATGTGGCTAGGGGAGGAGAGACAGGCTAGGGGAGGGGAGACAGGGTTTGAGTGGACGCTAGGAGGGGAGACACGCTAGGGTGAGGGAGACAGGCTAGGGGGAGGGGAGACAGGCTAGGGGAGGAGAAACAGGCTAGGGGAGGAGAAACAGGCTAGGGGAGGAGATGTGGCTAGGGGAGGGAGATGTGGCTAGGGGGAGGGAGATATGGCTAGGGGAGGAGAGACAGGCTAGGGGAGGAGAGACAGGCTAGGGGGAGGGGAGACAGGGTTTGAGTGGAAGCTAGGGGAGAAGAGACAGGCTAGGGTGAGGGCGACAGGCTAGGGGAGGGGCGACAGGCTAGGGGGAGGGGCGACAGGCTAGGGGAGGGGAGACAGGCTTGGGGGAGGGGAGACAGGCTAGGGGGAGGGGAGACAGGCTAGGGGGAGGAGACAGGGTTTGAGTGGAAGCTAAGGGGAGGGGAGACAGGCTAGGGGAGGGAGACAGGCTAGGTGGAGGGAGACAGGCTAGGGAGGGGCGACAGGCTAGGGGAGGGGCGACAGGCTAGGGGAGAGACAGGCTAGGGGGAGACAGGCTAGGGGAGGGGAGACAGGCTTGGGGAGGGGAGACAGGCTAGGGGAGGGGAGACAGGCTAGGGGGAGGGGAGACAGGCTAGGGGAGGGGAGACAGGCTAGGGGGGGGAGACAGGCTAGGGGAGGGGAGACAGGCTAGGGGAGGGGAGACAGGCTAGGGGAGGGGAGACAGGCTAGGGGGAGGAGGAGACAGGCTAGGGGGGGGAGACAGGCTAGGGAGGGAGACAGGCTAGGGGAGGGGAGACAGGCTAGGGGAGACAGGCTAGGGAGGGAGACAGGCTAGGGGAGGGGAGACAGGCTAGGGGAGGGAGACAGGCTAGGGGGGGAGACAGGCTTGGGAGGGAGACAGGCTAGGGGAGGGGGAGACAGGCTAGGGGGAGGGAGACAGGCTAGGAGGGCTAGGGGGAGGAGACAGGCTAGGGGGAGGGCGACAGGCTAGGGGAGGGGCGACAGGCTAGGGGGAGGGGAGACAGGCTAGGGGAGAGAGACAGGCTAGGGGAGGGGAGACAGGGTTTGAGTGGAAGCTAAGGGGGAGGGGAGACAGGCTAGGGGAGGGGCGACAGGCTAGGGAGGGGAGACAGGCTAGGGGAGGGGCGACTAGGCTAGGGGAGGGAGACAGGCTAGGGTGAGGGGGAGACAGGCTAGGGTGAGGGGAGACAGGCTAGGGGTGAGGGAGACAGGCTAGGGGAGGGCGACAGGCTAGGGGGAGGGGAGACAGGCTAGGGTGAGGGAGACAGGCTAGGGAGGGCAACAGGCTAGGGGAGGGCGACAGGCTAGGGGAGGGGCGACAGGCTAGGGAGGGCGACAGGCTAGGGGAGGGGCGACAGGCTAGGGGAGGGGCGACAGGCTAGGGCGACAGGCTAGCGGGGAGGGCGACAGGCTAGGGGGAGGGGACAGGCTAGAGGGGAGGGAGACAGGCTTGGGGGAGGGGAGACAGGCTTGGGGGAGGGGAGACAGGCTAGGGAGGGAGACAGGCTAGGGGGAGGGGAGACAGGCTTGGGGGAGGGACAGGCTAGGGGAGGGCGACAGGCTAGGGGGGGAGACAGGCTAGGGTGAGGGGGCGACAGGCTAGGGGAGGGGCGACAGGCTAGGGGAGGGCGACAGGCTAGGGGGAGGGACAGGCTAGGGGAGACAGGCAGGCTAGGGGGAGGAGACAGGCTTGGAGGGAGCGCCAGGCTAGGGGAGGGGAGACAGGCTAGGGGAGGGCGCCAGAGGCTTGGGGAGGGGCGACAGGCTTGGGGAGGGGCGCCAGGCTAGGGGAGGGGCGACAGGCTAGGGGAGACAGGCTAGGGGAGGGGAGACAGGCTAGGGGAGGGGAGACAGGCTAGGGGGGGAGGGGAGACAGGCTAGGGGGAGGGCGCCAGGCTTGGGGGAGGGGGAGACAGGCTTGGGGGAGGCGCCAGGCTAGGGGGAGGAGACAGGCTAGGGGGAGGGCGCCAGGCTAGGGGAGGGGCGCCAGGCTTGGGGGGGAGGGGCGACAGGCTAGGGGAGGGAGACAGGCTAGGGTGAGGGAGACAGGCTAGGGTGAGGGGAGACAGGCTAGGGGAGGGAGACAGGCTAGGGGAGGGGCGACAGGCTAGGGGAGGGCGACAGGCTAGGGGAGGGCGACAGGCTAGGGGAGACAGGCTAGGGGATGGGAGACAGGCTAGGGGAGGAGACAGGCTAGGGGGAGGGGCGACAGGCTAGGGGAGGGGAGACAGGCTAGGGTGAGGAGACAGGCTAGGGGAGGGCGACAGGCTAAGGGAGGGGCGACAGGCTAGGGGAGGGGCGACAGGCTAGGGGAGACAGGCTAGGGGAGGCGACAGGCTAGGGGAGAGACAGGCTAGGGGAGGGGAGACAGGCTAGGGGAGGGGCGACAGGCTAGGGGAGATGCGACAGGCTAGGGGAGGGAGACAGGCTAGGGGAGGGGAGACAGGCTACGGGGAGGAGAGACAGGCTAGGGGGAGAAGAGACAGGCTAGGGGAGAAGAGACAGGCTAGGGGAGGGAGACAGGCTAGGGGAGGGAGACAGGCTAGGGGATGGGAGACAGGCTAGGGGATGGGAGACAGGCTAGGGGATGGGAGACAGGCTAGGGGAGGGGACAGGCTAGGGGGATGGGAGACAGGCTAGGGGAGGGGAGACAGGCTAGGGGAGGGGAACCAGGCTAGGGGGAGGGAGACAGGCTAGGGGAGGGAGAGACAGGCTAGGGGGAGGGGGAGGGAGACGGGAGGGGGAGGGGAGACAGGCTAGGGGGAGGGGAGGGGTTAGACAGGCTAGGGGAGGGGAGGAGACAGGCTAGGGGGGAGACAGGCTAGGGGAGGGGAGACAGGCTAGGGGAGGGAGACAGGCTAGGGGAGGGGAGACAAGCTAGGGGAGGAGATGGGGTTTGAGGTGGCTAGGAGAGGAGACAGGCTAGGGGAGGACAGGCTAGGGGAGATGCGACAGGCTAGGGGAGGGGCGCCAGGCTTGGGGAGGAGACAGGCTTGGGGAGGCGCCAGGCTAGGGGAGGAGACAGGCTTGGGGAGGGGCGCCAGGCTAGGGGAGGGGCGCCAGGCTTGGGGGAGGGGCGACAGGCTAGGGAGGGGAGACAGGCTAGGGTGAGGGAGACAGGCTAGGGTGAGGGGGACAGGCTAGGGGGAGGGAGACAGGCTAGGGGAGGGGCGACAGGCTAGGGGGAGGGGCGACAGGCTAGGGGAGGGGCGACAGGCTAGGGGGACAGGCTAGGGGGATGGGAGACAGGCTAGGGGAGGAGACAGGCTAGGGGGGGAGACAGGCTAGGGGAGGGGAGACAGGCTAGGGGGGAGACAGGCTAGGGGGAGGGGAGACAGGCTAGGGGAGGGGAGACAGGCTAGGGGAGGGGAGACAGGCTAGGGGAGGGGAGACAGGCTAGGGGAGGAGGAGACAGGCTAGGGGAGGAGAGACAGGCTAGGGGGAGGGCGACAGGCTAGGGGGAGGGCGACAGGCTAGGGGAGGGGCGACAGGCTAGGGGAGACAGGCTAGGGGAGGGGAGACAGGCTAGGGGAGGGAGACAGGCTTGGGGAGGGAGACAGGCTTGGGGGAGGGGGAGACAGGCTAGGGGGATGGGGGAGACAGGCTAGGGGATGGGGAGACAGGCTAGGGGGATGGGAGACAGGCTAGGGGAGGGGAGACAGGCTAGGGGATGGGAGACAGGCTAGGGGGAGGGAGACAGGCTAGGGGAGGGGAACCAGGCTAGGGGAGGGAGACAGGCTAGGGGAGGGGAGACAGGCTAGGGGAGGGGAGGGGAGACGGGAGGGGGGGGAGGGGAGACAGGCTAGGGGAGGGGGGGGAGGGGAGACAGGCTAGGGGAGGGGAGGGGGGAGACAGGCTAGGGGAGGGGAGACAGGCTAGGGGGGGGAGACAGGCTAGGGGAGGGAGACAGGCTAGGGGAGGGGAGACAAGCTAGGGGGAGGGAGATGGGGTTTGAGAGGTGGCTAGGAGGGGAGACAGGCTAGGGGGAGATGCGACAGGCTAGGGAGATGCGACAGGCTAGGGGAGGGCGCCAGGCTTGGGGGAGGGGAGACAGGCTTGGGGAGGGCCAGGCTAGGGGAGGGGAGACAGGCTAGGGGGGGGCCAGGCTAGGGGAGAGGCGCCAGGCTTGGGGGAGGGGCGACAGGCTAGGGGAGGGAGACAGGCTAGGGTGAGGGAGACAGGCTAGGGTGAGGGGAGACAGGCTAGGGGGAGGGGAGACAGGCTAGGGGGAGGGGCGACAGGCTAGGGAGGGCGACAGGCTAGGGGAGGGCGACAGGCTAGGGGAGACAGGCTAGGGGATGGGAGACAGGCTAGGGAGGAGACAGGCTAGGGGAGGGAGACAGGCTAGGGGAGGGGGAGACAGGCTAGGGGGAGACAGGCTAGGGGGAGGGGAGACAGGCTAGGGGAGGGAGACAGGCTAGGGGGAGGGGAGACAGGCTAGGGGGAGGGAGACAGGCTAGGGGAGGAGAGACAGGCTAGGGGAGGAGGAGAGACAGGCTAGGGGAGGGGCGACAGGCTAGGGGAGGGGCGACAGGCTAGGGGGAGGGCGACAGGCTAGGGGAGACAGGCTAGGGGGAGGGAGACAGGCTAGGGGGAGGGGAGACAGGCTTGGGGAGGGGAGACAGGCTTGGGGGAGGGGAGACAGGCTTGGGAGGGGCGCCAGGCTAGGGGAGGGAGACAGGCTAGGGGAGGAGACAGGCTAGGGGGAGGGGGGGGAGGGGCCAGGCTAGGGGGAGGGGCGCCAGGCTTGGGGGAGGGCGACAGGCTAGGGGAGGGAGACAGGCTAGGGAGGGAGGAGACAGGCTAGGGTGAGGGGAGACAGGCTAGGGGAGGGCGACAGGCTAGGGGGAGGGGAGACAGGCTAGGGGAGGGAGACAGGCTAGAGGGAGACAGGCTAGGGGAGATGGGGGGAGGGGAGACAGGCTAGGGGAGGGGAGACAGGCTAGGGGGAGGAGAGACAGGCTAGGGGGAGAAGAGACAGGCTAGGGGAGAAGAGACAGGCTAGGGGGAGGGGGGGAGACAGGCTAGGGGAGGGAGACAGGCTAGGGGGATGGGAGACAGGCTAGGGGGATGGGAGACAGGCTAGGGGGATGGGAGACAGGCTAGGGGAGGGAGACAGGCTAGGGGATGGGAGACAGGCTAGGGAGGGGAGACAGGCTAGGGGAGGGGAACCAGGCTAGGGGAGGGGAGACAGGCTAGGGGGAGGGAGACAGGCTAGGGGGGAGGGGGAGGGGAGACGGGGGAGGGGAGAGACAGGCTAGGGGAGGGGGGAGGAGACAGGCTAGGGGAGGGGAGGGGAGACAGGCTAGGGGAGGGGAGACAGGCTAGGGGAGGAGACAGGCTAGGGGGGGAGACAGGCTAGGGGAGAGACAAGCTAGGGGAGGGAGATGGGGTTTGAGAGGTGGCTAGGAGAGGGAGACAGGCTAGGGGAGATCACGACAGGCTAGGGGAGATGACAGGCTAGGGGAGGGAGACAGGCTAGGGGGAGGGATGGGGTTTGAGGGAGGCTAGGGGAGGGGAGACAGGCTAGGGGGATGGGAGACAGGCTAGGGGATGGGAGACAGGCTAGGGGATGGGAGACAGGCTAGGGGGATGGGAGACAGGCTAGGGGATGGGAGACAGGCTAGGGGAGGGAGACAGGCTAGGGGAGGGAACCAGGCTAGGGGGAGGGGAGACAGGCTAGGGGGAGGAGACAGGCTAGGGGGAGGGGAGGGGAGACAGGCTAGGGGAGGGGAGGGGAGACAGGCTAGGGGGAGGGGAGACAGGCTAGGGGAGGGAGACAGGCTAGGGGAGGGAGACAAGCTAGGGGGGGAGATGGGGTTTGAGAGGTGGCTAGGAGAGGGAGACAGGCTAGGGGAGATGCGAAAGGCTAGGGGGAGATGCGACAGGCTAGGGGGAGGGGAGACAGGCTAGGGGAGGGAGATGGGGTTTGAGAGGAGGCTAGGGGAGGGGGAGACAGGCTAGGGGGGGAGATGGGGTTTGAGAGGAGGCTAGGGGAGGGAGACAGGCTAGGGGAGGGAGATGGGGTTTGAGAGGAGGCTAGGGGAGGGGAGACAGGCTAGGGGATGGAGATGGGGTTTGAGAGGAGCCTAGGGAGACTGGGGAGGGGAGACAGGCTTGGGGGAGGAGAGACAGGCTAGGGGGAGAAGAGACAGGCTAGGGGGAGAAGAGACAGGCTAGGGGGAGGGGGGGAGGGGCGCAGGCTTGGGGGAGGGGAGACAGGCTAGGGGAGGAGACAGGCTAGGGGGAGGGGGCTTGGGGGAGACAGGCTAGGGGGGCTAGGGGAGACAGGCTAGGGGAGGGGCGACAGGCTAGGGGGGAGGGGAGACAGGCTAGGGGAGGGCGAGGGGAGGGCGACAGGCTAGGGAGGGACAGGCTGGGGGAGGGGAGGCAGGCTAGGGGGAGACAGGCTAGGGAGGGACAGGCTAGGGGAGGAGACAGGCTAGGGGGAGGGAGACAGGCTTGGGGAGGGAGACAGGCTTGGGGGAGGAGTCAGGCTTGGGGAGGAGACAGGCTTGGGGGAGGAGACAGGCTTGGGGGAGGGACAGGAGGGGAGGGGAGACAGGCTAGGGGGAGGAGACAGGCTAGGGGAGGGGGAGACAGGCTAGGGGGAGGGAGACAGGCTAGGGGAGGACAGGCTAGGGGAGGGGAGACAGGCTAGGGGAGGGGAGACAGGCTAGGGGGACAGGCTAGGGGAGGGAGACAGGCTAGGGGGGACAGGCTAGGGGGAGGAGATGCGGGCTAGGGGAGGGGACAGGCTAGGGTGAGGGAGACAGGCTAGGGGAGGCGCCAGGCTTGGGGGAGGGGCGACAGGCTAGGGGAGGAGACAGGCTAGGGGAGGGAGACAGGCTAGGGTGAGGGGAGACAGGCTAGGGGAGGGCGAGACAGGCTAGGGGGGCGCCAGGGGGAGGAGCGCCAGGCTAGGGGGAGGGGCGCCAGGCTAGGGGAGGAGAGACAGGCTAGGGGGAGGGAGACAGGCTAGGGGGAGACATGCTAGGGGGATGGGAGACAGGCTAGGGGAGGAGAGACAGGCTAGGGGGAGGGGAGACAGGCTAGGGGGAGACAGGGCTTGGGGAGGGGACAGGCTAGGGGGAGGGGAGACAGGCTAGGGGGAGGGGCGCCAGACTAGGGGGAGGGGCAGGCTAGGGGGAGGGGAGACAGGCTAGGGGAGGCTAGGGGGGGGCGACAGGCTAGGGGAGGGGCGACAGGCTAGGGGAGACAGGCTTGGGGAGACAGGCTAGGGGGGGAGACAGGCTTGGGGGAGGGGAGACAGGCTAGGGGGAGGGAGACAGGCTAGGGGAGGGCGAGGAGACAGGGGGAGACAGGCTTGGGGAGGGAGACAGGCTAGGGGAGGGGCGACAGGCTAGGGGAGGGGCGACAGGCTAGGGGAGGGGCGACAGGCTAGGGGGAGACAGGCTAGGGGGAGGGAGACAGGCTTGGGGGAGGGAGACAGGCTAGGGGAGGGGAGACAGGCTTGGGGAGGGAGACAGGCTTGGGGGAGGAGACAGGCTAGGGGGGGGAGACAGGCTAGGGGAGGGAGACAGGCTAGGGGAGGAGGCTAGGGGAGGGGCAGGCTAGGGGAGGGGCGACAGGCTAGGGGAGGGAGACAGGCTAGGGGGAGGGAGACAGGCTAGGGGAGGGGAGACAGGCTAGGGGGAGGGGAGACAGGCTAGGGGAGGGAGACAGGCTAGGGGGAGGGGGAGACAGGCTAGGGGGAGGGGAGACAGGCTAGGGGAGGAGACAGGCTTGGGGGAGAGACAGGCTAGGGGGGGAGACAGGCTAGGGAGGGGAGACAGGCTAGGGGCGCCAGGCTAGGGGAGGAGACAGGCTAGGGGACAGGCTAGGGGAGAGCCAGGCTAGGGGAGGGGCGCCAGGCTAGGGGAGGACAGACAGGCTAGGGGGAGGACAGGCTAGGGGGACAGGGTGAGAGACAGGCTAGGGAGGGAGACAGGCTAGGGGAGAGGGAGACAGGCTAGGGGGAGGGAGACAGGCTAGGGGGAGGAGGAGACAGGCTAGGGGAGGGACAGGCTAGGGGAGGAGACAGGCTAGGGGGAGGGGAGACAGGCTAGGGGGAGGGAGACAGGCTAGGGAGGAGGAGACAGGCTAGGGGGAGGGGCTAGGGGAGACAGGCTAGGGGGAGGGGAGACAGGCTTGGGGGGGGAGAGGCTAGGGGAGACAGGCTAGGGGGAGAGACAGGCTAGGGGGAGGGACAGGCTAGGGGGAGACAGGCTAGGGGAGGAGACAGGCTAGGGGGAGGGACAGGCTAGGGGAGGGAGACAGGCTAGGGGAGGGGGAGACAGGCTAGGGGAGAGACAGGCTAGGGGGAGGGGAGACAGGCTAGGGGGAGGGGAGACAGGCTAGGGGGAGGGAGACAGGCTAGGGGAGGGGAGACAGGCTAGGGGAGGGAGACAGGCTAGGGGAGGGGAGACAGGCTAGGGGGAGGGGGCGACAGGCTAGGGGGAGGGACAGGCTAGGGGGAGGGCTAGGGAGACAGGGCTGGAGGGGGCTAGGGGGGGGAGACAGGCTAGGGGAGGAGAGACAGGCTAGGGGGATGGGAGACAGGCTAGGGGGAGGGGAGAGACAGGCTAGGGGATGGGAGACAGGCTAGGGGAGGGAGACAGGCTAGGGGGAGGGAGACAGGCTAGGGGGAGGGGAGACAGGCTTGGGGGAGGACAGGCTAGGGGGAGGGAGACAGGCTAGGGGGAGGGGCGCCAGACTAGGGGGAGGGCGCCAGGCTAGGGGAGGGGGCGCCAGGGGGAGGGGAGACAGGCTAGGGGGAGGGGGAGACAGGCTAGGGGAGGGAGACAGGCTAGGGGAGACAGGCTTGGGGAGGGAGACAGGCTAGGGGGAGGGAGACAGGCTAGGGGGAGGGGGAGGGGGCTAGGGGGAGACAGGCTAGGGGGAGGGGAGACAGGCTAGGGGAGGGGCGACAGGCTAGGGGAGGGGACAGGCTAGGGGAGGGAGAGACAGGCTAGGGGATGGGAGACAGGCTAGGGGGAGGGGAGACAGGCTAGGGGGAGGGGCGCAGGCTTAGGGGAGGGCGCCAGGCTAGGGAGGGGAGACAGGCTAGGGAGGGGAGACAGGCTAGGGGGAGGGCGACAGGCTAGGGGGAGGGGCGACAGGCTAGGGGGAGGGGCGACAGGCTGGAGGGGAGACAGGCTAGGGGACAGGCTAGGGGAGGAGACAGGCTAGGGGAGGGGAGACAGGCTTGGGGGGGACAGGCTTGGGGGAGGGGAGACAGGCTTGGGGGAGGGAGACAGGCTAGGGGGAGGGGAGACAGGCTAGGGGGGGGGGAGCCAGACTAGGGGGAGGGAGACAGGCTAGGGGAGGGAGACAGGCTAGGGGGAGGGGACAGGCTAGGGGGAGGGAGACAGGCTAGGGGAGGGGAGACAGGCTAGGGGGAGGGGCGACAGGCTAGGGGGAGACAGGCTGAGGGGAGACAGGCTAGGGGAGGGGACAGGCTAGGGGAGGGGGACAGGCTTGGGGGAGGAGACAGGCTAGGGGGAGGGACAGGCTAGGGGGAGGGGACAGGCTAGGGGAGGAGACAGGCTTGGGGAGGGAGTCAGGCTTGGGGGGGGGGAGACAGGCTTGGGGAGGGGAGACAGGCTAGGGGGAGGGGAGGGCTTGGGGGAGGGAGACAGGCTAGGGGGAGGGGACAGGCTAGGGGAGGGGACAGGCTAGGGGGAGGGGAGACTTGGGGGAGGGAGTCAGGCTTGGGGAGGAGACAGGCTAGGGGGAGGACAGGCTAGGGGAGGGGACAGGCTGGGGAGGGGCGACAGGCTAGGGGAGGGGCGACAGGCTAGGGGGAGGGGAGACAGGCTAGGGGAGGGGAGACAGGCTAGGGGGAGGGAGGGAGACAGGCTAGGGGGAGGGGAGACAGGCTAGGGGGAGGGGCGACAGGCTAGGGGGGGCGACAGGCTAGGGGGGGGCGACAGGCTTGGGGGAGGGGCGACAGGCCAGGGAGGGGGAGACAGGCTAGGGGTGAGGAGACAGGCTAGGGGAGGGAGACAGGCTAGGGGAGGGAGACAGGCTAGGGGGGAGACAGGCTAGGGGGAGGGGCGCCAGGCTTGGGGAGGGGAGCCAGGCTAGGGGAGGGGCGCCAGGCTAGGGAGAGGCGCCAGGCTAGGGGGAGGAGCCAGGCTTGGGGGGGGGGGCAGGCTAGGGGAGGGAGACAGGCTAGGGGAGGGCGACAGGCTAGGGGAGGGAGACAGGCTAGGGTTGAGGGGACAGGCTAGGGGGAGGGAGACAGGCTAGGGAGGGATGGAGGGGGAGGGGCGACAGGCTAGGGGGAGGGAGACAGGCTAGGGGAGGGAGACAGGCTAGGGGGGGCGACAGGCTAGGGGGAGGGGCGACAGGCTAGGGAGGAGGCTAGGGAGGGGACAGGCTAGGGAGGGGCTAGGGGGGGGGAGACAGGGGGATAGGGACAGGCTAGGGAGGGGAGGCTAGGGGGAGGGGCGCCAGGCTAGGGGGAGGCGCCAGGGAGACAGGCTTGGGGGAGGGGAGACAGGCTAGGGGGAGGGGGCGCCAGGCTTGGGGGGAGGGCGACAGGCTAGGGGGGAGACAGGCTAGGGGAGGGAGACAGGCTAGGGTGAGGGGAGACAGGCTAGGGGAGGGGACAGGCTAGGGGGGGGGAGACAGGCTAGAGGGGACAGGCTAGGGGGAGGGGAGACAGGCTAGGGGAGGGGACAGGCTAGGGGAGGACAGGCTAGGGGGAGGGGAGACAGGCTAGGGGGGGGACAGGCTAGGGGAGGGGAGACAGGCTAGGGGGGGGAGACAGGCTAGGGGAGGGAGACAGGCTAGGGGGGAGACAGGCTAGGGAGGGGAGACAGGCTAGGGGGACAGGCTAGGAGAGGCACAGGCTAGGGGAGGGGAGACAGGCTAGGGGAGGGAGACAGGCTAGGGGAGGGGAGACAGGCTAGGGGAGGGTGACAGGCTTGGGGGAGGGACAGGCTAGGGGGAGGGGAGACAGGCTAGGGGGAGGGAGACAGGCTAGGGGGAGACAGGCTAGGTGAGGGGACAGGCTAGGGGAGGGGAGGCTAGGGGGGGGCGCCAGGCTAGGGAGGGGCGACCAGGCTTGGGGGAGGGGGCGACAGGCTAGGGGGAGGGAGACAGGCTAGGGAGGGAGACAGGCTAGGGGAGGGAGACAGGCTAGGGGAGGGGCAAGGGGGGACAGGCTAGGGGAGGGGGGACAGGCTAGGGGGAGGGGAGACAGGCTAGGGGAGGGGAGACAGGCTAGGGGGAGGGAGACAGGCTAGGGGGAGGGGCGCCAGGCTAGGGAGGGGCGCCAGGCTTGGGGGAGGGGGAGACAGGCTAGGGAGGGAGACAGGCTAGGGGGAGGGAGACAGGCTAGGGAGGAGACAGGCTAGGGGGAGGGGGAGGGAGACAGGCTAGGGGAGGGAGACAGGATGGGGGAGGGGAGACAGGCTAGGGGAGGGGAGACAGGATGGGGGAGGGGAGACAGGCTAGGGGGAGGGGAGACAGGCTAGGGAGGGGAGACAGGATGGGGGAGGAGAGACAGGCTAGGGGAGGGGAGACAGGCTTGGGGAGGGAGACAGGCTAGGGGAGGGGAGACAGGCTAGGGGGAGGGGAGACAGGCTAGGGGAGGGAGACAGGCTAGGGGGAGGAGATGGGGTTTGAGAGGTGGCTAGGAGAGGGAGACAGGCTAGGGGGGAGATGCGACAGGCTAGGGAGGGAGACAGGCTAGGGGGAGGGAGATGGGGTTTGAGAGGAGGCTAGGGGGAGAAGAGACAGGCTAGGGGAGGGAGATGGGGTTTGAGAGGAGGCTAGGGGGAGGGAGATGGGGTTTGAGAGGAGGCTAGGGAGAGATGGGGTTTGAGAGGAGGCTTGGGGGAGGGGAGACAGGCTTGGGGGAGGGGAGACAGGCTTGGGGGAGGGGACAGGCTTGGGGAGGGGGCTAGGGGAGGGGAGACAGGCTAGGGGGAGGGGCGCCAGGCTAGGGGGGGGCGCCAGGCTAGGGGGAGCGCCAGGCTAGGGGGAGGGAGCGCAGGCTAGGGGGATGGGAGACAGGCTTGGGGAGGGAGACAGGCTAGGGTGAGGGAGACAGGCTAGGGGGAGGGCGACAGGCTAGGGGAGGGGCGCCAGGCTTGGGGGAGGGGCGCCAGGCTTGGGGGAGGGGAGACAGGCTAGGGGAGGGAGACAGGCTAGGGTGAGGGAGACAGGCTAGGGAGAGGAGACAGGCTAGGGGGAGGGAGACAGGCTAGGGGGAGGGGAGACAGGCTAGGGGGAGGGGCGACAGGCTAGGGGGAGGGAGACAGGCTAGGGGAGGGGAGACAGGCTAGGGGGAGGGAGACAGGCTAGGGGGAGGGGAGACAGGCTAGGGGGAGGGAGACAGGCTTGGGGGAGGGGAGACAGGCTAGGGGGAGGAGAGACAGGCTAGGGGGAGGGGAGACAGGCTAGGGGGAGGGAGACAGGCTAGGGGGAGGGGAGACAGGCTAGGGGGAGGGGAGACAGGCTAGGGGAGGGGAGACAGGCTAGGGGGAGGGGAGACAGGCTTTGGGGAGGAGAGACAGGCTAGGGGGAGGGGAGACAGGCTAGGGGAGGGGAAACAGGCTAGGGGAGGGGAGACAGGCTAGGGGAGGGAGATGGGGTTTGAGAGGAGGCTAGGGGAGGGGAGACAGGCTAGGGGGAGGAGAGACAGGCTAGAGGGAGGGAGATGAGGCTGGAGGGAGATGAGGCTAGAGGGAGGGAGATGGGGTTTGAGAGGAGGCTAGGGGGAGGGGAGACAGGCTAGGGGAGGGGAGACAGGCTAGGGGAGGGGAGACAGGCTAGGGGAGGGGAGACAGGCTAGGGGAGGGGAGACAGGTTAGGGGAGGGGAGACAGGTTAGGGAGGGAGACAGGCTGGGGTTCGAGATGGGGTTAGGGGGAGGGGAGACAGGCTAGGGGAGGAGACAGGCTAGGGGAGGGGAGACAGGCTAGGGGAGGGAAATGGGGTTCGAGAGGAGGCTAGGGGGAGGGGAGACAGGCTAGGGGAGGGGAGACAGGCTAGGGGGGGGAGACAGGCTAGGGGGAGGAGAGACAGGCTAGGGGGAGGAGAGACAGGCTAGGGGAGGAGAGACAGGCTAGGGGGAGGAGAGACAGGCTAGGGGGAGGAGAGACAGGCTAGGGGAGGGAGACAGGCTAGGGGGAGGGGAGACAGGCTAGGGGGAGGGGAGACAGGCTAGGGGGAGGAGAGACAGGCTAGGGGAGGGAGATGGGGTTTGAGAGGAGGCTAGGGGAGGGGAGACAGGCTAGGGGAGGGGAGACAGGCTAGGGGGAGGGGAGACAGGCTAGGGGAGGGGAGACAGGCTAGGGAGGGGAGACAGGCTAGGGGAAGGAGATGGGGTTCGAGAGGAGGCTAGGCGGAGGGGAGACAGGCTAGGGGAGGGGAGACAGGCTAGGGGAGGGGAAACAGGCTAGGGGAGACAGGCTAGGGGAGGGGAGACAGGCTAGGGGAGGGGAGACAGGCTAGGGGGGGGGAGACAGGCTAGGGGAGAGGAGACAGGCTAGGGGGAGGGGAGACAGGCTAGGGGGAGAGGAGACATGCTAGGGGGAGGGGAGACAGGGTTTGTGTAAGCAGCAGTAAAGAGAAGGAGAAGTAAGGAGTTGACCAACTGTTACCACCAGGACTACTTCCTCATTGTTGCCAGTGGGTTTGCTTGAAAATGGCTCCCTATTGGCTCCTGCTCAAAATGAGTGAAGTACAATGAATAAGGTGCCCTATAGGGAATAGGGCGCATTTGCTACTAGCCCCTTCTAATGTTGTTTTATGAATACTAGCCCATTATAGTCCCCTCCTCCCTGTGTACCTGGAATGTAGGAGCGACAGAGATAAACACTATTTATATAGTCCCCTGCATATGTACCGGGAAGATAAAAAACATACGGCCCCTACCGGGAAGATAGAAAACATACGACCCCTACCGGGAAGATAGAAAACATACGGCCCCTACCGGGAAGATAAAACACATACGGCCCCTACCGGGAAGATAGAAAACATACGGCCCCTACCGGGAAGATAGAAAACATACGACCCCTACCGGGAAGATAAAAAACACATACGGCCCCTACCGGGAAGATAAAAAACACATACGGCCCCTACCGGGAAGATAAAAAACACATACGGCCCCTACCGGGAAGATAAAACACATACGGCCCCTACCGGGAAGATAAAACACATACGGCCCCTACCGGGAAGATAAAACACATACGGCCCCTACCTGGAAGATAGAAAACATACGGCCCCTACCGGGAAGATAAAAGCCCCCACCCAGTCATGGTAGTTCTCTGACCGGGAAGATAAAACACATACGGTGTTCCTACCGGGAAGATAAAAAGTCACATAGGCAGGTCAAAGGAAGATAAAAAAACATACGGCCCCTAAAGCGGGCAAGATAAAAATAAACACATTTAAACCCCTACCTGGAAGGCTAGTTGGCAGAGAGCCCCCACCCAGTCATGGTAGTTCTCTGAGGCCAGGATGTATCTTCTTTGTGTGGTGTTCAGGTCGAACGCTCTACAGTCTGGAGGCAGGTCAAAGGTCAACAAGTTTATTTTAGGAAAAAAAAGAGAACTAAAGCGGGCAAATAAATGTAATAAACCAACATTTAAACAGCCTTAATAAATCAGGGCTTCAACTGTTTCTCAGATTGCAGAGAGTTTACACTCTCTGAAACACTGAAATTAACAGATTAAGGACCGGTTTCATAAAACAGATTAAGGACTGGTTTCATAGACAGATTAAGGACTGGTTTCATAGACAGATTAAGGACCGGTTTCATAGACAGATTAAGGACCGGTTTCATAGACAGATTAAGGACTGGTTTCATAGACAGATTAAGGACCGGTTTCATAGACAGATTAAGGACTGGTTTCATAGACAGATTAAGGACTGGTTTCATAGACAGATTAAGGACCGGTTTCATAGACAGATTAAGGACCGGTTTCATAGACAGATTAAGGACTGGTTTCATAGACAGATTAAGGACCGGTTTCATAGACAGATTAAGGACCGGTTTCATAGACAGATTAAGGACCGGTTTCATAGACAGATTAAGGACCGGTTTCATAGACAGATTAAGGACTGGTTTCATAGACAGATTAAGGACTGGTTTCATAGACAGATTAAGGACCGGTTTCATAGACAGATTAAGGACTGGTTTCATAGACAGATTAAGGACTGGTTTCATAGACAGATTAAGGACTGGTTTCATAGACAGATTAAGGACCGGTTTCATAGACAGATTAAGGACTGGTTTCATAGACAGATTAAGGACTGGTTTCATAGACAGATTAAGGACTGGTTTCATAGACAGATTAAGGACTGGTTTCATAGACAGATTAAGGACTGGTTTCATAGACAGATTAAGGACTGGTTTCATAGACAGATTAAGGACTGGTTTCATAGACAGATTAAGGACTGGTTTCATAGACAGATTAAGGACTGGTTTCATAGACAGATTAAGCCTAGTACTGGACTAAAACCACTATACCATCGTTAGGTAGTGCTGGAGCAAAGCTCTCCTCTGGGGCCAGGGTAACACTGAGGCAGTCACACAGCTGAACAATCCTCCTACACTGGGTGGATTTGGACTTGGTGGTTGTGTGACCTCCGTCAAGGATGTCGTGGAATTCGACTCGACCGATGCCGAAAATGCTAGTGGGGTAGAGAACGATCCACGTCTTCCTCCACGTTTTCTGTGGTGGACGGACACAGCAGTCATATCACCATGATCTTTAAGCGTTGAAAGAACTTCCATGACAATCAACTTTTGAATTTGTAATCAGACGAGAATAGCCTTCAACATTTCTTCCAAGATTAGTAAAGACTTTTTCATCTATTAGCTCAGTTAAATCCTGCAGATAATACAGCCATCTCCGTAAACACTCACCTTTCCAAACTTGTTTCCCTTAACGTAGAGCATCCCCTCCTTGAAAACAACCTCCATCCTTTCCCTCCGTGTGAAGCAATCAAACAGTTCTTGACCTTCACCCGAGTGTAGCCTACGTCCTCTCTCAAGTCTGTTAGGTTATCCTCTAGTAAAACTCTGTAGTCTTTGTTCTAATTTCTGTTAGTTAGGTTATCCTGTAGTCTTCGTTCTAATTTCTGTTAGTTAGGTTATCCTGTAGTCTTCGTTCTAATTTCTGTTAGTTAGGTTATCCTGTAGTCTTCGTTCTAATTTCTGTTAGTTAGGTTATCCTGTAGTCTTCGTTCTAATTTCTGTTAGTTAGGTTATCCTGTAGTCTTCGTTCTAATTTCTGTTAGTTAGGTTATCCTGTAGTCTTCGTTCTAATTTCTGTTAGTTAGGTTATCCTGTAGTCTTCGTTCTAATTTCTGTTAGTTAGGTTATCCTGTAGTCTTCGTTCTAATTTCTGTTAGTTAGGTTATCCTGTAGTCTTCGTTCTAATTTCTGTTAGTTAGGTTATCCTGTAGTCTTTGTTCTAATTTCTGTTAGTTAGGTTATCCTGTAGTAAAACTCTGTAGTCTTCGTTCTAATTTCTGTTAGTTAGGACTAACCACCAGCACCTCAGAGTTCAGCACCCTCCCCAAGTCTGTGTTAATACGGTCACATCCACCACTACCAACTGACAGTCAAGTCCCTTCCCCCCCTGTCTCTCCGTTGCTCCTGTGTTCCAGTCAACACAGCAGTCTGAGGTGATAGTGAACCTGCATATCAACAGCAGCAAGTGGTCTGAGCTTCCCTTCCTTCCCCTGTACAACACGTCATTTACCAGAGAAAGATACTCTTTTTTTTTCTCTCCATCTGACTTTTTATTATTTAAAAAAAAAAAAAATATTATACATGCATCACCAGAAAGACATGCGAAAAAATAAACAAGTAAACATATTTGATAAATTAAAACAGATCGTACTGAGATGATTAATCTCATTCTTAGTAATTATCTAAAAAATTCTTATCGTGTTCACCGTGGTTACGGAAGACATTCACACTTCCCTTTCTGAGAGTAATTCTATCGAAGACCGTGGTATTTCATCACATATTTCCACAGTCCGAAGTTACTAAATCGTTCCACCGTCCATAAAAATGACCTCCAGTGGAAAGTCCGATGTGGATCGTAAAAATTGATTTTATTAAACGTTGCAGAGAAATGTAAATTAAATGTATAATACAAAAAAAAACAGATAAGAGAAATAAGAGAGTTGCACAAAAATAGTTCAACCTTTTATACATACAGAGCGATTCTGTCTTTATCTTATCAGCCCCAGAGACAAGACAAATACATGTTACTTCCTCAATTCTCTGAGAAACAAGGCCATCACAGCCATCTCACACAGCCATGTCAGTCTCACACAGCCATGTCAGTCTCACACAGCCATGTCAGTCTCACACAGCCATGTATAGCAACCTGCTGGGTCAAAATCTTATGTCAAATACTATTTCCGGACAATCCCAATTGGTCCCCATTGTACCTGGCTAAACAAACCAGGCACAGCATTGAGTAGGTGACAGTATTCCGTGATGTAGATTCAGAAGTCCATGGAGCTGTGTGCCAGGTAGTCTTTCCGTCCGATATTGGTGACCTGTTTGGTCTGCATGGCCTCCAGTTTGGGACAGTCTGTGATACGATGACCAAGACCACCGCAGAATGTACAGCCTCTCTCTCCTGGGGAACAGTAAGCAGGAAAAACCAGCGGGTAGGTTAGAATGGCGGAGGAACCAAGAGATAGATGGCAGACATCTGGGCTACTAAAATCATAGTTACAGCAATATACGCTTTTCATTTTAAATAGTCACTTCTGTGAATGGAAAAGGAGAGATGAGTGACAGAGAAGCAGCAGAAGCGATAGAAATATATGAACAGAAAGAGAAACACAAACAGTTGAAGTCGGGAAGTTCACATCCACTTAGGTTGGAGTCATTACAACTCGTTTTTCAACCACTCCACACATTTCTTGTTAACAAACTATAGTTTTGGCAAGTCGGTTAGAACATCTACTTTGTACATGATACAAGTCATTTCACCATCAATTGTTTACAGATTATTTCTCTTATAATTCACTGTATCACAATTCCAGTGGGCCAGATGTTTACATACACTAAGTTGACTGTGCCTTTAAACAGCTTGGAAAATTCCAGAAAATGATGTCATGGCTTTAGAAGCTTCTGATAGGCTAATTGACATGATTTGAGTCAATTGGAGGTGTACCTGTGGATGTATTTCAAACTCAGTGCCTCTTTGATTGACATCATGGGAGAATCAAAAGAAATCAGCTAAGACCTCAGAACAAAAAATTGTAGACCTCCACAAGTCTGGTTCATCCTTGGGAGCAATTTCCAAACGCCTGAAGGTACCACGTTCATCTGTACAAACAATAGTATGCAAGTATAAACACCATGGGACCACGCAGCTGTCATACCACTCAGGAAGGAGACTGGTTCTGTCTCCTAGAGATGAACGTACTTTGGTGTGAAAAGTGCAAATCAATCCCAGAACAACAGCAAAGGACCTTGTGAAGATGCTGGAGGAAACAGGTACAAAAGTATCTATATCCACAGTAAAACGAGTCCTATATCGACATAACCTGAAAGGCCTCTCAGCAAGGAAGAAGCCACTGCTCCAAAACCGCCATAAAAAAAACTGACTACGGTTTGCAACTGCACATGGGGTCAAAGATCGTACTTCTTGGAGAAATGTCCTCTGGTCTGATGAAACAAAAATAGAACTGTTTGGCCATAATGACCATCGTTGTTTAGAGGAAAAAGGGGGAGGCTTGTAAGCTGAAGAACACCATCCCCACCGTGAAGCATGGGGGTGGCAGCATCATGTTGCGGGGGTGCTTAACAAAATCGATGGCTTCATGAGGTAGGAACATTATGTGGATATATTGAAAGAACATCATAAGACATGAGTCAGGAAGTTAAAGCTTGGTCACAAATGGGTCGTCCAAATGGACAATGACCCCAAGCATACTTCCAAAGTTGTGGCAAAATGGCTTAAGGACAACAAAGTCAAGGTATTGGAGTGGCCATCACAAAGTCCTGACCTTAATTCTATATAAAATTTGTGGTCAGAACTGAAAAAGCATGATCGAGCAAGGAAGCCTACACACCTGACTCAGTTACACCAGCTCTGTCAGGAGGAATGGGCCAAAATTCACCCAACTTATTGTGGGAAGCTTGTGGAAGGCTACCCGAAACGTTTGACCCAAGTTAAACAATTTAAAGGCAATGCTACCAAATACTAATTGAGTGTATGTAAACTTCTGACCCACTGGGAATGTGATGAAAGAAATAAAAGCTGAAATAAATCATTCTCTCTACTATTATTCTGACATTTCACATTCTCAAAATAAAGTGGTGATCCTAACGGACCTAAAACAGGGAATTTTTACTAGGATTAAAAGTCAGGAATTGTGAAAACTGAGTTTAAATGTATTTGGCTGAGGTGTATGTAGACTTCTGACTTCAACTGTATATATGTGCGTGTATATATATATATATAGAGAGAGAGAGAGAAAGGAAGGAGGGAGAGTAAGTAGCAGAAAGAGACAAGGATAGTTACCTCCGATATCCAGCATGGTCTCGTCTCCTGTCTGTAGGACCTGTAGAACAGGAGGGACCTTCTGCTTGGCTTCTATCAGCAGGGCCTTCAGATCCATCAGCACCGACTCATCTACAGGGAGATTTCAGGGTTGTGAACAATGAGAACCAAAAGAAAAGGACTGCTCATCTACAGGGAGATTTCAGGGTTGTGAACAATGAGAACCAAAAGAAAAGGACTGCTCATCTACAGGGAGATTTCAGGGTTGTGAACAATAAGAACCAAAAGAAAAGGACTGCTCATCTACAGGGAGATTTCAGGGTTGTGAACAATGAGAACCAAAAGAAAAGGACTGCTCATCTACAGGGAGATTTCAGGGTTGTGAACAATAAGAACCAAAAGAAAAGGACTGCTCATCTACAGGGAGATTTCAGGGTTGTGAACAATAAGAACCAAAAGAAAAGGACTGCTCATCTACAGGGAGATTTCAGGGTTGTGAACAATGAGAACCAAAAGAAAAGGACTGCTCATCTACAGGGAGATTTCAGGGTTGTGAACAATGAGAACCAAAAGAAAAGGACTGCTCATCTACAGGGAGATTTCAGGGTTGTGAACAATGAGAACCAAAAGAAAAGGACTGCTCATCTACAGGGAGATTTCAGGGTTGTGAACAATGAGAACCAAAAGAAAAGGACTGCTCATCTACAGGGAGATTTCAGGGTTGTGAACAATGAGAACCAAAAGAAAAGGACTGCAATAGCAGGAACTACCTGGACTTATCCAAGCAACAGTTTTATTATCTGTTGCAAATTATTGTGTTTTTTAAAAACATTTTCTGTTAATTAAGTATCTTAATGGAATTACAACCCAGGGCATTAGACAGGTGTTCTCTCTACAGATCTGTTTTAAGGGTCATCTGATACAACAGCCCAGAATACAGACCCCAGAACATGGTAGATGGATACAGACCCCAGAACATGGTTCAACAGTCCAGAATACAGACCCCAGAACATGGTTCAACAGCCATGGATACAGACCCCAGAACATGGTTCAACAATGAGAACCAAAAGAAAAGACTGCTCAGAACATGGTTTCAGCCATGGAACAATAAGAACCAAGAACATGGTTCAACAGCCATGGATACAGACCCCAGAACATGGTTCAACAGCCATGGATACAGACCCCAGAACATGGTTCAACAGCCCAGAATACAGACCCCAGAACATGGTTCAACAGCCATGGATACAGACCCCAGAACATGGTTCAACAGCCCAGAATACAGACCCCAGAACATGGTACATGGATACAGACCCCAGAACATGGTTCAACAGCCATGGATACAGACCCCAGAACATGGTACATGGATACAGACCCCAGAACATGGTTCAACAGCCATGAATACAGACCCCAGAACATGGTACATGGATACAGACCCCTGAACATGGTTCAACAGCCATGGATTTATTACCCCAAACATGGTTTTACAACAGCCATGGATAATTAAGAACATGGTAATGGATACAGACCCAGAACATTAGACATGGATACAGACCCCAGAACATGGTTTATGGATACAGACCCCAGAACATGGTACATGGATACAGACCCCAGAACATGGTACATGGATACAGACCCCAGAACATGGTACATGGATACAGACCCCAGAACATGGTTCAACAGCCATGGATACAGACCCCAGAACATGGTTCAACAGCCATGGATACAGACCCCAGAACATGGTACATGGATACAGACCCCAGAACATGGTTCAACAGCCATGGATACAGACCCCAGAACATGATACATGGATACAGACCCCAGAACATGGTTCAACAGCCATGGATACAGACCCCAGAACATGATACATGGATACAGACCCCAGAACATGATACATGGATACAGACCCCAGAACATGGTACAACAGCCATGGATACAGACCCCAGAACATGGTACAACAGCCATGGATACAGACCCCAGAACATGGTACATGGATACAGACCCCAGAACATGATACATGGATACAGACCCCAGAACATGGTACATGGATACAGACCCCAGAACATGGTTCAACAGCCATGGATACAGACCCCAGAACATGGTTCAACAGCCCAGGATACAGACCCCAGAACATGGTACATGGATACAGACCCCAGAACATGGTACATGGATACAGACCCCAGAACATGGTACATGGATACAGACCCCAGAACATGGTACATGGATACAGACCCCAGAACATGGTACATGGATACAGACCCCAGAACATGATACATGGATATAGACCCCAGAACATGATACATGGATACAGACCCCAGAACATGATACATGGATACAGACCCCAGAACATGGTTCAACAGCCATGGATACAGACCCCAGAACATGGTACATGGATACAGACCCCAGAACATGATTCAACAGCCATGAATACAGACCCCAGAACATGGTACATGGATACAGACCCCAGAACATGGTACATGGATACAGACCCCAGAACATGGTACATGGACACAGACCCCAGAACATGGTACATGGATACAGACCCCAGAACATGATACATGGATACAGACCCCAGAACATGGTACATGGATACAGACCCCAGAACATGGTACATGGATACAGACCCCAGAACATGGTACATGGATACAGACCCCAGAACATGGTACATGGATACAGACCCCAGAACATGGTTCAACAGCCATGGATACAGACCCCAGAACATGGTACATGGATACAGACCCCAGAACATGGTACATGGATACAGACCCCAGAACATGATACATGGATACAGACCCCAGAACATGGTACATGGATACAGACCCCAGAACATGGTTCAACAGCCATGGATACAGACCCCAGAACATGATACATGGATACAGACCCCAGAACATGATTCAACAGCCATGAATACAGACCCCAGAACATGGTACATGGATACAGACCCCAGAACATGGTTCAACAGCCATGGATACAGACCCCAGAACATGGTACATGGATACAGACCCCAGAACATGGTTCAACAGCCATGGATACAGACCCCAGAACATGGTTCAACAGCCATGGATACAGACCCCAGAACATGGTACATGGATACAGACCCCAGAACATGGTACATGGATACAGACCCCCAGAACATGGTACATGGATACAGACCCCAGAACATGGTTCAACAGCCATGGATACAGACCCCAGAACATGATACATGGATACAGACCCCAGAACATGGTACATGGATACAGACCCCAGAACATGGTTCAACAGCCATGGATACAGACCCCAGAACATGATACATGGATACAGACCCCAGAACATGGTACATGGATACAGACCCCAGAACATGGATCAGACAGAACATGGTACATGGATACAGACCCCAGAACATGATACATGGAGCAGACCCCAGAACATGATACATGGATACAGACCCCAGAACATGGTACATGGATACAGACCCCAGAACATGGTACATGGATACAGACCCCAGAACATGGTACATGGATACAGACCCCAGAACATGGTACATGGATACAGACCCCAGAACATGGTTCAACAGCCATGGATACAGACCCCAGAACATGGTACATGGACACAGACCCCAGAACATGGTACATGGATACAGACCCCAGAACATGGTACATGGATACAGACCCCAGAACATGGTACATGGATACAGACCCCAGAACATGGTACATGGACACAGACCCCAGAACATGGTACATGGATACAGACCCCAGAACATGCAACAGAAAACAACATGATGGCTAAATGTTGAGGAATCAGGTGGTGGCTTGTTTCTTACCACAGCCTTTGTTGATGAAAGTGGTGGCGATCCCAGTCTTCCCTGATCGACCGGTTCGACCAATCCTGTGGACTGGAACACACAACAACACACTGTTTTTTTAGTCAGTCGGTGGATGAGTCTGATTATAGAGAGGGAATACATGAGATTTAGGGGTACCAATAACGTGCACTTGAGGGGAGATATGAGCAGATTAACATGAGAAGAAACGGGGTAACATGTACTCTCCCTCCAGGCCAGGTTACTCTCCCTCTAGGCCAGGCCAGGTTACTCTCCCTCTAGGCCAGGCCAGGTTACTCTCCCTCTAGGCCAGGCCAGGTTACTCTCCCTCTAGGCCAGGCCAGGTTACTCTCCCTCTTGGCCAGGCCAGGTTACTCTCCCTCTAGGCCAGGCCAGGTTACTCTCTCTCTTGGCCAGGCCAGGTTACTCTCTCTCTCGGCCAGGCCAGGTTACTCTCTCTCTAGGCCAGGTTACTCTCTCTCTAGGCCAGGCCAGGTTACTCTCCCTCTAGGCCAGGCCAGGTTACTCTCCCTCTAGGCCAGGCCAGGTTACTCTCCCTCTAGGCCAGGCCAGGTTACTCTCCCTCTAGGCCAGGCCAGGTTACTTACTCTCCAGGCCAGGTCTAGGCCAGGCCAGGTTACTCTCCCTCTAGGCCAGGCCAGGTTACTCTCTCTCTAGGCCAGGCCAGGTTACTCTCTCTCTTGGCCAGGCCAGGTTACTCTCTCTCTTGGCCAGGCCAGGTTACTCTCTCTCTAGGCCAGGCCAGGTTACTCTCTCTCTAGGCCAGGTTACTGTCTCTCTGGGCCAGGTTACTCTCTCTCTAGGCCAGGTTACTCTCTCTCTAGACCAGGTTACTCTCTCTCTAGACCAGGTTACTCTCTCTCTAGACCAGGTTACTCTCTCTCTAGGCCAGGTTACTCTCTCTCTAGGCCAGGTTACTCTCTCTCTAGGCCAGGTTACTCTCTCTCTAGGCCAGGTTACTCTCTAGACCAGGTTACTCTGAAACACATTGTGGTAACTGCTGATGAAAAGGGGCTTTGATCAAATCATATTGATTGATTGATTTCTGACTGTAAATTGGTCTGGATAAGATTGTTCTGCTAAATGACCAAAATGTAAGGTAAAAAAAAACCCAGTTGATTAATTGAGATGTAAAGTCTTTACCATAGTTCTCTATCTCCTCTGGCATATCATAGTTGACCACGTGCTGTATAGCAGGGAAGTCCAGACCTTTAGACGCGACATCAGTAGCCACCAACACATCCTTCTTTCCTTCCTTAAAGGCCTCGATGGCCTTGGTACGCTCCTCCTGGTCTGGAAACACATAGCAGAGTGGGAATGAAATAGCCCTATTTAGGTAGTCCCAGCAGGAAGAGAAGGGGTTTTACTCTTACCATTTCCTCCACTCCCTTTCAGCAATAGGGCACATGTTAAGGGCAGGGTGGTTGAGGTAGGAAAACTAAGGGGGGGGGTTAGTGATCTTACCTTTTCCTCCGTGGATAGCCACAGCCTCCACTCCTTTTAGCAGGAGATATTCATGAATGGCGTCCACGTCTGCTTTCTTCTCAGCAAACATCAACACCTGGGTGACAGACAAGAACACTACCATCTTACCATCTGATTAAACACACAACAACACTACCATCTTACCATCTGATTAAACACACAACAACACTACCATCTTACAATCTGATTAAACACACAACAACACTACCATCTTACCATCTGATTAAACACACAACAACACTACCATCTTACCATCTGATTAAACACACAACAACACTACCATCTTACCATCTGATTAAACACACAACAACACTACCATCTTACCATCTGATTAAACACACAACAACACTACCATCTGATTAAACACACAACAACACTACCATCTTACCATCTGATTAAACACACAACACTACCATCTTACCATCTGATTAAACACACAACAACACTACCATCTTACCATCTGATTAAACACACAACACTACCATCTTACCATCTGATTAAACACACAACAACACTACCATCTTACCATCTGATTAAACACACAACAACACTACCATCTTACCATCTGATTAAACACACAACAACACTACCATCTTACCATCTGATTAAACACACAACAACACTACCATCTTACCATCTGATTAAACACACAACAACACTACCATCTTACCATCTGATTAAACACACAACAACACTACCATCTTACCATCTGATTAAACACACAACAACTACCATCTTACCATCTGATTAAACACACAACAACACTACCATCTTACCATCTGATTAAACACACAACAACACTACCATCTTACCATCTGATTAAACACACACAACAACACTACCATCTTACCATCTGATTAAACACACAACAACACTACCATCTTACCATCTGATTAAACACACAACAACACTACCATCTTACCATCTGATTAAACACACAACAACACTACCATCTTACCATCTGATTAAACACACAACAACACTACCATCTTACCATCTGATTAAACACACAACAACACTACCATCTTACCATCTGATTAAACACACAACAACACTACCATCTTACCATCTGATTAAACACACAACAACACTACCATCTTACCATCTGATTAAACACACAACAACACTACCATCTTACCATCTGATTAAACACACAACAACACTACCATCTTACCATCTGAATAAACACACAACAACACTACCATCTTACCATCTGATTAAACACACAACAACACTACCATCTTACCTTCTGAATAAACACACAACAACACTACCATCTGATTAAACACACAACAACACTACCATCTGATTAAACACACAACACTACCATCTTACCATCTGATTAAACACACAACAACACTACCATCTTACCATCTGATTAAACACACAACAACACTACCATCTTACCATCTGATTAAACACACAACAACACTACCATCTTACCTTCTGATTAAACACACAACAACACTACCATCTTACCATCTGATTAAACACACAACAACACTACCATCTTACCATCTGATTAAACACACAACAACACTACCATCTTACCATCTGATTAAACACACAACAACACTACCATCTTACCATCTGATTAAACACACAACAACACTACCATCTTACCATCTGAATAAACAACACACACATTTAGTACATTAACATGGCCTTGTCCTGGGCTAGAGAGGAAACAGAACTAAAGGTCAAACAGGCAGTACTAACTAAAGGTCAAACAGGCAGTACTAACTAAAGGTCAAACAGGCAGTACTAACTAAAGGTCAAACAGGCAGTACTAACTAAAGGTCAAACAGGCAGTACTAACTAAAGGTCAAACAGGCAGTACTAACTAAAGGTCAAACAGGCAGTACTAACTAAAGGTCAAACAGGCAGTACTAACTAAAGGTCAAACAGGCAGTACTAACTAAAGGTCAAACAGGCAGTACTAACTAAAGGTCAAACGGGCAGGACTGGTAACTGACCTCAAACAGGCAGTACTAAAGGTTGACCTAAAGGTCAAACAGGCTTTAGAAACAGAGTACTGTGGTTGACCTAACTAAAGGTCAAACTGTGGTTGACCTAACTTTAAGAGTCAAACAGGCAGTGGTTGACCTCTACCTTTAGAGAGTAAACAGGGTTGACCTCTACCTTTAGAGAGTACTGTGGTTGACCTCTACTTTAGAGAGTACTGTGGTTGACCTCTACCTTTAGAGAGTACTGTGGTTGACCTCTACCTTTAGAGAGTACTGTGGTTGACCTCTACCTTTAGAGAGTACTGTGGTTGACCTCTACCTTTAGAGAGTACTGTGGTTGACCTCTACCTTTAGAGAGTACTGTGGTTGACCTCTACCTTTAGAGAGTACTGTGGTTGACCTCTACCTTTAGAGAGTACTGTGGTTGACCTCTACCTTTAGAGAGTACTGTGGTTGACCTCTACCTTTAGAGAGTACTGTGGTTGACCTCTACCTTTAGAGAGTACTGTGGTTGACCTCTACCTTTAGAGAGTACTGTGTTTGACCTCTACCTTTAGAGAGTACTGTGGTTGACCTCTACCTTTAGAGAGTACTGTGGTTGACCTCTACCTTTAGAGAGTACTGTGGTTGACCTCTACCTTTAGAGAGTACTGTGGTTGACCTCTACCTTTAGAGAGTACTGTGTTTCACCTATCTACTGACTAACCAGCGTGGAAACGGAAAGTTAACTAGTATAGGTCATTACTATGTCATGTGGTAGAGTGAAAACACAGTACTAGACACACAGGCTGGATGCTGTGTGAGAATGGAGGCTACCTGACAGGCACAGCATCACCTCAGCTAGGCTGGATGCTGTGTGGATGGAGGCTACCGTGAGAATGCATCACCTCAGCTAGACTGGATGCTGTGTGAGAATGGAAGCTACCTGACAGGCACAGCATCACCTCAGCTAGGCTGGATGCTGTGTGAGAATGGAGGCTATGCTGTGGCACAGCAGAAGCTAGGCTGGATACTGTGTGAGAATGGAGACACCTAACAGGCACAGCATCACCTCAGCTAGGCTGGATGCTGTGTGAGAATGGAGGCTACCTGACAGGCACAGCATCACCTCAGCTAGGCTGGATGCTGTGTGAGAATGGAGGCTACCCGACAGGCACAGCATCACCTCAGCTAGGCTGGATGCTGTGTGAGAATGGAGGCTACCTGACAGGCACAGCATCACCTCAGCTAGGCTGGATGCTGTGTGAGAATGGAGGCTACCCGATAGGCACAGCATCACCTCAGCTAGGCTGGATGCTGTGTGAGAATACCCGAGGCACAGCATACCTGACTAGGCTGGATGCTGTGTGAGAATGGAGGCTACCTGATCACAGCATCACCTCAGCTAGGCTGGATGCTGTGTGAGAATGGAGGCTACCTGACAGGCACAGCATCACCTCAGCTAGGCTGGATGCTGTGTGAGAATGGAGGCTACCTGACAGGCACAGCATCACCTCAGCTAGGCTGGATGCTGTGTGAGAATGGAGGCTACATTACAGCATCACCTCAGCTAGGCTGGATGCTGTGTGAGAATGGAGGCTACCCGAGGCACAGCATCACCTCAGCTAGGCTGGATGCTGTGTGAGAATGGAGGCTACCCGACAGGCACAGCATCACCTCAGCTAGGCTGGATGCTGTGTGAGAATGGAGGCTACCCGACTGCTAGGCTGGATGCTGTGTGAGAATGGAGGCTACCTGACAGGCACAGCATCACCTCAGCTAGGCTGGATGCTGTGTGATGCTGTGTGAGATGGAGGCTAGACTGACAACCGCCACAACATGACAGACACAGCATCACCTCAGCTAGGCTGGATGCTGTGTGAGAATGGAGGTTACCCGACAGGCAGCATCACCTCAGCTAGGCTGGATGCTGTGTGAGAATGGAGGCTACCTGACAGGCACAGCATCACCTCAGCTAGGCTGGATGCTGTGTGAGAATGGAGGCTACCCGATAGGCACAGCATCACCTCAGCTAGGCTGGATGCTGTGTGAGAATGGAGGCTACCCGACAGGCACAGCATCACCTCAGCTAGGCTGGATGCTGTGTGAGAATGGAGGCTACCCGACAGGCACAGCATCACCTCAGCTAGGCTGGATGCTGTGTGAGAATGGAGGCTACCCGACAGGCACAGCATCACCTCAGCTAGGCTGGATGCTGTGTGAGAATGGAGGCTACCCGACAGGCACAGCATCACCTCAGCTAGGCTGGATGCTGTGTGAGAATGGAGGCTACCCGACAGGCACAGCACCACCTCAGCTAGGCTGGATGCTGTGTGAGAATGGAGGCTACCCGACAGGCACAGCATCACCTCAGCTAGGCTGGATGCTGTGTGAGAATGGAGGCTACCTGACAGGCACAGCATCACCTCAGCTAGGCTGGATGCTGTGTGAGAATGGAGGCTACCTGACAGGCACAGCATCACCTCAGCTAGGCTGGATGCTGTGTGAGAATGGAGGCTACCCGACAGGCACAGCATCACCTCAGCTAGGCTGGATGCTGTGTGAGAATGGAGGAGCTACCTGACAGGCACAGCATCACCTCAGCTAGGCTGGATGCTGTGTGAATGAGGTACCTGAGGCTAGATCTCAGCTTGGATGCTGTGAGAATGACTACCTGAGGAGGCACAGAATCACCTCAGCTAGGCTGGATTTTTAGAATGGAGTTTTCTCCAAGCATCACCTCAGCTAGGCTGGATGCTGTGTGAGAATGGAGGCTACCTGACAGGCTGAGCGTACCGCAAGCTTTGTATTTTCAAAGCCTTTTATATATTTCATTCAGTGTTATGGTCACTTAGCTTTTATGATCCGCGGAAACAACTTTGAAGACAACCGCCACAACATAGACAACCGTCACAACATAGACAACCGCCACAACATAGACAACCGCCACAACATAGACAACCGCCACAACATAGACAACCGCCACAACATAGACAACCGCCACAACATAGACAACCGCCACAACATAGACAACCAGACATAGACAACCACAACATAGACAACCGTTACACAACATAGACAACCGGTTGTTAGACAACCGTCACAACATAGACAACCGTCACAACAAAGACAACCGTCACAACATAGACAACCGTCACAACATAGACAACCGCCACAACATAGACAACCGTCACAACATAGACAACCGCCACAACAAAGACAACCGCCACAACATAGACAGGTTGTCACAACAAAGACAACCGTCAACATAGACAACCGGAGGGGTTGTTACTAAACACAACATAGACAACCGTCATAACAAGGAGACAACCGTCACAACATAGACAACCGCCACAATGTCACAACAAAGACAACCGCCACAACATAGACAACCGCCACAACATAGACAACCGTCACAACATAGACAACCGTCACAACAAAGACAACCGCCACAATGTCACAACAAAGACAACCGCCACAACATAGACAACCGCCACAACATAGACAACCGCCACAACATAGACAACCGCCACAACATAGACAACCGCCACAACAAAGACAAAAGTTTGTGTGAGAAAGCTGCACCATTCGGTCAACAGATCTCAGTGCTAATTATCATCGGATGTATTAGGTTACGAAATCAGACTTTCTGTATATAATGTTAAATGATATGTTAGGGAACTGAACTATTCAGACCATGAATAATCATATTTGTCTTGGTAAAAGTTATTTTATAACATAAGGATGAGAAATTTCATCACCAAAGCGCTTTTTCACCCACTCGGAGAGGGACACCCTACAAAACACAAAGATGTAACTAGAGGTCAGGTTGTTATTAGCCAGAGGAGGGGTTGTTACTAACCGGAGGAGGGGCTGTTACTAACCAGAGGAGGGGGTGTTACTAACCAGAGGAGGAGGGGTTGTTACTAACCAGAGGAGGAGGGGTTGTTACTAACCAGAGGAGGAGGGGTTGTTACTAACCAGAGGAGGAGGGGTTGTTACTAACCAGAGGAGGGGGGTTGTTACTAACCAGAGGAGGAGGGGTTGTTACTAACCAGAGGAGGAGGGGTTGTTACTAACCAGAGGAGGAGGGGTTGTTACTAACCAGAGGAGGAGGGGTTGTTACTAACCAGAGGAGGAGGGGTTGTTACTAACCAGAGGAGGGGTTGTTACTAACCAGAGGAGGGGTTGTTACTAACCAGAGGAGGGGTTGTTACTAACCAGAGGAGGGGTTGTTACTAACCAGAGGAGGAGGGGTTGTTACTAACCAGAGGAGGAGGAGGGGCTTTACTAACCAGAGTTACTAACCAGAGGAGGGGTTGTTACTAACCAGAGGAGGGGTTGTTACTAACCGGAGGAGGAGGGGTTGTTACTAACCAGAGGAGGGGGAGGGGTTGTTACTAACCAGAGAGGAGGGGTTGTTACTAACCGGAGGAGGGGTTGTTACTAACCGGAGGAGGGGTTGTTACTAACCGGAGGAGGGGTTGTTACTAACCAGAGGAGGGGTTGTTACTAACCAGAGGAGGGGTTGTTACTAACCAGAGGAGGGGCTGTTACTAACCAGAGGAGGGGCTGTTACTAACCAGAGGAGGGGGGTGTTAAACCAGAGGAGGGGCTTGTTACTAAGGAGGAGCTGTTACTAACCAGAGGAGGGGCTGTTACTAACCAGAGGAGGGGCTGTTACTAACCAGAGGAGGAGGGGCTGTTACTAACCAGAGGAGGGGCTGTTACTAACCAGAGGAGGGGCTGTTACTAACCGGAGGAGGGGCTGTTACTAACCGGAGGAGGGGCTGTTACTAACCGGAGGAGGGGTTACTAACCGGAGGGGTTGTTACTAACCGGAGGGGTTGTTACTAACCGGAGGGGCTGTTACTAACCAGAGAGGGGCTGTTACTAACCAGAGGAGGGGCTGTTACTAACCAGAGGAGGGGCTGTTACTAACCAGAGGAGGGGCTGTTACTAACCGGAGGAGGGGCTGTTACTAACCGGAGGACTAACCGGAGGAGGGGCTGTTACTAACCAGAGGAGGGGCTGAGGAGGGGCTGTTACTAACCAGAGGAGGGGTTGGGGCTGTTGTTACTAACCGGAGGAGGGGTTGTTACTAACCAGAGGAGGGGTTGTTACTAACCGGAGGAGGGGGTTGTTACTAACCAGAGGAGGGGTTGTTACTAACCAGAGGAGGGGTTGTTACTAACCAGAGGAGGGGTTGTTACTAACCAGAGGGGTTGTTACTAACCAGAGGAGGGGTTGTTACTAACCAGAGGAGGGGTTGTTACTAACCAGAGGAGGGGTTGTTACTAACCAGAGGAGGGGTTGTTACTAACCAGAGGAGGGGTTGTTACTAACCGGAGGAGGGGTTGTTACTAACCGGAGGAGGGGTTGTTACTAACCGGAGGAGGGGGGTTGTTACTAACCAGGAGGAGGGGTTGTTACTAACCGAAGGAGGGGTTGTTACTAACCAGAGGAGAGGAGGGGTTGTTACTAACCAGAGGAGGGGTTGTTACTAACCAGAGGAGGGGTTGTTACTAACCGGAGGAGGGGTTGTTACTAACCAGAGGAGGGGGGTTGTTACTAACCAGAGGAGGAGGGGTTGTTACTAACCAGAGGAGGGGTTGTTAAAAACCAGAGGAGGGGTTGTTACTAACCAGAGGAGGGGTTGTTACTAACCAGAGGAGGGGTTGTTACTAACCAGAGGAGGGGTTGTTACTAACCAGAGGAGGGGTTGTTACTAACCAGAGGAGGGGTTGTTACTAACCAGAGGAGGGGTTGTTACTAACCAGAGGAGGGGGGGTTGTTACTAACCAGAGGAGGGGCTGTTACTAACCAGGAGGGGTTGTTACTAACCAGGGAGGGGTTGTTACTAACCAGAGGAGGGGGGTTGTTACTAACCAGAGGAGGAGGGGTTGTTACTAACCAGAGGAGGAGGGGGGCTGTTACTAACCAGAGGAGGAGGGGTTGTTACTAACCAGAGGAGGGGTTGTTACTAACCAGAGGAGGAGGGGTTGTTACTAACCAGAGGAGGAGGGGTTGTTACTAACCAGAGGAGGGGTTGTTACTAACCAGAGGAGGGGTTGTTACTAACCAGAGGAGGAGGGGTTGTTACTAACCAGAGGAGGAGGGGTTGTTACTAACCAGAGGAGGGGTTGTTACTAACCAGAGGAGGACTAACCAGGAGGAGGGGTTGTTACTAACCAGAGGAGGAGGGGTTGTTACTAACCAGAGGAGGGGTTGTTACTAACCAGAGGAGGAGAGGGGTTGTTACTAACCAGAGGAGGGGTTGTTACTAACCAGAGGAGGGGGGGTTGTTACTAACCAGAGGAGGGGTTGTTACTAACCAGAGGAGGGGTTGTTACTAACCAGAGGAGGGGAGGAGGGGTTGTTACTAACCAGAGGAGGGGTTGTTACTAACCAGAGGAGGGGGTTGTTACTAACCAGAGGAGGGGTTGTTACTAACCAGAGGAGGGGTTGTTACTAACCAGAGGAGGGGGGTTGTTACTAACCAGAGGAGGGGTTGTTACTAACCAGGAGGAGGGGTTGTTACTAACCAGAGAGGAGGGGTTGTTACTAACCAGAGAGGAGGGGTTGTTACTAACCAGAGGAGGGGTTGTTACTAACCAGAGGAGGGGTTGTTACTAACCAGAGGAGGGGTTGTTACTAACCAGGAGGAGGGGGAGGGGTTGTTACTAACCAGAGGAGGGGCTTGTTACTAACCAGAGGAGGGGCTGTTACTAACCAGAGGAGGGGCTAACCAGAGGAGGAGGGGTTGTTACTAACCGGAGGGGTTGTTACTAACCGGAGGGGCTGTTACTAACCAGAGGAGGGGCTGTTACTAACCAGAGGAGGGGCTGTTACTAACCAGAGGAGGGGCTGTTACTAACCGGAGGAGGGGCTGTTACTAACCAGAGGAGGAGGGGTTGTTACTAACCAGGAGGAGGGGTTGTTACTAACCAGAGGGGTTGTTACTAACCAGAGGAGGGGTTGTTACTAACCGGAGGGGTTGTTACTAACCAGAGGAGGGGTTGTTACTAACCAGAGGAGGGGTTGTTACTAACCAGAGGAGGGGTTGTTACTAACCAGAGGAGGGGTTGTTACTAACCAGAGGAGGGGAGGGGGTTGTTACTAACCAGAGGAGGGGGGTTGTTACTAACCAGAGGAGGGGGTTGTTACTAACCAGAGGAGGGGTTGTTACTAACCAGAGGAGGGGTTGTTACTAACCAGAGAGGAGGGGTTGTTACTAACCGGAGGAGGGGTTGTTACTAACCGGAGGAGGGGTTGTTACTAACCGGAGGAGGGGCTGTTACTAACCAGAGGAGGAGGGGTTGTTACTAACCAGAGGAGGGGTTGTTACTAACCAGAGGAGGAGGGGTTGTTACTAACCGGAGGAGGAGGGGTTGTTACTAACCGGAGGAGGAGGGGTTGTTACTAACCGGAGGAGGAGGGGTTGTTACTAACCGGAGGAGGAGGGAGGGTTACTAACCAGAGGAGGGGTTGTTACTAACCAGAGGAGGGGTTGTTACTAACCAGAGGAGGGGGGTTGTTACTAACCAGAGGAGGGGTTGTTACTAACCAGGGAGGGGGCTGTTACTAACCAGAGGAGGGGGGTGTTACTAACCAGAGGAGGGGTTGTTACTAACCAGAGGAGAGGGGTTGTTACTAACCAGAGGAGGAGGGGGGTTGTTACTAACCAGAGGAGGAGGGGTTGTTACTAACCAGAGGAGGGGGGTTGTTACTAACCAGAGGAGGAGGGGTTGTTACTAACCAGAGGAGGGGTTGTTACTAACCAGAGGAGGGGTTGTTACTAACCAGAGGAGGGGGTTGTTAGGGAGGAGGGGGTGTTACTAACCAGAGGCAGAGGAGGGGTTGTTACTAACCAACCAGAGGAGGGGGTTGTTACTAACCAGAGGAGGGGCTGTTACTAACCAGAGGAGGGGCTGTTACTAACCAGGAGGGGTGTTAGGAGGGGGGTTACTAACCAACCAGGAGGGGGGGTTGTTACTAACCAGAGGAGGAGGGGCTGTTACTAACCAGAGGAGGGGTTGTTACTAACCAGAGGAGGGGCTTGTTACTAACCAGGGAGGGGCTGTTACTAACCAGAGGAGGGAGGAGGGGCTGTTACTAACCAGAGGAGGGGTTGTTACTAACCAGAGGAGGGGTTGTTACTAACCAGAGGAGGGGCTGTTACTAAACCAGAGGAGGGGTTGTTACTAACCAGAGGAGGGGTTGTTACTAACCAGAGGAGGGGTTGTTACTAACCAGAGGAGGGGGGTTGTTACTAACCAGAGGAGGGTTGTTACTAACCAGAGGAGGGGTTGTTACTAACCAGAGGAGGGGTTGTTACTAACCAGAGGAGGGGTTGAGGGGTTGTTACTAACCAGAGGAGGAGGGGGGGTTGTTACTAACCAGAGGGAGGGGTTGTTACTAACCAGAGGAGGGGGGTTGTTACTAACCAGAGGAGGAGGGGTTGTTACTAACCAGAGGAGGAGGGGTTGTTACTTGTTACTAACCAGAGGAGGGGTTGTTACTAACCAGAGGAGGAGGGAGGGGTTGTTACTAACCAGAGGAGGGGGGTTGTTACTAACCAGAGGAGGGGCTGTTACTAACCAGGGAGGGGTTGTTACTAACCAGAGGAGAGGGGGGTTGTTACTAACCAGAGGAGGGGTTGTTACTAACCAGAGGAGGGGGGGGTTGTTACTAACCAGAGGAGGGGGGTTGTTACTAACCAGAGGAGGGGGGTTGTTACTAACCAGAGGGGGGGTTGTTACTAACCAGAGGAGGGGTTGTTACTAACCAGAGGAGGGGTTGTTACTAACCAGAGGAGGGGTTGTTACTAACCAGAGGGAGGGGTTGTTACTAACCAGAGGAGGGGTTGTTACTAACCAGAGGAGGAGGGTTTACTAACCAGAGGAGTTACTAACCAGAGGAGGAGGGGTTGTTACTAACCAGAGGAGGGGTTGTTACTAACCAGAGGAGGAGGGGTTGTTACTAACCGGAGGAGGAGGGGTTGTTACTAACCAGTGGAGGGGTTGTTACTAACCAGAGGAGGGGTTGTTACTAACCAGAGGAGGGGTTGTTACTAACCAGAGGAGGGGTTGTTACTAACCAGAGGAGGGGCCAGAGGAGGGGTTGTTACTAACCAGAGGAGGGGGTTGTTACTAACCAGTTGTTACTAACCAGAGGAGGGGCTTGTTACTAACCAGAGGAGGGGTTGTTACTAACCAGAGGAGGGGGGTTGTTACTAACCGGAGGAGGAGGGGTTGTTACTAACCAGAGGAGGAGGGCTGTTACTAACCAGGGAGGGGTTGTTACTAACCAGAGGAGGGGTTGTTACTAACCAGAGGAGGGGTTGTTACTAAACCAGAGGAGGGGTTGTTACTAACCAGAGAGGGGCTGTTACTAACCAGAGGAGGGGTTGTTACTAACCAGAGGAGGGGCTGTTACTAACCAGGAGGGGCTGTTACTAACCGAGGAGGGGTTGTTACTAACCAGAGGAGGGGTTGTTACTAACCAGAGGAGGGGGGGTTGTTACTAACCAGAGGAGGAGGAGGGGTTGTTACTAACCAGAGGAGGGGTTGTTACTAACCAGAGGAGGACTAACCAGGGGTTGTTACTAACCAGAGGAGGGGTTGTTACTAACCAGAGGAGAGGAGGGGTTGTTACTAACCAGAGGAGGGGGGTTGTTACTAACCAGAGGAGGGGTTGTTACTAACCAGAGGAGGGGTTGTTACTAACCAGAGGTTACTAACCAGGAGGGGGGTTGTTACTAACCAGGAGGAGGGGTTGTTACTAACCAGAGGAGGGCTTGTTAGGAGGAGGGGTTGTTACTAACCGGAGGAGGGGTTGTTACTAACCAGGGAGGGGTTGTTACTAACCAGAGGAGGGGTTGTTACTAACCAGAGGAGGGGTTGTTACTAACCAGGAGGAGGGGTTGTTACTAACCAGAGGGGTTGTTACTAACCAGAGGAGGGGTTGTTACTAACCAGAGGAGGGGTTGTTACTAACCAGAGGAGGGGTTGTTACTAACCAGAGGAGGAGGGGTTGTTACTAACCAGAGGAGGAGGGGTTGTTACTAACCAGAGGAGGAGGGGTTGTTACTAACCAGAGGAGGAGGGGTTGTTACTAACCAGAGGAGGGGGTGTTACTAACCAGAGGAGGGGTTGTTACTAACCAGGAGGGGAGGGGTTGTTACTAACCAGAGGAGGGGTTGTTACTAACCAGAGGAGGGGTTGTTACTAACCAGAGGAGGGGCTGTTACTAACCAGAGGAGGGGCTGTTACTAACCAGAGGAGGGGCTGTTACTAACCAGAGGAGGGGCTGTTACTAACCAGAGGAGGGGTTGTTACTAACCAGAGGAGGGGCTGTTACTAACCAGAGGAGGGGTTGTTACTAACCAGAGGAGGGGTTGTTACTAACCAGAGGAGGGGCTGTTACTAACCAGAGGAGGGGTTGTTACTAACCAGAGGAGGGGGGTTGTTACTAACCAGAGGAGGGGTTGTTACTAACCAGAGGAGGGGTTGTTACTAACCAGAGGAGGGGTTGTTACTAACCAGAGGAGGGGTTGTTACTAACCAGAGGAGGGGCTGTTACTAACCAGAGGAGGGGCTGTTACTAACCAGAGGAGGGGCTGTTACTAACCAGAGGAGGGGGGGTTACTAACCAGAGGAGGAGGGAGGGGCTGTTACTAACCAGAGGAGGAGGGGTTGTTACTAACCGGAGGGGTTGTTACTAACCGGAGGAGGGGCTGTTACTAACCGGAGGAGGGGTTGTTACTAACCAGAGGAGGGGGGTTGTTACTAACCAGAGGAGGGGTTGTTACTAACCGGAGGAGGAGGGGTTGTTACTAACCAGAGGAGGGGTTGTTACTAACCAGAGGAGGGGTTGTTACTAACCAGAGGGGTTGTTACTAACCAGAGGAGGGGTTGTTACTAACCAGAGGGGTTGTTACTAACCAGAGGAGGGGTTGTTACTAACCAGAGGAGGGGTTGTTACTAACCAGAGGAGGGGGGTTTACTAACCAGTTTACTAACCAGAGGAGGGGGTTGTTACTGTTACTAACCAGAGGAGGGGTTGTTACTAACCAGAGGAGGGGGTTGTTACTAACCAGAGGAGGAGGAGGGGTTGTTACTAACCAGAGGAGGAGGGGTTGTTACTAACCGAGGGAGGTTACTAACCAGAGGAGGGGTTACTGTTACTAACCAGAGGAGGGGCTGTTACTAACCAGAGGAGGGGCTGTTACTAACCAGAGGAGGGGCTGTTACTAACCAGAGGAGGGGCTGTTACTAACCAGAGGAGGGGCTGTTACTAACCAGAGGAGGGGCTGTTACTAACCAGAGGAGGAGGGGTTGTTACTAACCAGAGGAGGGGTTGTTACTAACCAGAGGAGGGGTTGTTACTAACCAGAGGAGGGGGGGGGGTGTTACTAACCAGAGGAGGGGTTGTTACTAACCAGGAGGGGTTGTTACTAACCAGGGGGGTTGTTACTAACCAGAGGAGGGGTTGTTACTAACCAGAGGAGGGGTTGTTACTAACCAGAGGAGGGGTTTACTAACCAGTTACTAACCAGAGGAGGGGTTGTTACTAACCAGAGGAGGGGTTGTTACTAACCAGAGGAGGGGTTGTTACTAACCAGAGGAGGGGTTGTTACTAACCAGAGGAGGGGTTGTTACTAACCAGAGGGGGGGTTACTAACCAGAGGAGGGGTTGTTACTAACCAGAGGGAGGAGGGGTTGTTACTAACCAGAGGAGGAGGGGTTGAGGAGGGGTTACTAACCAGAGGAGGGGGGTTGTTACTAACCAGAGAGGAGGGGTTGTTACTAACCAGAGGAGGGGTTGTTACTAACCAGAGGAGGGGGGTTGTTACTAACCAGAGGAGGAGGGTTGTTACTAACCAGAGGAGGGGGGTTGTTACTAACCAGAGGAGGGGTTGTTACTAACCAGAGGAGGGGTTGTTACTAACCAGAGGAGGGGGGGTTGTTACTAACCAGAGGAGGAGGGGTTGTTACTAACCAGAGGAGGAGGGGTTGTTACTAACCAGAGGAGGAGGGGTTGTTACTAACCAGAGGAGGGGTTGTTACTAACCAGAGGAGGGGTTGTTACTAACCAGAGGAGGGGGTTGTTACTAACCAGAGGAGGGGTTGTTACTAACCAGAGGAGGAGGGGTTGTTACTAACCGGAGGAGGAGGGGTTGTTACTAACCAGAGGAGGGGTTGTTACTAACCAGAGGAGGGGTTGTTACTAACCAGAGGAGGGGTTGTTACTAACCAGAGGAGGGGTTGTTACTAACCAGAGGAGGGGGGTTGTTACTAACCAGAGGAGGGGCTGTTACTAACCAGAGGAGGGGTTGTTACTAACCAGAGGAGGGGCTGTTACTAACCAGAGGAGGGGCTGTTACTAACCAGAGGAGGGGGGTTGTTACTGTTACTAACCAGAGGAGGGGCTTGTTACTAACCAGAGGAGGAGGGGGCTGTTACTAACCAGAGGAGGGGCTGTTACTAACCAGAGGAGGAGGGGTTGTTACTAACCAGAGGAGGAGGGGTTGTTACTAACCAGAGGAGGGGCTGTTACTAACCAGAGGAGGAGGGGTTGTTACTAACCAGGGGTTGTTACTAACCAGAGGAGGGGCTGTTACTAACCAGAGGAGGGGTTGTTACTAACCAGAGGAGGGGTTACTGTTGTTACTAACCCAGAGAGGAGGGGTTAACCAGAGGAGGGGCTGTTAGAGGAGGGGGGTTGTTACTAACCAGAGGAGGGGGGTTGTTACTAACCAGAGGAGAGGGAGGGCTGTTACTAACCAGGAGGGGTTGTTACTAACCAGAGGAGGGGTTGTTACTAACCAGAGGAGGGGTTGTTACTAACCAGAGAGGGAGGGGCTGTTACTAACCAGAGGAGGGGTTGTTACTAACCAGAGGAGGGGGAGGGGGTTGTTACTAACCAGAGGAGGGGTTGTTACTAACCAGAGGAGGGGTTGTTACTAACCAGAGGAGGGGCTGTTACTAACCAGAGGAGAAGGGGTTGTTACTAACCAGAGGAGGGGTTGTTACTAACCAGAGGAGGGGTTGTTACTAACCAGAGGAGGGGTTGTTACTAACCAGAGGAGGGGTTGTTATTAACCAAATGAGGGGTTGTTACTAAACAGAGGGGTTGTTACTAACCAAATGAGGGGTTGTTACTAAACAGAGGGGCTGTTACTAACCAGAGGAGGGGCTGTTACTAACCAGAGGAGGGGCTGTTACTAACCAGAGGAGGGGCTGTTACTAACCAGAGGAGGGGCTGTTACTAACCAGAGGAGGGGCTGTTACTAACCAGAGGAGGGGCTGTTACTAACCAGAGGAGGGGCTGTTACTAACCAGAGGAGGGGCTGTTACTAACCGGAGGGGTTGTTACTAACCAGAGGAGGGGTTGTTACTAACCAGGGAGGGGTTGTTACTAACCAGAGGAGGGGTTGTTACTAACCAGAGGAGGGGTTGTTACTAACCAGAGGAGGGGTTGTTACTAACCAGAGGAGGGGTTGTTACTAACCAGAGGAGGGGTTGAGGAGGGGTTACTAACCAGAGGAGGGAGGAGGGGTTGTTACTAACCAGAGGAGGAGGGGTTGTTACTAACCGGAGGAGGGGGAGGAGGGGTTGTTACTAACCAGAGGAGGGGTTGTTACTAACCAGAGGAGGGGTTGTTACTAACCAGAGGAGGGGTTGTTACTAACCAGAGGAGGGGTTGTTGTTACTAACCAGGAGGGGTTGTTACTAACCAGGAGGAGGGTTACTAACCAGTTACTAACCAGAGGAGGAGGGGTTGTTACTAACCAGAGGAGGAGGGGTTGTTACTAACCAGAGGAGGGGTTGTTACTAACCAGGAGGAGGGGTTGTTACTAACCAGGAGGAGGGGTTGTTGTTACTAACCAGAGGAGGGGGGGTTGTTACTAACCAGAGGAGGGGTTGTTACTAACCGGAGGAGGGGTTGTTACTAACCGGAGGAGGGGTTGTTACTAACCAGAGGAGGGGCTGTTAGGAGGGGTTGTTACTAACCAGAGGAGGGGCTGTTGTTACTAACCAGAGGAGGGGTTGTTACTAACCAGAGGAGGAGAGGAGGGGGGTTGTTACTAACCAGAGGAGGGGTTGTTACTAACCAGAGGAGGGGTTGTTACTAACCAGAGGAGGGGTTACTAACCAGAGGAGGGGCTGTTACTAACCAGAGGAGGGGTTGTTACTAACCAGAGGAGGGGTTGTTACTAACCAGAGGAGGGGTTGTTACTAACCAGAGGAGGGGTTGTTACTAACCAGAGGAGGGGTTGTTACTAACCAGAGGAGGGGTTGTTACTAACCAGAGGAGGGGTTGTTACTAACCAGAGGGGTTGTTACTAACCAGAGGAGGGGTTGTTACTAACCAGAGGAGGGGTTGTTACTAACCAGAGGAGGGGTTGTTACTAACCAGAGGAGGGGGGTGTTACTAACCAGAGGAGGAGGGGTTGTTACTAACCAGAGGAGGAGGGGTTGTTACTAACCAGAGGAGGAGGGGTTGTTACTAACCAGAGGAGGGGGGTTGTTACTAACCAGAGGAGGGGGGTTGTTACTAACCAGAGGAGGGGTTGTTACTAACCAGAGGAGGGGGGTTGTTACTAACCAGAGGAGGGGTTGTTACTAACCAGAGGAGGGGTTGTTACTAACCAGAGGAGGGGTTGTTACTAACCAGAGAGGAGGGGTTGTTACTAACCAGAGGAGGAGGGGTTGTTACTAACCAGAGGAGGGGTTGTTACTAACCAGAGGAGGGGTTGTTACTAACCAGAGGAGGGGTTACTAACCAGAGGAGGGGGGTGTTACTAACCAGAGGAGGGGGAGGGGTTGTTACTAACCAGAGGAGGGGGGTTGTTACTAACCAGAGGAGGGGGGTTGTTACTAACCAGAGGAGGGGTGTTACTAACCAGAGGAGGGGTTTACTAACCAGAGGAGGGGCTGTTACTAACCAGGGAGGGGCTGTTACTAACCAGAGGAGGGGTTGTTACTAACCAGGAGGAGGGTTGTTACTAACCAGAGGAGGAGGGGTTGTTACTAACCAGAGGAGGGGTTGTTACTAACC
Source organism: Oncorhynchus nerka (assembly GCF_034236695.1). Classification (NCBI taxonomy): domain Eukaryota; kingdom Metazoa; phylum Chordata; class Actinopteri; order Salmoniformes; family Salmonidae; genus Oncorhynchus; species Oncorhynchus nerka. The sequence continues at coordinate 90,434,935 of NC_088401.1, read as the reverse complement.
AGAGGAGGGGTTGTTACTAACCAGAGGAGGGGTTGTTACTAACCAGAGGAGGGGTTGTTACTAACCAGAGGAGGGGTTGTTACTAACCAGAGGAGGGGTTGTTACTAACCAGAGGAGGGGCTTGTTACTAACCAGAGGAGGGGGGGCTGTTACTAACCAGAGGAGGGGCTGTTACTAACCAGAGGAGGGGGAGTGTTACTAACCAGAGGAGGGGGGGTTGTTACTAACCAGAGGAGGGGCTGTTACTAACCAGAGGAGGGGCTGTTACTAACCAGAGGAGGGGCTGTTACTAACCAGAGGAGGGGCTGTTACTAACCAGAGGAGGGGCTGTTACTAACCAGAGGAGGGGCTTGTTACTAACCAGGGGTTGTTAGGGGACTAACCAGAGGGGGTTGTTACTAACCAGAGGAGGGGGAGGGGTTGTTACTAACCAGAGGAGGGGGGTTGTTACTAACCAGAGGAGGGGTTGTTACTAACCAGAGGAGGGGGTTGTTACTAACCAGAGGGGGGTTGTTACTAACCAGAGGAGGAGGGGTTGTTACTACTAACCAGAGGAGGGGGTTGTTACTAACCAGTTACCAGAGGAGGGGGTTGTTACTAACCAGAGGAGGGGTTGTTACTAACCAGAGGAGGGGTTGTTACTAACCAGAGGAGGGGTTGTTACTAACCAGAGGAGGGGTTACTAACCAGAGGAGGGGCTGTTACTAACCAGAGGAGGGGTTGTTACTAACCAGAGGAGGGGTTGTTACTAACCAGAGGAGGGGTTGTTACTAACCAGAGGAGGGGTTGTTACTAACCAGAGGAGGAGGGGTTGTTACTAACCAGAGGAGGAGGGGTTGTTACTAACCAGAGGAGGGGGGTTGTTACTAACCAGAGGAGGAGGGGTTGTTACTAACCAGAGGAGGAGGGGTTGTTACTAACCAGAGGAGGGGTTGTTACTAACCAGAGGAGGGGTTGTTACTAACCAGAGGAGGGGTTGTTACTAACCAGAGGAGGGGCTGTTACTAACCAGAGGAGGGGTTGTTACTAACCAGAGGAGGGGTTGTTACTAACCGGAGGAGGAGGGGTTGTTACTAACCAGAGGAGGGGTTGTTACTAACCAGAGGAGGGGGTTGTTACTAACCAGAGGAGGGGTTGTTACTAACCAGAGGAGGGGTTGTTACTAACCAGAGGAGGGGTTGTTACTAACCAGAGGAGGGGTTGTTACTAACCAGAGGAGGGGTTGTTACTAACCAGAGGAGGGGTTGTTACTAACCAGAGGAGGGGTTGTTACTAACCAGAGGAGGGGTTGTTACTAACCAGAGGAGGGGTTGTTACTAACCAGAGGAGGAGGGGTTGTTACTAACCAGAGGAGGAGGGGTTGTTACTAACCAGAGGAGGGGTTGTTACTAACCAGAGGAGGGGTTGTTACTAACCAGAGGAGGGGTTGTTACTAACCAGAGGAGGGGCTTGTTACTAACCAGAGGAGGGGTTGTTACTAACCAGAGGAGGGGTTGTTACTAACCAGAGGAGGGGTTGTTACTAACCAGAGGAGGGGTTGTTACTAACCAGAGGAGGGGTTGTTACTAACCAGAGGAGGGGCTTGTTACTAACCAGAGGAGGGGTTGTTACTAACCAGAGGAGGAGGGGTTGTTACTAACCAGAGGAGGAGGGGTTGTTACTAACCAGAGGAGGAGGGGTTGTTACTAACCAGAGGAGGAGGGGTTGTTACTAACCAGAGGGAGGGGTTGTTACTAACCAGAGGAGGGGTTGTTACTAACCAGAGGAGGAGGGGTTGTTACTAACCAGAGGAGGGGGGTTGTTACTAACCAGAGGAGGAGGGTTGTTACTAACCAGAGGAGGGGTTGTTACTAACCAGAGGAGGAGGGGTTGTTACTAACCAGAGGAGGAGGGGGAGGGGTTGTTACTAACCAGAGGAGGGGCTGTTAGGAGGAGGGGCTTTACTAACCAGTTACTAACCAGAGGAGGAGGGGTTGTTACTAACCAGAGGAGGAGGGGTTGTTACTAACCAGAGGAGGAGGGGTTGTTACTAACCAGAGGAGGAGGGGTTGTTACTAACCAGAGGAGGAGGGGTTGTTACTAACCAGAGGAGGAACCAGTTACTAACCAGAGGAGGAGGGGTTGTTACTAACCAGAGGAGGAGGGGTTGTTTACTAACCAGAGGAGGAGAGGAGTTGTTACTAACCAGAGGAGGAGGTTGTTACTAACCAGAGGGGGGGGGTTGTTACTAACCAGAGGAGGGGCTGTTACTAAGCAGAGGAGGAGGGGTTGTTACTAACCAGAGGAGGGGCTGTTACTAAACCAGAGGAGGGGTTGTTACTAACCAGGGAGGGGGGGTTGATACTAACCAGAGGAGGGGCTGTTACTAACCAGAGGAGGGGCTGTTACTAACCAGAGGAGGGGTTGTTACTAACCAGAGGAGGGGTTGTTACTAACCAGAGGGGCTGTTACTAACCGGAGGAGGGGTTGTTACTAACCGGAGGAGGGGTCTTCTGTAGACACTCCAGCAGGTAAACCATCTTAGCCTCTTCCTTCACATACTCCACTTCCTGAAATTCAATCATGTAAAAACAATCCATGTAAGCATTTTAATAGTCATATATATATATATATATATCAAAAAGTCAATTTTGCAGTCAGTGGCAAAAGTACACATAAACCTGCTTTAAAGAAAGTTATTAGTGTGCGTCCCAAATTGTACCCTACTCCCCATATAGTGCACTACTCCCAGACAGGGCACTACTTTAGGCCAGGCAGGGCACTACTTTAGGCCAGGCAGGGCACTACTTTAGGCCAGGCAGGGCACTACTTTAGGCCAGGCGGGGCACTACTTTAGGCCAGGCGGGGCACTACTTTAGGCCAGGCAGGGCACTACTTTAGACCAGACAGGGCACTACTTTAGACCAGACAGGGCACTACTTTAGACCAGACAGGGCACTACTTTAGACCAGACAGGGCACTACTTTAGGCCAGACAGGGCACTACCTAGACCAGGCAGGGCACTACTTTAGACCAGGCAGGGCACTATATAGAGAAGAGGGTGCTACAGTATTTGGGACGGATATTTTTCTGCTGGTGTGTTGTACCTGAATGACGTCCAGGCTGGCAGCGCCGGCCCGGCCCACGTTGATGGTGATGGGTTTGACCAGGGCACTCTTGGCAAAGTTCTGGATCTTCTTGGGCATGGTGGCACTAAACAGAAGAGTTTGTCTCTGGCCCTGCAAATCAAATCAAATCAAATTTGATTCACACGTGCTGAATACAACAGGTATAGACAGAACTTACAGTGTAAAAAATAATAATAAGTAAATAGAAAATAAAAGTAACAAATAATTTTAAGAGCAGCAGTAAAATAACAATAGCGAGGCTATATATAGGGTATTACGGTACAGAGTCAATGTGGAGGCTATATACAGGGTATTACGGTACAGAGTCAATGTGGAGGCTATATACAGGGTGTTACGGTACAGAGTCAATGTGGAGGCTATATACAGGGTGTTACGGTACAGAGTCAATGTGGAGGCTATATACAGGGTGTTACGGTACAGAGTCAATGTGGAGGCTATATACAGGGTGTTACGGTACAGAGTCAATGTGGAGGCTATATACAGGGTGTTACGGTACAGAGTCAATGTGGAGGCTATATACAGGGGGTACCGGTACAGAGTCAATGTGGAGGCTATATACAGGGGGTACCGGTACAGAGTCAATGTGGAGGCTATATACAGGGGTACCAGTACAGAGTCAATGTGGAGGCTATATACAGGGGTACCAGTACAGAGTCAATGTGAGGCTATATACAGGGGGTACCGGTACAGTGTCAATGTGGAGGCTATATACAGGGGGACCCTGGTACAGAGTCAATGTGGAGGCTATATACAGGGGGTACCGGTACAGAGTCAATGTGGAGGCTATATACAGGGGACCGGTACAGAGTCAATGTGGAGGCTATATACAGGGGTACCGGTACAGAGTCAATGTGGAGGCTATATACAGGGGGTACCAGTACAGAGTCAATGTGGAGGCTATATACAGGGGTACCAGTACAGAGTCAATGTGGAGGCTATATACAGGGGTACCGGTACAGAGTCAATGTGGAGGCTATATACAGGGGGTACCAGTACAGAGTCAATGTGGAGGCTATATACAGGGGGTACCAGTACAGAGTCAATGTGGAGGCTATATACAGGGGGTACCCCGGCACAGAGTCAATGTGGAGGCTATATACAGGGGTACCGGTACAGAGTCAATGTGGAGGCTATATACAGGGGTACCGGTACAGAGTCAATGTGGAGGCTATATACAGGGGTACCGGTACAGAGTCAATGTGGAGGCTATATACAGGGGGCACCGGTACAGAGTCAATGTGGAGGCTATATACAGGGGGTTACCGGCACAGAGTCAATGTGGAGGCTATATACAGGGGTACCGGTACAGAGTCAATGTGGAGGCTATATACAGGGGGTACCGGTACAGAGTCAATGTGGAGGCTATATACAGGGGGTACCGGTACAGAGTCAATGTGGAGGCTATATACAGGGGGTACCGGTACAGAGTCATTGTGGAGGCTATATACAGGGGGTACCGGTACAGAGTCAATGTGGAGGCTATATACAGGGGGTACCGGTACAGAGTCAATGTGGAGGCTATATACAGGGGTACCGGTACAGAGTCAATGTGGAGGCTATATACAGGGGGTACCGGTACAGAGGTAATGTGGAGGCTATATACAGGGGGTACCGGTACAGAGGTAATGTGGAGGCTATATACAGGGGTACCGGTACAGAGGTAATGTGGAGGCTATATACAGGGGGGTACCGGTACAGAGTGCAATGTGGAGGCTATATACAGGGGTACCGGTACAGAGTCAATGTGGAGGCTATATACAGGGGCACGGTACAGAGTCAATGTGGAGGCTATATACAGGGGGTACCAGTACAGAGTCAATGTGGAGGCTATATACAGGGGCTACCGGTACAGAGGTAATGTGGAGGCTATATACAGGGGGACCGGTACAGAGTCAATGTGGAGGCTATATACAGGGGGTACTGGTACAGAGTCAATGTGGAGGCTATATACAGGGGTACCAGTACAGAGTCAATGTGGAGGCTATATACAGGGGTACCAGTACAGAGTCAATGTGGAGGCTATATACAGGGGTACCAGTACAGAGTCAATGTGGAGGCTATATACAGGGGGTACCAGTACAGAGTCAATGTGGAGGCTATATACAGGGGTACTGGTACAGAGTCAATGTGGAGGCTATATACAGGGGTACTGGTACAGAGTCAATGTGGAGGCTATATACAGGGGTACTGGTACAGAGTCAATGTGGAGGCTATATACAGGGGGTACCAGTACAGAGTCAATGTGGAGGCTATATACAGGGGGTACCAGTACAGAGTCAATGTGGAGGCTATATACAGGGGTACCCGGTACAGAGTCAATGTGGAGGCTATATACAGGGGGTACCGGTACAGAGTCAATGTGGAGGCTATATACAGGGGGTACCGGTACAGAGTCAATGTGGAGGCTATATACAGGGGGTACCAGTACAGAGTCAATGTGGAGGCTATATACAGGGGGTACCAGTACAGAGTCAATGTGGAGGCTATATACAGGGTATTACGGTACAGAGTCAATGTGGAGGCTATATACAGGGTACTACGGTACAGAGTCAATGTGGAGGCTATATACAGGGTATTACGGTACAGAGTCAATGTGGAGGCTATATACAGGGTATTACGGTACAGAGTCAATGTGGAGGCTATATACAGGGTATTGCAGTACAGAGTCAATGTGGAGGCTATATACAGGGTATTGCAGTACAGAGTCAATGTGGAGGCTATATACAGGGGGTACTGGTACAGAGTCAATGTGGAGGCTATATACAGGGGGTACTGGTACAGAGTCAATGTGGAGGCTATATACAGGGGGTACTGGTACAGAGTCAATGTGGAGGCTATATACAGGGAGTACCAGTACAGAGTCAATGTGGAGGCTATATACAGGGGGTACTGGTACAGAGTCAATGTGGAGGCTATATACAGGGGGTACTGGTACAGAGTCAATGTGGAGGCTATATACAGGGTATTGCAGTACAGAGTCAATGTGGAGGCTATATACAGGGGGTACCTGTACAGAGTCAATGTGGAGGCTATATACAGGGGGTACCAGTACAGAGTCAATGTGGAGGCTATATACAGGGGGTACTGGTACAGAGTCAATGTGGAGGCTATATACAGGGGGTACCAGTACAGAGTCAATGTGGAGGCTATATACAGGGGGTACTGGTACAGAGTCAATGTGGAGGCTATATACAGGGAGTACCAGTACAGAGTCAATGTGGAGGATATATACAGGGGGTACTGGTACAGAGTCAATGTGGAGGCTATATACAGGGGGTACTGGTACAGAGTCAATGTGGAGGCTATATACAGGGGGACCGGTACAGAGTCAATGTGGAGGCTATATACAGGGGGTACTGGTACAGAGTCAATGTGGAGGCTATATACAGGGGGTACTGGTACAGAGTCAATGTGGAGGCTATATACAGGGGGACCGGTACAGAGTCAATGTGGAGGCTATATACAGGGGGTACTGGTACAGAGTCAATGTGGAGGCTATATACAGGGGTTACCGGTACAGAGTCAATGTGGAGGCTATATACAGTGTGTTACGGTACAGAGTCAATGTGGAGGCTCAATGTGGAGGCTATACAGGGTGTTACGGTACAGAGTCAATGTGGAGGCTATATACAGGGTATTACAGTACAGAGTCAATGTGGAGGCTATATACAGGGTGTTACGGCACAGAGTCAATGTGGAGGCTATATACAGGTTACAGCACAGAGTCAATGTGGAGGCTATATACAGGGGGTACCAGTACAGAGTCAATGTGGAGGCTATATACAGGGGGTACCGGTACAGAGTCAATGTGGAGGCTATATACAGGGGGTACCGGTACAGAGTCAATGTGGAGGCTATATACAGGGTGTACCGGTACAGAGTCAATGTGGAGGCTATATACAGGGGGTACTGGTACAGAGTCAATATGGAGGCTATATACAGGGTGTACCAGTACAGAGTCAATGTGGAGGCTATATACAGGGGGTACTGGTACAGAGTCAATATGGAGGCTATATACAGGGGGTACCAGTACAGAGTCAATGTGGAGGCTATATACAGGGTGTTACGGTACAGAGTCAATGTGGAGGCTATATACAGGGGGTACCGGTACAGAGTCAATGTGGAGGCTATATACAGGGTGTACCAGTACAGAGTCAATGTGGAGGCTATATACAGGGGGTACTGGTACAGAGTCAATATGGAGGCTATATACAGGGGGTACCGGTACAGAGTCAATGTGGAGGCTATATACAGGGTGTTACGGTACAGAGTCAATGTGGAGGCTATATACAGGGTGTTACGGTACAGAGTCAATGTGGAGGCTATATACAGGGTGTACCAGTACAGAGTCAATGTGGAGGCTATATACAGGGGGTACTGGTACAGAGTCAATATGGAGCTATATACAGGGGTACCAGTACAGAGTCAATGTGGAGGCTATATACAGGGGTACTGGTACAGAGTCAATGTGGAGGCTATATACAGGGGGACCAGTACAGAGTCAATGTGGAGGCTATATACAGGGGTACTGGTACAGAGTCAATGTGGAGGCTATATACAGGGGGTACTGGTACAGAGTCAATGTGGAGGCTATATACAGGGGGACCGGTACAGAGTCAATGTGGAGGCTATATACAGGGGGTACTGGTACAGAGTCAATGTGGAGGCTATATACAGGGGTTACCGGTACAGAGTCAATGTGGAGGCTATATACAGTGTGTTACGGTACAGAGTCAATGTGGAGGCTATATACAGGGTGTACCGGTACAGAGTCAATGTGGAGGCTATATACAGTGTGTTACGGTACAGAGTCAATGTGGAGGCTATATACAGGGTGTTACGGTACAGAGTCAATGTGGAGGCTATATACAGGGTATTACGGTACAGAGTCAATGTGGAGGCTATATACAGGGTGTTACGGTACAGAGTCAATGTGGAGGCTATATACAGGGTGTTACGGTACAGAGTCAATGTGGAGGCTATATACAGGGGTACTGGTACAGAGTCAATATGTGGAGGCTATATACAGGGGGTACCGGTACAGAGTCAATATGGAGGCTATATACAGGGGGTACCGGTACAGAGTCAATGTGGAGGCTATATACAGGGTGTTACGGTACAGAGTCAATGTGGAGGCTATATACAGGGTGTTACGGTACAGAGTCAATGTGGAGGCTATATACAGGGTGTTACCAGGTACAGAGTCAATGTGGAGGCTATATACAGGGTACCGGTACAGAGTCAATGTGGAGGCTATATACAGGGTGTACCGGTACAGAGTCAATGTGGAAGCTATATACAGGGGGTACTGGTACAGAGTCAATATGGAGGCTATATACAGGGTGTACCGGTACAGAGTCAATGTGGAGGCTATATACAGGGGGTACTGGTACAGAGTCAATATGGAGGCTATATACAGGGGGTACCAGTACAGAGTCAATGTGGAGGCTATATACAGGGTGTTACGGTACAGAGTCAATGTGGAGGCTATATACAGGGGGTACCGGTACAGAGTCAATGTGGAGGCTATATACAGGGTGTACCAGTACAGAGTCAATATGGAGGCTATATACAGGGGGTACCGGTACAGAGTCAATGTGGAGGCTATATACAGGGTGTTACGGTACAGAGTCAATGTGGAGGCTATATACAGGGTGTTACGGTACAGAGTCAATGTGGAGGCTATATACAGGGTATACGGTACAGAGTCAATGTGGAGCTATATACAGGGTGTACCAGTACAGAGTCAATGTGGAGGCTATATACAGGGGGAACCGGTACAGAGTCAATGTGGAGGCTATATACAGGGGGACCGGTACAGAGTCAATGTGGAGGCTATATACAGGGGGTACTGGTACAGAGTCAATGTGGAGGCTATATACAGGGGGTACTGGTACAGAGTCAATGTGGAGGCTATATACAGGGGACCAGTACAGAGTCAATGTGGAGGCTATATACAGGGGTACTGGTACAGAGTCAATGTGGAGGCTATATACAGGGGGTACCGGTACAGAGTCAATGTGGAGGCTATATACAGTGTGTTACGGTACAGAGTCAATGTGGAGGCTATATATATAGGGTGTTACGGTACAGAGTCAATGTGGAGGCTATATACAGGGTATTACAGTACAGAGTCAATGTGGAGGCTATATACAGGGTGTTACGGTACAGAGTCAATGTGGAGGCTATATACAGGGGGTACCAGTACAGAGTCAATGTGGAGGCTATATACAGGGGGTACCAGTACAGAGTCAATGTGGAGGCTATATACAGGGTGTTACGGTACAGAGTCAATGTGGAGGCTATATACAGGGGTACCAGTACAGAGTCAATGTGAGGCTATATACAGGGGGTATTGCAGTACAGAGTCAATGTGGAGGCTATATACAGGGGGTACCGGTACAGAGTCAATGTGGAGGCTATATACAGGGTGTACCGGTACAGAGTCAATGTGGAGGCTATATACAGGGGGTACTGGTACAGAGTCAATATGGAGGCTATATACAGGGGGTACCAGTACAGAGTCAATGTGGAGGCTATATACAGGGTGTTACGGTACAGAGTCAATGTGGAGGCTATATACAGGGTACCGGTACAGAGTCAATGTGGAGGCTATATACAGGGTGTACCAGTACAGAGTCAATATGGAGGCTATATACAGGGGGTACCGGTACAGAGTCAATGTGGAGGCTATATACAGGGTGTTACGGTACAGAGTCAATGTGGAGGCTATATACAGGGTGTTACGGTACAGAGTCAATGTGGAGGCTATATACAGGGTATTACGGTACAGAGTCAATGTGGAGGCTATATACAGGGTGTACCAGTACAGAGTCAATGTGGAGGCTATATACAGGGGGAACCGGTACAGAGTCAATGTGGAGGCTATATACAGGGGGACCGGTACAGAGTCAATGTGGAGGCTATATACAGGGGGTACTGGTACAGAGTCAATGTGGAGGCTATATACAGGGTATTACGGTACAGAGTCAATGTGGAGGCTAAATACAGGAGGTACCAGTACAGAGTCAATGTGGAGGCTATATACAGGGGGTACCGGTACAGAGTCAATGTGGGGGCTATATACAGGGGGTACCGATACAGAGTCAATGTGGAGGCTATATACAGGGTGTTACGGTACAGAGTCAATGTGGAGGCTATATACAGGGTATTACGGTACAGAGTCAATGTGGAGGCTATATACAGGGTGTTACGGTACAGAGTCAATGTGGAGGCTATATACAGGGTATTACGGTACAGAGTCAATGTGGAGGCTATATACAGGGGGACCCGGTACAGAGTCAATGTGGAGGCCAATTTAAGGGGGGTACCAGTACAGAGTCAATGTGGAGGCTATATACAGGGGGGTACAGGTACAGAGTCAATGTGGAGGCTTTATACAGGGGTACCAGTACAGAGTCAATGTGGAGGCTATATACAGGGGGGTACCAGTACAGAGTCAATGTGGAGGCTATATACAGGGGGTACCAGTACAGAGTCAATGTGGAGGCTATATACAGGGGGTACTGGTACAGAGTCAATGTGGAGGCTATATACAGGGTATTGCAGTACAGAGTCAATGTGGAGGCTATATACAGGGGGTACCTGTACAGAGTCAATGTGGAGGCTATATACAGGGGGTACCAGTACAGAGTCAATGTGGAGGCTATATACAGGGTACTGGTACAGAGTCAATGTGGAGGCTATATACAGGGGTACCAGTACAGAGTCAATGTGGAGGCTATATACAGGGGGTACTGGTACAGAGTCAATGTGGAGGCTATATACAGGGAGTACCAGTACAGAGTCAATGTGGAGGATATATACAGGGGGTACTGGTACAGAGTCAATGTGGAGGCTATATACAGGGGGTACTGGTACAGAGTCAATGTGGAGGCTATATACAGGGGGACCGGTACAGAGTCAATGTGGAGGCTATATACAGGGGGTACTGGTACAGAGTCAATGTGGAGGCTATATACAGGGGGTACTGGTACAGAGTCAATGTGGAGGCTATATACAGGGGGACCGGTACAGAGTCAATGTGGAGGCTATATACAGGGGGTACTGGTACAGAGTCAATGTGGAGGCTATATACAGGGGGTACCGGTACAGAGTCAATGTGGAGGCTATATACAGTGTGTTACGGTACAGAGTCAATGTGGAGGCTATATACAGGGTGTTACGGTACAGAGTCAATGTGGAGGCTATATACAGGGTATTACAGTACAGAGTCAATGTGGAGGCTATATACAGGGTGTTACGGTACAGAGTCAATGTGGAGGCTATATACAGGGTATTACAGTACAGAGTCAATGTGGAGGCTATATACAGGGGGTACCAGTACAGAGTCAATGTGGAGGCTATATACAGGGTGTTACCGTACAGAGTCAATGTGGAGGCTATATACAGGGGGTACCGGTACAGAGTCAATGTGGAGGCTATATACAGGGTGTACCGGTACAGAGTCAATGTGGAGGCTATATACAGGGGGTACTGGTACAGAGTCAATATGGAGGCTATATACAGGGTGTACCAGTACAGAGTCAATGTGGAGGCTATATACAGGGGGTACTGGTACAGAGTCAATATGGAGGCTATATACAGGGGGTACCAGTACAGAGTCAATGTGGAGGCTATATACAGGGTGTTACGGTACAGAGTCAATGTGGAGGCTATATACAGGGGGTACCGGTACAGAGTCAATGTGGAGGCTATATACAGGGTGTACCAGTACAGAGTCAATGTGGAGGCTATATACAGGGGTACTGGTACAGAGTCAATGTGGAGGCTATATACAGGGGGTACCGGTACAGAGTCAATGTGGAGGCTATATACAGGGTGTTACGGTACAGAGTCAATGTGGAGGCTATATACAGGGTGTTACGGTACAGAGTCAATGTGGAGGCTATATACAGGGTGTACCAGTACAGAGTCAATGTGGAGGCTATATACAGGGGGTACTGGTACAGAGTCAATATGGAGGCTATATACAGGGGGTACCGGTACAGAGTCAATGTGGAGGCTATATACAGGGGGTACTGGTACAGAGTCAATGTGGAGGCTATATACAGGGGGACCGGTACAGAGTCAATGTGGAGGCTATATACAGGGGTACTGGTACAGAGTCAATGTGGAGGCTATATACAGGGGTACTGGTACAGAGTCAATGTGGAGGCTATATACAGGGGGTACCGGTACAGAGTCAATGTGGAGGCTATATACAGGGGGTACTGGTACAGAGTCAATGTGGAGGCTATATACAGGGGTTACCGGTACAGAGTCAATGTGGAGGCTATATACAGTGTGTTACGGTACAGAGTCAATGTGGAGGCTATATACAGGGTGTACCGGTACAGAGTCAATGTGGAGGCTATATACAGTGTGTTACGGTACAGAGTCAATGTGGAGGCTATATACAGGGTGTTACGGTACAGAGTCAATGTGGAGGCTATATACAGGGTATTACGGTACAGAGTCAATGTGGAGGCTATATACAGGGTGTTACGGTACAGAGTCAATGTGGAGGCTATATACAGGGTGTTACGGTACAGAGTCAATGTGGAGGCTATATACAGGGGGTACTGGTACAGAGTCAATATGGAGGCTATATACAGGGGGTACCGGTACAGAGTCAATATGGAGGCTATATACAGGGGGTACCGGTACAGAGTCAATGTGGAGGCTATATACAGGGTGTTACGGTACAGAGTCAATGTGGAGGCTATATACAGGGTGTTACGGTACAGAGTCAATGTGGAGGCTATATACAGGGTGTTACGGTACAGAGTCAATGTGGAGGCTATATACAGGGGGTACCGGTACAGAGTCAATGTGGAGGCTATATACAGGGTGTACCGGTACAGAGTCAATGTGGAAGCTATATACAGGGGGTACTGGTACAGAGTCAATATGGAGGCTATATACAGGGTGTACCGGTACAGAGTCAATGTGGAGGCTATATACAGGGGGTACTGGTACAGAGTCAATATGGAGGCTATATACAGGGGGTACCAGTACAGAGTCAATGTGGAGGCTATATACAGGGTGTTACGGTACAGAGTCAATGTGGAGGCTATATACAGGGGGTACCGGTACAGAGTCAATGTGGAGGCTATATACAGGGTGTACCAGTACAGAGTCAATATGGAGGCTATATACAGGGGGTACCGGTACAGAGTCAATGTGGAGGCTATATACAGGGTGTTACGGTACAGAGTCAATGTGGAGGCTATATACAGGGTGTTACGGTACAGAGTCAATGTGGAGGCTATATACAGGGTATTACGGTACAGAGTCAATGTGGAGGCTATATACAGGGGTACCAGTACAGAGTCAATGTGGAGGCTATATACAGGGGGAACCGGTACAGAGTCAATGTGGAGGCTATATACAGGGGGACCGGTACAGAGTCAATGTGGAGGCTATATACAGGGGGTACTGGTACAGAGTCAATGTGGAGGCTATATACAGGGGGTACTGGTACAGAGTCAATGTGGAGGCTATATACAGGGGGACCGGTACAGAGTCAATGTGGAGGCTATATACAGGGGGTACTGGTACAGAGTCAATGTGGAGGCTATATACAGGGGGTACCGGTACAGAGTCAATGTGGAGGCTATATACAGTGTGTTACGGTACAGAGTCAATGTGGAGGCTATATACAGGGTGTTACGGTACAGAGTCAATGTGGAGGCTATATACAGGGTATTACAGTACAGAGTCAATGTGGAGGCTATATACAGGGTGTTACGGTACAGAGTCAATGTGGAGGCTATATACAGGGGGTACCAGTACAGAGTCAATGTGGAGGCTATATACAGGGGGTACCAGTACAGAGTCAATGTGGAGGCTATATACAGGGTGTTACGGTACAGAGTCAATGTGGAGGCTATATACAGGGAGTACCAGTACAGAGTCAATGTGGAGGCTATATACAGGGGGTACCGGTACAGAGTCAATGTGGAGGCTATATACAGGGGGTACCGGTACAGAGTCAATGTGGAGGCTATATACAGGGTGTACCGGTACAGAGTCAATGTGGAGGCTATATACAGGGGGTACTGGTACAGAGTCAATATGGAGGCTATATACAGGGGGTACCAGTACAGAGTCAATGTGGAGGCTATATACAGGGTGTTACGGTACAGAGTCAATGTGGAGGCTATATACAGGGTACCGGTACAGAGTCAATGTGGAGGCTATATACAGGGTGTACCAGTACAGAGTCAATATGGAGGCTATATACAGGGGTACCGGTACAGAGTCAATGTGGAGGCTATATACAGGGTGTTACGGTACAGAGTCAATGTGGAGGCTATATACAGGGTGTTACGGTACAGAGTCAATGTGGAGGCTATATACAGGGTATTACGGTACAGAGTCAATGTGGAGGCTATATACAGGAGGTACCAGTACAGAGTCAATGTGGAGGCTATATACAGGGGGAGTACCGGTACAGAGTCAATGTGGAGGCTATATACAGGGGGTACCAGTACAGAGTCAATGTGGAGGCTATATACAGGGGGTACTGGTACAGAGTCAATGTGGAGGCTATATACAGGGTATTACGGGGTACAGAGTCAATGTGGAGGCTAAATACAGGGGGTACCAGTACAGAGTCAATGTGGAGGCTATATACAGGGGGTACTGGTACAGAGTCAATGTGGGGCTATATACAGGGGGTACCATACAGAGTCAATGTGGAGGCTATATACAGGGGGTACGGTACAGAGTCAATGTGGAGGCTATATACAGGGTATTACGGTACAGAGTCAATGTGGAGGCTATATACAGGGGTTACGGTACAGAGTCAATGTGGAGGCTATATACAGGGTATTACGGTACAGAGTCAATGTGGAGGCTATATACAGGGGGTACCGGTACAGAGTCAATGTGGAGGCTATATACAGGGGGTACCAGTACAGAGTCAATGTGGAGGCTATATACAGGGGTACAGGTACAGAGTCAATGTGGAGGCTTTATACAGGGGGTACCAGTACAGAGTCAATGTGGAGGCTATATACAGGGGGTACAGAGTCAATGTGGAGACCAGTACAGAGTCAATGTGGAGGCTATATACAGGGGGTACCAGTACAGAGTCAATGTGGAGGCTATATACAGGGGTACCAGTACAGAGTCAATGTGGAGGCTATATACAGGGGGTACCGGTACAGAGTCAATGTGGAGGCTATATACAGGGGTATTACGGTACAGAGTCAATGTGGAGGCTATATACAGGGGGTACCGATACAGAGTCAATGTGGAGGCTATATCACAGGGGGGGGTACCAGTACAGAGTCAATGTGGAGGCTATATACAGGGGGTTTACCAACTGGTACAGAGTCAATGTGGAGGCTATATACAGGGTAAACCGGTACAGAGTCAATGTTAAGGCTATATACAACTGGTATTAAACCAGTTTATAGTCAATGGAGGTTTATATAACTGGGTTTAAACCAGTATATACCAACTGGTTTAAACCAGTTTACTACACAGGTTTAAACAGTTTATATCCAACTGGTTTAAACTGGGTTTAAATCCAACTGGTTTAAACCAGTTTATATCCAACTGGTTTAAACCAGTTTATATCCAAACCAGTTTATATCCAACTGGATTAAACCAGTTTATATCCAACTGGATTAAACCAGTTTATATCCAACTGGTTTAAACCAGTTTATATCCAACTGGATTAAACCAGTTTATATCCAACTGGTTTAAACCAGTTTATATCCAACTGGTTTAAACCAGTTTAAACCAGTATCCAACTGGATTAAACCAGTTTATATCCAACTGGTTTAAACCAGTTTATATCCAACTGGATTAAACCAGTTTATATCCAACTGGATTAAACCAGTTTATATCCAACTGGATTAAACCAGTTTATATCCAACTGGATTAAACCAGTTTATATCCAACTGGTTTAAACCAGTTTATATCCAACTGGTTTAAACCAGTTTATATCCAACTGGATTAAACCAGTTTATATCCAACTGGTTTAAACCAGTTTATATCCAACTGGATTAAACCAGTTTATATCCAACTGGATTAAACCAGTTTATATCCAACTGGTTTAAACCAGTTTATATCCAACTGGTTTAAACCAGTTTATATCCAACTGGTTTAAACCAGTTTATATCAACTGTTTAAAACTGGATTAAACCGTTTATATCCAACTGGTTTAAACCAGTTTATATCCAACTGGATTAAACCAGTTTATATCCAACTGGATTAAACCAGTTTATATCCAACTGGATTAAACCAGTTTATATCCAACTGGATTAAACCAGTTTATATCCAACTGGATTAAACCAGTTTATATCCAACTGGATTAAACCAGTTTATATCCATACCTTAAAGTAGGAGAAGATAGTTCTGATGTCTTCTTCGAAGCCCATGTCTATCATTCGGTCAGCCTCGTCTAGAGCCAGATAACGGCAGATATCCAGACTGATCATCTTCTTCTGCAACAGGTCCATCAGACGGCCGGGGGTCGCCACCATCATGTGGACACCACTACAAAACACAGAGTTCAACGGGGTCAGAGGTCAAACTGGCCCTCACACAGCTGACTGACTGGCTGACTAGTTGACTGGCTGACTAGCAGCTGACTGGCTAGCTGACTGACTAGTTGACTGACTAGTTGACTGGCTGGCTGACTAGTTGACTGGCTGGCTGACTGGATGGCTGACTGGCTGGCTGGCTGACTGGTTCAGAGTACTTACTGTTTGACCACCTCCATCTGGTCTTTGACAGACATGCCTCCTATACAGAGGACTGATCTCATATGTGGAGCCCCTTCTTCCTCCAGCAGCTTACAGTAGTATTCTATGATGGTGTGGGTCTGTTTAGCCAACTCTCTCTGTAGGGAGAGAGACATCAGAAACATCACAGTAGTATTATATGGTCTGTTTAGCCAACTCTCTCTGTAGGGAGAGAGACATCAGAAACATTACAGTAGTATTATATGGTCTGTTTAGCCAACTCTCTCTGTAGGGAGAGAGACATCAGAAACATTACAGTAGTATTATATGGTCTGTTTAGCCAACTCTCTCTGTAGGGAGAGGAGAGAGACATCAGAATCCAACATAGGTTTGAAACCTCATCGGTCACCAGTCAAATGTATCTTCTATGGAACAGGCAGTCAGGAGCTGATCAGGGTACAGGGCCCTTCACTCTTAAAGAAGGTCCGTCTCTAACCTCTATCATGACATTACAGTGTGAAGGACTTACTGAGGGACAGATGATGAGACCGTAGGGCCCTTCACTCTTACAGAAGGACTTACTGAGGGACAGATGAGACCGTAGGGCCCTTCACTCTTACAGAAGGACTTACTGAGGGACAGATGATGAGACCGTAGGGCCCTTCACTCTTACAGAAGGACTTACTGAGGGACAGATGATGAGACCGTAGGGCCCTTCACTCTTACAGAAGGACTTACTGAGGGACAGATGATGAGACCGTAGGGCCCTTCACTCTTACAGAAGGGCAGTTTCTTCTCTTGCTCCAGAGAGAACATGATGATGGGGAGGGTGAACACCAGAGTCTTCCCTGAACCTGTGAAGGCGATACCGATCATATCCCGGCCTGAGAGACTGAACACACACAGAGAGGAAACCAATCAATCATATCCTGTTGATATAGCCAACCAACCAATCATATCGTATTGATATAGCCAACCAACCAATCACATCATATTGATATAGCCAACCAACCAATCACATCATATTGATATAGGAATCAATCATACTGAGGGAACAACCAATCAGACCGTAGATATAACCAACCAACCAATCACATCATATTGATATAGCCAATCAATCATATCGTATTGATATAGCCAACCAATCACATCATATCGATATAGCCAACCAATCACATCGTATTGATATAGCCAATCATCAAATTGATATAACCAACTCAACCTGTTTAGCCAACCAACCAATCACATCGATCATATCCCAACCAATCAATCAGACTGAAGCACAATCACAGAAGGAAACCAATCAATCATATCCTGTTGATATAGCCAACCAACCAATCACATCGTATTGATATAGCCAATCATCAAATTGATATAACCAACCAATCAATCATATCGTATTGATTTAGCCAACCAACCAATCACATCGTATTGATATAGCCAACCAATCAATCATATCGTATTGATTTAGCCAACCAACCAATCATCAAATTGATATAGCCAACCAACCAATCACATTGTATTGATCCAATCAACCAACCAACCAACCAATCATATTGATATAACCAACCAACCAATCACATCGTATTGATATAACCAACCAACCAATCATATTGATATAACCAACCAATCAATCACATCATATTGATATAACCAACCAACCAATCACATTGTATTGATATAATCAACCAACCAACCAATCACATTGTATTGATATAACCAACCAATCAATCACATCATATTGATATAGCCAACCAACCAATCACATTGTATTGATATAATCAACCAACCAACCAATCACATCGTATTGATATAACCAACCAACCAATCATATCATCATCATCATATTGATATAAATCAATCAACATATTGATATAACAACCAATCAATCATCATATTGATATAACCAACCAACCAATCATATTGATATAACCAACCAACCAATCATATTGATATAACCAACCAACCAATCACATCGTATTGATATAACCAACCAACCAATCACATCATATTGATATAACCAACCAACCAATCACATCATATTGATATAACCAACCAATCAATCACATCATATTGATATAACCAACCAACCAATCACATCATATTGATATAACCAACCAATCAATCATCATATTGATATAACCAACCAATCACATCGTATTGATATAACCAACCAACCAATCACATCATATTGATATAACCAACCAACCAATCACATCATATTGATATAACCAACCAATCACATCAATAACCAACCAACCATCATCATATTGATATAACCAACCAACCAATCACATCATATTGATATAACCAACCAACCAATCACATCATATTGATATAACCAACCAACCAATCACATCATATTGATATAACCAACCAATCACATCATATTGATATAACCAACCAACCAATCACATCATATTGATATAACCAACCAACCAATCACATCATATTGATATAACCAACCAATCAATCACATCATATTGATATAACCAACCAACCAATCATATTGATATAACCAACCAATCATCATATTGATATAACCAACCAACCAATCATATTGATATAACCAACCAATCAATCATTGATATAACCAACCAACCAATCACATCATATTGATATAACCAACCAACCAATCATATCGTATTGATATAACCAACCAACCAATCACATCGTATTGATATAACCAACCAACCAATCACATCGTATTGATATAACCAACCAACCAATCACATCGTATTGATATAACCAACCAACCAATCACATCATATTGATATAACCAACCAACCAATCACATCGTATTGATATAGCCCTTTTTACTATAATTGTTTTAGAGCTTTACAGTAACGGAGCGAGAAGCAACGACAACCAATGAGAAGCCAGTTAAACATCGTATATCTTTGTGCGGCCAGAAATCACGTTGACATCGTAAGGAACTTCATCAGTGGTTAACTGCTGTACTTACATGGTTGGAATTCCCTGGATTTGAATGGGTGTAGGGTGAACAATCCCCTTCTTTTTCAGACCTTTCAAGATGGCTGCAAACACACGGTGAAAGAGGGTTGGGGACTGAGTGACTAGTCAATCATTTTTAACCACTACTCTCTGTGGGAACTTAGTGTGTGTCTGGTGTCTCTCAGCCTGTGGGAACGTAGTGTGTGTGTGTCTGGTGTCTCTCACCCTGTGGGAACGTAGTGTGTGTCTGGTGTCTCTCACTCTGTGGGAATGTAGTGTGTGTGTGTCTGGTGTCTCTCACTCTGTGGGAACGTAGTGTGTGTGTGTCTGGTGTCTCTCACTCTGTGGGAACGTAGTGTGTGTGTGTCTGGTGTCTCTCACTCTGTGGGAACGTAGTGTGTGTGTGTCTGGTGTCTCTCACCCTGTGGGAACGTAGTGTGTGTGTCTGGTGTCTCTCACTCTGTGGGAACGTAGTGTGTGTGTGTCTGGTGTCTCTCACCCTGTGGGAATGTAGTGTGTGTGTGTCTGGTGTCTCTCACCCTGTGGGAACGTAGTGTGTGTGTGTGTCTGGTGTCTCTCACCCTGTGGGAACCTAGTGTGTGTGTGTCTGGTGTCTCTCACCCTGTGGGAACGTAGTGTGTGTGTGTGTCTGTGTGTGTCTGGTGTCTCTCACCCTGTGGGAACGTAGTGTGTGTGTCTGGTGTCTCTCACCCTGTGGGAACCTAGTGTGTGTGTGTGTCTGGTGTCTCTCACCCTGTGGGAACGTAGTGTGTGTGTGTGTGTGTCTGGTGTCTCTCACCCTGTGGGAACGTAGTGTGTGTGTGTCTGTGTGTGTCTGGTGTCTCTCACTCTGTGGGAACGTAGTGTGTGTGTCTGGTGTCTCTCACTCTGTGGGAACTTAGTGTGTGTGGCTGGTGTCTCTCACCCTGTGGGAACGTAGTGTGTGTGTGTCTGGTGTCTCTCACCCTGTGGGAACGTAGTGTGTGTGTCTGGTGTCTCTCACCCTGTGGGAACGTAGTGTGTGTGTCTGGTGTCTCTCACCCTGTGGGAACTTAGTGTGTGTGTCTGGTGTCTCTCACCCTGTGGGAACGTAGTGTGTGTGTCTGGTGTCTCTCACCCTGTGGGAACGTAGTGTGTGTGTGTCTGGTGTCTCTCACCCTGTGGGAACGTAGTGTGTGTGTCTGGTGTCTCTCACCCTGTGGGAACGTAGTGTGTGTGTGTCTGGTGTCTCTCACCCTGTGGGAACGTAGTGTGTGTGTGTCTGGTGTCTCTCACCCTGTGGGAACGTAGTGTGTGTGTCTGGTGTCTCTCACCCTGTGGGAACGTAGTGTGTGTGTGTCTGGTGTCTCTCACCCTGTGGGAACGTAGTGTGTCTGTGTGTGTCTGGTGTCTCTCACCCTGTGGGAACTTCATCTCCCTGAAGCTCTTGATCGGCGGAGGGATACCGTCACCGTCGACCAGGATGTGGTACTTCTTCCTGACGCGGTCGTGTCTCGCAGGGGGCATGTTCAGGATGTACCGTGGAGCCAACCAACTATATAAAACAACAACATTAACGTTATCTTTACTGTAGATTCTACACTGAACAGAAATATAAACACAACATGTAAAGTGTTGGTCTCATGTTTCATGAACTGAAATAAAAAGATACCAGAAATGTTCCATATGCAGATAAAGCTTATTTCTCTCAAACTTTCTGCACAAATTTGTTAACATCCACCTGACAGGTGTGGCATGTCAAAGAAGCTGATTGAACAGCATGATCATCACACAGGTGCACCTTGTGCTGGGGACAGTAAAAGGACACTTTAAAATGTGCAGTTTTGTCACACAGCAGAATGCTGCTGATGGCTCAAGTTTTGAGGGATTGTGCAATTGGCATGATGACTGCAGGAATGTCCAACAGAGCTGCTTCCAGATAATTGAATGTTTATTTCTCTACCATAAGCCGCCTCCAACATCGTTTTAGAGAATTTGGCAGTACGTCCAACCGGCCTCACAACCACAGACCACGTTGTAACCACACCAGTCCAGGACCTTCACAACCTCAGACCACGTTGTAACCACACCAGTCCAGGACCTCCACAACCTCAGACCACGTTGTAACCACACCAGTCCAGGACCTCCACAAACTCAGACCACGTTGTAACCACACCAGTCCAGGACCTCCACAATCTCAGACCACGTTGTAACCACACCAGTCCAGGACCTCCACAACCTCAGACCACGTTGTAACCACACCAGTCCAGGACCTTCACAACCTCAGACCACGTTGTAACCACACCAGTCCAGGACCTTCACAACCTCAGACCACGTTGTAACCACACCAGTCCAGGACCTCCACAAACTCAGACCACGTTGTAACCACACCAGTCCAGGACCTTCACAACCTCAGACCACGTTGTAACCACACCAGTCCAGGACCTTCACAAACTCAGACCACGTTGTAACCACACCAGTCCAGGACCTCCACAACCTCAGACCACGTTGTAACCACACCAGTCCAGGACCTTCACAACCTCAGACCACGTTGTAACCACAGCAGCCCAAGACCTCCACATCTGGGTTCTTCACATATGGGATCGTCAGAGAGGGGAGGGAGGGGTGCTAAAGACTATTTCTGTCAGTAAAAAAAAAAACTCCTTTTGTGTAGAAAAACTCATTCTGATTGGCTGGGCCTGGCTCCCCAGTGGGCGGGACCTGTGACTGGGCCTGGCTCCCCAGTGGGCGGGACCCGTGGCTGGGCCTGGCTCCCCAGTGGGCGGGAACTGTGACTGAGCCTGGCTCCCCAGTGGGCGGGACCTGTGACTGCGCCTGGCTCCCCAGTGGGCGGGACCTGTGACTGCGCCTGGCTCCCCAGTGGGCGGGACCTGTGACTGCGCCTGGCTCCCCAGTGGGCGGGACCTGTGACTGCGCCTGGCTCCCCAGTGGGCGGGACCTGTGACTGCGCCTGGCTCCCCAGTGGGCGGGACCTGTGACTGCGCCTGGCTCCCCAGTGGGCGGGACCTGTGACTGCGCCTGGCTCCCCAGTGGGCGGGACCTGTGACTGCGCCTGGCTCCCCAGTGGGCGGGACCCATGGCTGGGCCTGGCTCCCCAGTGGGCGGGACCCATGGCTGGGCCTGGCTCCCCAGTGGGCGGGACCCATGGCTGGGCCTGGCTCCCCAGTGGGCGGGACCTGTGACTGCGCCCCTACTCTGTCATGTGAAATCCATAGATTAGGGCCTAATTAACGTATTTCAACTGACTGATTTCCTCATATGAACTGTAACTCAGTAAAAATCTTAGAAATGGATCCGTGTTGCGTTTCTATTTTAGTTCGGTATAGAATGTTACCGGATGTACCGCAGAGCAACTGAACTACACATGTTAGGTTATGCTGTATTAACTCATGACAGAAACACATCAGCTTATTGTGGTAGGAACTGTCAAAACGCTGTCATTTACCACAAAGTAACCCCTTATCGGTCACCCTCTAGAATCTGGACTCACACCTTGTTTTGATGGGATCGTCATAGATGATACCTTTGGCCATTTCCTTCACCGACATGAGAGCTGAAAGAGAAATAAACGATTAGAGCTGGACTGGAATAAAAGCCTGCAACACAGCTCGCGTTGTCCACTCTTGAAGTGAATCTGAACTAGAACAACAGTGGCCCATTGACAGTGATAGGGTCAGTATGTACAGTAACATCTCTTCCCTCTACAGGGTCAATATGAACAGTAACATCTCTCACCTCTACAGGGTCAGTATGTACAGTAACATCTCTCACCTCTACAGGGTCAGTATGAACAGTAACATCTCTTCCCTCTACAGGGTCAGTATGTACAGTAACATCTCTTACCTCTACAGGGTCAGTATGTACAGAAACATCTCTCACCTCTACAGGGTCAGTATGAACAGTAACATCTCTCACCTCTACAGGGTCAGTATGTACAGTAACATATCTTACCTCTACAGGGTCAGTATGTACAGTAACATCTCTCACCTCTTACCTCTACAGGGTCAGTATGAACAGTAACATATCTCACCTCTACAGGGTCAGTATGTACAGTAACATCTCTCACCTCTACAGGGTCAGTATGTACAGTAACATCTCTTCCCTCTACAGGGTCAGTATGAACAGTAACATCTCTCACCTCTACAGGGTCAGTATGAACAGTAACATCTCTCACCTCTACAGGGTCAGTATGAACAGTAACATCTCTCACCTCTACAGGGTCAGTATGAACAGTAACATCTCTCACCTCTACAGGGTCAGTATGTACAGTAACATCTCTCACCTCTACAGGGTCAGTATGAACAGTAACATCTCTCACCTCTACAGGGTCAGTATGTACAGTAACATCTCTCACCTCTACAGGGTCAGTATGAACAGTAACATCTCTCACCTCTACAGGGTCAGTATGAACAGTAACATCTCTCACCTCTACAGGGTCAGTATGTACAGTAACATCTCTTCCCTCTACAGGGTCAGTATGAACAGTAACATCTCTCATCTCTCACCTCTACAGGGTCAGTATGAACAGTAACACCTCTCACCTCAGGGTCAGTATGAACAGTAACATCTCTCATCTCTACAGGGTCAGTATGAACAGTAACATCTCTCACCTCTACAGGGTCAGTATAAACAGTAACATCTCTCATCTCTACAGGGTCAGTATGTACAGTAACATCTCTCACCTCTTCCCTCTACAGGGTCAGTATGTACAGTAACATCTCTCATCTCTTCCCTCTACAGGGTCAGTATGTACAGTAACATCTCTCATCTCTTCCCTCTACAGGGTCAGTATGTACAGTAACATCTCTCATCTCTTACCTCTACAGGGTCAGTATGTACAGTAACATCTCTCACCCCTACAGGGTCAGTATGTACAGTAACATCTCTCACCTCTACAGGGTCAGTATGTACAGTAACATCTCTTCCCTCTACAGGGTCAGTATGAACAGTAACATCTCTTCCCTCTACAGGGTCAGTATGTACAGTAACATCTCTCACCTCTACAGGGTCAGTATGTACAGTAACATCTCTCACCTCTTCCCTCTACAGGGTCAGTATGTACAGTAACATCTCTCACCTCTACAGGGTCAGTATGAACAGTAACATCTCTCACCTCTACAGGGTCAGTATGAACAGTAACATCTCACCTCTACAGGGTCAGTATGTACAGTAACATCTCTCATCTCTACAGGGTCAGTATGAACAGTAACATCTCTTCCCTCTACAGGGTCAGTATGTACAGTAACATCTCTCACCTCTACAGGGTCAGTATGAACAGTAACATCTCTCACCTCTACAGGGTCAGTATGAACAGTAACATCTCTTACCTCTTCCCTCTACAGGGTCAGTATGAACAGTAACATCTCTTCCCTCTACAGGGTCAGTATGTACAGTAACATCTCTCATCTCTTCCCTCTACAGGGTCAGTATGTACAGTAACATCTCTCATCTCTTCCCTCTACATGGTCAGTATGTACAGTAACATCTCTCACCTCTACAGGGTCAGTATGAACAGTAACATCTCTCACCTCTACAGGGTCAGTATGTACAGTAACATCTCTCACCTCTACAGGGTCAGTATGTACAGTAACATCTCTCACCTCTACAGGGTCAGTATGAACAGTAACATCTCACCTCTACAGGGTCAGTATGAACAGTAACATCTCTCACCTCTACAGGGTCAGTATGAACAGTAACATCTCTTCCCTCTACAGGGTCAGTATGAACAGTAACATGTCTTACCTCTTCTCTCTACAGGGTCAGTATGAACAGTAACATCTCTTACCTCTTCCCTCTACAGGGTCAGTGTGTACAGTAACATCTCTCACCTCTACAGGGTCAGTATGAACAGTAACATCTCACCTCTACAGGGTCAGTATGTACAGTAACATCTCTCATCTCTACAGGGTCAGTATGAACAGTAACATCTCTTACCTCTTCCCTCTACAGGGTCAGTATGAACAGTAACATCTCTTCCCTCTACAGGGTCAGTATGTACAGTAACATCTCTCATCTCTTCCCTCTACAGGGTCAGTATGTACAGTAACATCTCTCATCTCTTCCCTCTACAGGGTCAGTATGAACAGTAACATCTCTTCCCTCTACAGGGTCAGTGTGTACAGTAACATCTCTCACCTCTACAGGGTCAGTATGAACAGTAACATCTCTCACCTCTACAGGGTCAGTATGAACAGTAACATCTCTCACCTCTACAGGGTCAGTATGAACAGTAACATCTCTTCCCTCTACAGGGTCAGTATGAACAGTAACATCTCTCACCTCTACAGGGTCAGTATGAACAGTAACATCTCTTCCCTCTACAGGGTCAGTATGAACAGTAACATTTCTTACCTCTTCTCTCTACAGGGTCAGTATGAACAGTAACATCTCTTACCTCTTCCCTCTACAGGGTCAGTATGAACAGTAACATCTCTTCCCTCTACAGGGTCAGTATGTACAGTAACATCTCTCATCTCTTCCCTCTACAGGGTCAGTATGTACAGTAACATCTCTCATCTCTTCCCTCTACAGGGTCAGTATGTACAGTAACATCTCTCATCTCTTCCCTCTACAGGGTCAGTATGAACAGTAACATCTCTTACCTCTTCCCTCTACAGGGTCAGTATGAACAGTAACATCTCTCATCTCTCACCTCTACAGGGTCAGTATGAACAGTAACATCTCTCACCTCTACAGGGTCAGTATGAACAGTAACATCTCTCATCTCTCACCTCTACAGGGTCAGTATGTACAGTAACATCTCTCACCTCTACAGGGTCAGTATGTACAGTAACATCTCTTACCTCTTCCCTCTACAGGGTCAGTATGAACAGTAACATCTCTTACCTCTTCCCTCTGCCACACTCTGCAGAATCTTCTGTTCTTCTTTCAGCTGCTTCTCCTTGGCTGACTCTTTACGAGCTGTGGACATAAACACATTTTAGCATTTAAGCAAAAAGACAACTCAAGACATATACATATATACATTTTAGAATCCATAACTGGTTTGACCTTCTGTTTTCTACTACCCATGGACAAAAAAAAAAACATAATTCACCACACTGAACAATGATCATTCCAATGCTAACTGTGAAATGATTAAAAATTCAAACAGCCACTGTACCACTTACCTTCGGCCTTTTCCTTGAGAACCTGGTGTTGATCCAGCAGGGAGACATTAGAGCGTGGTCCCAAACCCTCGTCCTCATCTCTCTGCTCTCCTCCACTATCCTTCTGCTCCTCCTCTACCACCTTCCCTCGCAGACGCAGCATCTTCAGTTGCTGGGGGGCACAGAGTGACAGGGTTGATTGGGAAGGAGAGATGGAGGGAGGAAAGTTATGGGTCATTGTGTTTGGTGGATCTACAGTACAAATCATTCTGACACTGCCCAGTCAAAGCTAATCCATGTCTGTCAGCTGCAGGCTCATATACACACACACACAATCTGACACTTCCAGGGGATGAATAAGAAAGGGAGAGGGAGACTGTGTGCTTACCATTTGATGCTTTCTGATTTTGACAGGTACATATGGGACATAGTCATCCTCTTCAGATGGATGATCTGATCCGGACTTCTCCTCCTCCCCATAGGATCTCTGTGGAAACAAAGTACACCCCAAAAAGTGTTTTACAAAAAGGAAAAGTGAAGTGGTTTATTCAACTGCCTAACAAAACGATTTTCCAGTTTGCAAACAAAATAAAAAGCTACATCAGATGAATAGGGCAAGTTAATTATTGGTATATTTGGCTACTAAAACATTTCGCTACAGTCGCATTAACATCTGCTAACCATGTGTAAGTGACAAATAAAATGTGATTTAAAGGAGCCTAGCGAATATGAATGGGTCAGTTACAACGGGGTCTTTGCTAGCTAGCTAGCAAGCTAGTGTGCTAACAATGCTAGCTAGGTTTGTTTTCCATAAAATTGAACACCACCTACCTTTTTAGTCCGGTGTTCTGTCTCCATTTTATTGTGTTATGTTATGGGTTACTACTGTTGCCTGTTAAATGCTGTTTTTGGACAACTTTATTTCCCCAAAATACATGAAAAATATTGCCCACGTTTGGCGCTGTAAGAAAACACTAAAGACGCAGTTCGATTGTTTCTGTACGGCGAGCAGGAAATGACATTTCGAACCAGCGTGAAAGACGTTTTGGAAAATCTTCGTTTTGGGCAGTTTGACCGCAGAGTTTCTAAATCCAGAGGCGCAATATCGCGAGACTTCCGGGAACAGACCAAACCCCAGGGGGTTTGAGAAGTCAATGAGAGAAGTGAAGAAAAACAAATCCTTAGTTGTTCATTTTCTCGAAACATAAAGACACAACCTATATTTGAGCAAATGTCTTAAATAGGTGAACAATGGTATTACTCCAACGTCGTGAAACTGACACATTTTCAACAACTTTATATTGAAGGAGTACCTTCGTTATGACTGACTGCACGTCCGACAGAGGAAGAAAACTCGGCGGACAATCTGTTTCCCTCCATCCAGCATGTCGTTTTTTCGCCCAACCAAACATGGAGTTTTTGTCTGGAGGTCAATGAGTGTCGAATTTGGTCAACAAAAAAAATGTAATGGCTTATTTGCTACGTGAGGTTGATTTGATCGAATAGACGTTTCGTTAATGCTGAAGTTGTTACGAGTGTACTTGTGAAAAATGATGATGACATTCTGGCAACTTTGAGAGAATAAAAAGCGTTATATCTCCAGACTATGCATGTCATGAGGATAGTAAACGTAGCTTCTCTACATTGAATACAGGCGGTGGACATCACAACCGTCATTCGAATATTCAAAATAAGTTTACAAGAATGATACGTATCCACCACTAGACTGCCCGCCGTGCCGCTTCGTGGACAACGACTCCCATTGTTAGGGCGAAGAGACATCTAATCTTTTCAGTATATCTATAATCTTTGGACCCTGATTTTTATTTAAACAATTTACTTAACCTTTAACTGTGAAGGTCGCCATGACATCACCTACAAGTGTGATTGGGGATTTCTATTGGAGAACAAGTTTTAACCTTAATATCATACTGTACAGTCTTTGGTCTGGCCTTGCCTGACAACTCAAAACGGAGTTCTTCCGGCTGCTCTATGTTAATGTCCATGAGATTGAAGTGCGCGTGTGCAATAACTATATTCTCCCTACCACGCCTAAACAACGCACCTTTGTTAAAACTTTGGCAAAGGGTAAAGTATACAAAACTTAGTCCACTGTGTTCGTAACATATTCTAGTTTTGGGAACAGAAAACTGCATCGAGATCAAATGTTTCATAAATGAGCAGAATGTCGGCCAAAATCCATCTTCTCCCACTGTTGGCCACTGGGCTTCCTCTCATCACCATATTTGGGGGTGAGTGGAGACGCCATCCGGATGCCTCAGATTTATCCATCTGGCTCATTGTTCTATCTGTGGCGTCCCTATAGACCGTAGTTCCTATTAGGGTAGGTATTAACTCCGCCATGTTTCGTTGGACAAAGTCTATGAGGAAAATAAATGGGGTTTTTGAATAAACACTGAAAATAAGAATTGATGTAATAATAAAAAACACAAAGGCATCATTATTTCATAAAGGTCATGTTAACTGACTGCTGAGGTAACTCATTTTATAAAGGTCATGTTAACTGACTGCTGAGGTAACTCATTTCATAAAGGTCATGTTAACTGACTGCTGAGGTAACTCATTTTATAAAGGTCATGTTAACTGACTGCTGAGGTAACTCATTTCATAAAGGTCATGTTAACTGACTGCTGAGGTAACTCATTTCATAAAGGTCATGTTAACTGACTGCTGAGGTAACTCATTTCATAAAGGTCATGTTAACTGACTGCGGAGGTAACTAATTTCATAAAGGTCATGTTAACTGACTGCGGAGGTAACTCATTTCATAAAGGTCATGGGATCAACCAAAAAAAGTTGGAAGTACTACTTTAAAATGGTAGAAGCCCTCAAAAAACAGCCTTATGTTCTCCAGAGGCCTCAATCATTCTATATGGCTGGAGTAAGAAGTCTGGGTTGCGACCCTCGTGACTACACACTGTCGGGAAGACTCGGAGAGCTCGTGTCAGCCAGACCAAGTTTGGCCCGTCCCTGTCTGCTAGTCTGGACTGTAACATGATTACTTTGGTTGGAAATAACCTTTATTGATATTAGGCAATTCTGAAAGGAATTAATTTTTTACATGATGCATCTGTAACAGTGTAACTTTAGACCGTCCCCTCGCCCATACCCGGGCGCGAACCAGGGACCCTCTACACACATCAACAACAGTCACCCCACGAAGCATCGTTACCCATCGCTCCACAAAAGCCGCGGCCCTTGCAGAGCAAAGGGGAACCACTACTTCAAGGTCTCAGAGCGAGTGACGTCACCGATTGAAACGCTATTTAGCGCACACCACCGCTAACTAAGCTAGCCGTTTCACATCCGTTACACATCATATCATGAGACCTTAGCCTTTGGGCTAAAACCACTCCGAAAGCAAAACACCACACTTTATTTTTGTCAAAACTGCGATGTTTTAATCTTTCTGAATGAAAAGGTTTTCACAGTATCAAAAGTGAATAATAATTTTAAAAAATATAGATGACAGAAAAGAAGCCAACATTTAGCTTAGGCCGACATTAATGGTAGTAAACTTCTACATTCCCACACATTTCAGATAATGTCTTCTAGTTGAATATAACCTGGATACAACATTTCAGTTACAAGATTTTCGGGAAGAAAAACAAAAATAAAAAAATATAAAATATGACGGAAACCCTTTAAACATCGAAGCACCACTTCCTTCATCACATCAACTAGCGATTTTCTTGTGATCAGAAAGGGAACTCTTAAGTTCAGGACTGCAGAATCAGATACGGAGTGACAGCAGAGGATCTTGCTGAGTGAGGTGTATGACCTCAGAAGGTCAAGAGTATTGGGCTTCTTTTTTTTTTACCATGGTTATGGTTATTAGGTCATCATTACGGTTGAAATCCTCACCCATCCTCAGAGAGACAGGTCATCATGGTTGAAATCCTCACCCATCCTCAGAGAGACAGGTCATCATGGTTGAAATCCTCACCCATCCTCAGAGAGAGACAGGTCATCATGGTTGAAATCCTCACCCATCCTCAGAGAGAGACAGGTCATCAATATGGTTGAAATCCTCACCTATCCTCAGAGAGAAGGGTCATTATGGTTGAAATCCTCACCCATCCTCAGAGAGAGACAGGTCATCATTATGGTTGAAATCCTCACCCATCCTCAGAGAGAGACAGGTCATCAATATGGTTGAAATCCTCACCTATCCTCAGAGAGAAGGGTCATCATGGTTGAAATCCTCACCCATCCTCAGAGAGAGACAGGTCATCATTATGGTTGAAATCCTCACCCATCCTCAGAGAGAAGGGTCATCATTACGGTTGAAATCCTCACCTATCCTCAGAGAGACAGGTCATCATGGTTGAAATCCTCACCCATCCTCAGAGAGACGGGTCATCATCATGGTTGAAATCCTCACCCATCCTCAGAGAGAAGGGTCATCATTACGGTTGAAATCCTCACCCATCCTCAGAGAGAAGGGTCATCATTACGGTTGAAATCCTCACCCATCCTCAGAGAGACGGGTCATCATCATGGTTGAAATCCTCACCCATCCTCAGAGAGACGGGTCATCATGGTAGATGTGTTTAAACGGCCCTACAATCACTTATTTTATGTACAAACATTGAGATCAGGCGATGATTGAGGACATTTTTCAACTGAAAACAAAACCAGTCGGTTATTATTGGACAAGTCCAAGTCGTCTGTTGTCTTCCGTTGGATACCTAACAATCCTGTATCAGCAGGAGGTGAGTGATCAAAACAACAGTATGAGGCAGCCGTGGGCAACATCCCAAATGGCACCCCCATATAGTGCCCTACCCAATGGGCCCTGGTCAAAAGTAGTGCACTATAACATCGGCAATAGGGTGCCATTTGAGACGCCTGAACTGTTGAGAACATGGCCACAGACCACCATGGGGGAAGATATCAGGTCTGATAGCAGCTCGATCGCCAACAACCAATGGGAGATCAGCTCTGACAGCAGCTAGGTCACCAACAACCAATGGGAGATCATCTCTGATAGCAGCTCGATCACCAACAACCAATGGGAGATCATCTCTGACAGCAGCTCGATCGCCAACAACCAATGGGAGATCAGCTCTGACAGCAGCTCGATCGCCAACAACCAATGGGAGATCAGCTCTGATAGCAGCTAGATCGCCAACAACCAATGGGAGATCATCTCTGATAGCAGCTAGATCACCAACAACCAATGGGAGATCATCTCTGACAGCAGCTAGATCACCAACAACCAATGGGAGATCAGCTCTGATAGCAGCTCGATCGCCAACAACCAATGGGAGATCATCTCTGACAGCAGCTCGATCGCCAACAACCAATGGGAGATCAGCTCTGATAGCAGCTAGGTCACCAACAACCAATGGGAGATCAGCTCTGATAGCAGAATCATCACCAACAACCAATGGGAGATCAGCTCTGATAGCAGCTAGATCGCCAACAACCAATGGGAGATCATCTCTGATAGCAGCTAGATCACCAACAACCAATGGGAGATCATCTCTGATAGCAGCTAGGTCACCAACAACCAATGGGAGATCAGCTCTGATAGCAGCTCGATCGCCAACAACCAATGGGAGATCATCTCTGACAGCAGCTCGATCGCCAACAACCAATGGGAGATCAGCTCTGATAGCAGCTAGGTCACCAACAACCAATGGGAGATCAGCTCTGATAGCAGAATCATCACCAACAACCAATGGGAGATCAGCTCTGATAGCAGAATCATCACCAACAACCAATGGGAGATACACTAAATGGCCAAAGGTATGTGGACACTTCAACACTCCAGCTATTTCAGACACACCGTTGCTAGCAGTTGTATAAAATCGAGCACACAGCTCCATAGACAAACATTGGCAGTAGAATGGCCCCTACTTTAGAGCTCAGTGACATTCAATGTGGCACCGTCATAGGATGCGTCAAATTTCTGCCCTGATAGAGCTTCCCCGGTCAACTGTAAGTGCTGTTATTGTGAAGTGAAAAAGTCTAGGAGCAACAACGGCTTAGCCGCAAAGTGGTAGGCCACACAAGCTCACAGAACGGGACCATCGAGTGCTGAAGTTCGTAGCTCGTAACAGTCGTCTGTCCTCGGTCGCAACACTCACTACCGAGTTCCAAACTGCCTTTGGAAGCAACGTCAGCATAGCGCCCTATGCATAGTGCCAACTGTAAAGTTTGGTGGAGGAGGAATAATGGTCTGGGGCTGTTTTTCATGTTTCGGGCACCTTATGTCCAGTGAAGAGAAATCTTAACGCTACAGCACACAATGACATTCTAGACGATTTTGTGCTTCCAACTTTGTGGCAACAGTTTGAGGAAGGCCATTTCCTGTTTCAGCATGACAATGCCCCCTGTGCACCAAGGGAGGTCCATACAGAAATGGTTAGTCAAGATCGGTGTGGAAGAACTTGACTGGCCTGCAGAGCCTTGACCTCAACCCCACCAAACACCTTTGGGATGAATTGGAACGCCGACTGCGAGCCACGCCTAATCGCCCAACATCAATGCCTGACCTCACCAATGCTCTTGTGGCTGAATGGAAGCAAATCCCCGTAGCAATGTTCCAACATCTAGTGGAAAGCCTTACCAGAAGAGTGGAGGCTGTTATAGCAGCAATTTTCCAACATCTAGTGGAAAGCCTTCCCAGAAGAGTGGAGGCTGTTATAGCAGCAATGTTCCAACATCTAGTGGAAAGCCTTCCCAGAAGAGTAGAGGCTGTTGTAGCAGCAAAGGGGGGGACCAACTCCTTATTAATGCCCATGACCAACCCACACATGGTGGTGTCTATGACAGTATAGATAACCAGTCCACACATGGTGGTGGTGTCTATGACAGTATGGACAACCAGCCCACACATGGTGTCTATGACAGTAGATAACCAGCCCACACATGGTGGTGGTGTCTATGACAGTATGGACAACCAGCCCACACATGGTGGTGGTGTCTATGACAGTATAGATAACCAGCCCACACATGGTGGTGGTGTCTATGACAGTATAGATAACCAGCCCACACATGGTGGTGTCTATGACAGTAGATAACCAGCCCACACATGGTGGTGGTGTCTATGACAGTATGGATAACCAACCCACACATGGTGTTGGTGTCCATGACAGTATAGATAACCAGCCCACACATGGTGTCTATGACAGTATAGATAACCAACCCACACATGGTGTCCATGACAGTATAGATAACCAACCCACACATGGTGTCCATGACAGTATAGATAACCAACCCACACATGGTGTCCATGACAGTATAGATAACCAACCCACACATGGTGTCTATGACAGTATAGATAACCAGCCCACACATGGTGTTGGTGTCCATGACAGTATAGATAACCAACCCACACATGGTGTCTATGACAGTATAGATAACCAGCCCACACATGGTGTCTATGACAGTATAGATAACCAACCCACACATGGTGTCCATGACAGTATAGATAACCAACCCACACATGGTGTCCATGACAGTATAGATAACCAACCCACACATGGTGTCTATGACAGTATAGATAACCAGCCCACACATGGTGTCTATGACAGTATAGATAACCAACCCACACATGGTGTCTATGACAGTATAGATAACCAGCCCACACATGGTGTCCATGACAGTATAGATAACCAACCCACACATGGTGTCCATGACAGTATAGATAACCAGCCCACACATGGTGTCTATGACAGTATGGATAACCAGCCCACAAATGGTGGTGGTGTCAATGACAGTATGGATAACCAGCCCACACATGGTGGTGTCTATGACAGTATGGATAACCAGCCCACACATGGTGGTGTCTATGACAGTATGGATAACCAACCCACACATGGTGGTGTCTATGACAGTACAGATAACCAACCCACACATGGTGTCTATTACAGTACAGATAACCAACCCACACATGGTGTCTATGACAGTACAGATAACCAACCCACACATGGTGTCTATGACAGTATAGATAACCATATTCATCGCCAAACCCACTGGCTCCAGGTCATCTATAAGTCTTTGCTAGGTAAAGCCCCACCTTATCTCAGCTCACTGGTCACCATAGCAACACCCACTCGTAGCACACGCTCCAGCAGGTATATCTCTCTGGTCACCCCCAAAACCAATTCTTCCTTTGGCCGCCTCTCCTTCCAGTTCTCTGCTGCCAATGACTGGAACGAACTGCAAAAATCTCTGAAGCTG
Organism: Oncorhynchus nerka; assembly: GCF_034236695.1. Taxonomy (NCBI): domain Eukaryota; kingdom Metazoa; phylum Chordata; class Actinopteri; order Salmoniformes; family Salmonidae; genus Oncorhynchus; species Oncorhynchus nerka. The sequence goes on along the minus strand of NC_088401.1, from coordinate 90,399,826 downwards.
GAGACACATATCTCCCTCACTAGCTTTAAACACCAGCTGTCAGAGCAGCTCACAGATCTCTGCACCTGTACATAGCCCATCTGTAAACAGCCCATCTATCTACCTCATCCCCATATTGTATTTATTTATCTTTTTCTGCACCCCGGTATCTGTACTAGCACATTCATCTTCTGCACATCTATCACTCCAGTGTTTAATTGCTATATTGTAATTACTTCGCCGCCATGGCCTATTTATTGCCTTACCTACCTTATCTTACCTCATTTGCACTCACATTTGTTCTACTGTATTATTGATTGTATGTTTGTTTACTCCATGTGTAACTCTGTTGTTGTTGTTTGTGTCACACTGCTTTGCTTTATCTTGGCCAGTTGCAGGTTAAATAAAATGTAAATAAATTAACCCACACATGGTGGTGGTGTCTATGACAGTATACAGTTGAAGTGGGAAGTTTACATACACTGAGGTCGGAGTCATTAAAACTCGTTTTTTCAATCACTCCACAAATTTCTTGTTAACAAACTATAGTTTTGGCAAGTCGGTTAGGACATCTACTTTGTTCATGACACAAGTAATTTTTCCAACAATTGTTTACAGACATTATTTCACTTATAATTCAATGTATCACAATTCCGGTGGGTCAGAAGTGGCTTAAGGACAACAAAGTCAAGGTATTGGAGTGGCCATCACAAAGCCCTGACCTCAATCCTATAGAAAATGTGTGGGCAGAACTGAAAAAGCATGTGCGAGCAAGGAGGCCTACAAACCTGACTCAGTTACACCAGCTCTGTCAGGAGGAATGGGACAAAATTCACCCAACTTATTGTGGGAAGCTTGTGGAAGGCTACCCGAAACGTTTGACCCAAGTTAAACAATGTAAAGGCAATGCTACCAAATACTAATTGAGTGTATGTAAACTTCTGACCCACTGGGAATGTGATGAAAGAAATAAAATCTGAAAGAAATAATTCTCTATACTAATATTCTGACATTTCACATTCTTAAAATAAAGTGGTGATCCAGACTGGCCTAAGACTAGAATTTTTACTTTATTTTAGGATAAAATGTTAGGAATTGTGGAAAACTGAGTTTAAATGTATTTGGCCAAGGTATATGTAAATTTCCGACTTCAATTGTAGATAACCAGCCCACACATGGTGGTGTCTATGACAGTATGGATAACCAGCCCACACATGGTGTCTATGACAGTATAGATAACCAGCCCACACATGGTGTCTATGACAGTATAGATAACCAACCCACACACATGGTGTCTATGACAGTATGGACAACCAGCCCACACATGGTGTCTATGACAGTATGGACAACCAGCCCACACATGGTGTCTATGACAGTATGGACAACCAGCCCACACATGGTGTCTATGACAGTATAGATAACCAACCCACACATGGTGGTGTCTATGACAGTATATAACCAGCCCACACATGGTGGTGTCTATGACAGTATGGATAACCAACCCACACATGGTGGTAGTGTCTATGACAGTAGATAACCAGCCCACACATGGTGGTGTCTATGACAGTATAGATAACCAGCCCACACATGGTGGTGTCTATGACAGTATAGATAACCAGCCCACACATGGTGTCTATGACAGTATAGATAACCAACCCACACATGAGGTCTATGACAGTATAGATAACCAGCCCACACATGGTGGTGTCTATGACAGTATAGATAACCAACCCACACATGGTGGTGTCTATGACAGTATAGATAACCAGCCCACACATGGTGGTGTCTATGACAGTATAGATAACCAGCCCACACATGGTGTCTATGACAGTATATAACCAACCCACACATGGTGTCTATGACAGTATAGATAACCAGCCCACACATGGTGGTGTCTATGACAGTATAGATAACCATCCCACACATGGTGTCTATGACAGTATAGATAACCAACCCTCACATGGTGTATATGACAGTATAGATAACCAACCCACACATGGTGTCTATGACAGTATAGATAACCAGCCCACACATGGTGGTGGTGTCTATGACAGTATAGATAACCACCCCACACATGGTGTCTATGACAGTATGGACAACCAGCCCACACAGGGTGGTGTCTATGACAGTATAGATAACCAACCCACACATGGTGTCTATGACAGTATGGATAACCAACCCACACAGGGTGGTGTCTATGACAGTATGGATAACCAGCCCACACATGGTGTCTATGACAGTATGGATAACCAGACCACACATGGTGTCTATGACAGTATGGATAACCAGCCCACACATGGTGGTGTCTATGACAGTATGGACAACCAGCCCACACATGGTGTCTATGACAGTATAGATAACCAACCCACACACAATGGTGTTGTCTATGACAGTAGATAACCAACCCACACATGGTGGTGGTGTCTATGACAGTAGATAACCAGCCCAAACATGGTGGTGTCTATGACAGTATAGATAACCAACCCACACACAATGGTGTTGTCTATGACAGTAGATAACCAACCCACACATGGTGGTGGTGTCTATGACAGTATGGACAACCAGCCCAAACATGGTGGTGTCTATGACAGTATAGATAACCAGCCCACACATGGTGGTGTCTATGACAGTATAGATAACCAGCCCACACATGGTGGTGTCTATGACAGTATAGATAACCAGCCCACACATGGTAACCAGCCCACACATGGTGTCTATGACAGTATAGATAACCAGCCCACACATGGTGTCTATGACAGTATGGACAACCAGCCCACACATGGTGGTGTCTATGACAGTATGGATAACCAGCCCACATGGTGGTGTCTATGACAGTATAGATAACCAGCCCACACATGGTGTCTATGACAGTATAGATAACCAGCCCACACATGGTGGTGTCTATGACAGTAGGGACAACCAGCCCACACATGGTGTCTATGACAGTATGGATAACCAGCCCACACATGGTGTCTATGACAATATGGATAACCAGCCCACACATGGTGTCTATGACAGTATAGATAACCAGCCCACACATGGTGGTGTCTATGACAGTATGGACAACCAGCCCACACATGGTGGTGTCTATGACAGTATGGATAACCAGCCCACACATGGTGGTGGCTATGACAGTATGGATAACCAGCCCACACATGGTGGCTATGACAGTATAGATAACCAGCCCACACATGGTGTCTATGACAGTATAGATAACCAGCCCACACATGGTGGTGTCTATGACAGTAGATAACCAGCCCACACATGGTGGTGTCTATGACAGTATGGATAACCAGCCCACACATGGTGGTGTCTATGACAGTATAGATAACCAACCCACACATGGTGGTGTCTATGACAGTATGGACAACCAGCCCACACATGGTGGTGTCTATGACAGTAGATAACCAGCCCACACATGGTGTCTATGACAGTATAGATAACCAACCCACACACGATGGTGTTGTCTATGACAGTATGGACAACCAGCCCACACATGGTGTCTATGACAGTATGGACAACCAGCCCACACATGGTGTCTATGACAGTATGGACAACCAGCCCACACATGGTGTCTATGACAGTATAGATAACCAACCCACACATGGTGGTGTCTATGACAGTATATAACCAGCCCACACATGGTGGTGTCTATGACAGTATGGATAACCAACCCACACATGGTGGTAGTGTCTATGACAGTAGATAACCAGCCCACACATGGTGGTGTCTATGACAGTATAGATAACCAGCCCACACATGGTGGTGTCTATGACAGTATAGATAACCAGCCCACACATGGTGTCTATGACAGTATAGATAACCAACCCACACATGAGGTCTATGACAGTATAGATAACCAGCCCACACATGGTGGTGTCTATGACAGTATAGATAACCAACCCACACATGGTGGTGTCTATGACAGTATAGATAACCAGCCCACACATGGTGGTGTCTATGACAGTATAGATAACCAGCCCACACATGGTGTCTATGACAGTATATAACCAACCCACACATGGTGTCTATGACAGTATAGATAACCAGCCCACACATGGTGGTGTCTATGACAGTATAGATAACCATCCCACACATGGTGTCTATGACAGTATAGATAACCAACCCTCACATGGTGTATATGACAGTATAGATAACCAACCCACACATGGTGTCTATGACAGTATAGATAACCAGCCCACACATGGTGGTGGTGTCTATGACAGTATAGATAACCACCCCACACATGGTGTCTATGACAGTATGGACAACCAGCCCACACAGGGTGGTGTCTATGACAGTATAGATAACCAACCCACACATGGTGTCTATGACAGTATGGATAACCAACCCACACAGGGTGGTGTCTATGACAGTATGGATAACCAGCCCACACATGGTGTCTATGACAGTATGGATAACCAGACCACACATGGTGTCTATGACAGTATGGATAACCAGCCCACACATGGTGGTGTCTATGACAGTATGGACAACCAGCCCACACATGGTGTCTATGACAGTATAGATAACCAACCCACACACAATGGTGTTGTCTATGACAGTAGATAACCAACCCACACATGGTGGTGGTGTCTATGACAGTAGATAACCAGCCCAAACATGGTGGTGTCTATGACAGTATAGATAACCAACCCACACACAATGGTGTTGTCTATGACAGTAGATAACCAACCCACACATGGTGGTGGTGTCTATGACAGTATGGACAACCAGCCCAAACATGGTGGTGTCTATGACAGTATAGATAACCAGCCCACACATGGTGGTGTCTATGACAGTATAGATAACCAGCCCACACATGGTGGTGTCTATGACAGTATAGATAACCAGCCCACACATGGTAACCAGCCCACACATGGTGTCTATGACAGTATAGATAACCAGCCCACACATGGTGTCTATGACAGTATGGACAACCAGCCCACACATGGTGGTGTCTATGACAGTATGGATAACCAGCCCACATGGTGGTGTCTATGACAGTATAGATAACCAGCCCACACATGGTGTCTATGACAGTATAGATAACCAGCCCACACATGGTGGTGTCTATGACAGTAGGGACAACCAGCCCACACATGGTGTCTATGACAGTATGGATAACCAGCCCACACATGGTGTCTATGACAGTATGGATAACCAGCCCACACATGGTGTCTATGACAGTATAGATAACCAGCCCACACATGGTGGTGTCTATGACAGTATGGACAACCAGCCCACACATGGTGGTGTCTATGACAGTATGGATAACCAGCCCACACATGGTGGTGGCTATGACAGTATGGATAACCAGCCCACACATGGTGGCTATGACAGTATAGATAACCAGCCCACACATGGTGTCTATGACAGTATAGATAACCAGCCCACACTATGACAGTAGATAACCAGCCCACACATGGTGGTGTCTATGACAGTATGGATAACCAGCCCACACATGGTGGTGTCTATGACAGTATAGATAACCAACCCACACATGGTGGTGTCTATGACAGTATGGACAACCAGCCCACACATGGTGGTGTCTATGACAGTAGATAACCAGCCCACACATGGTGTCTATGACAGTATAGATAACCAACCCACACACGATGGTGTTGTCTATGACAGTAGATAACCAACCCACACATGGTGGTGTCTATGACAGTATGGACAACCAGCCCACACATGGTGGTGTCTATGACAGTAGATAACCAGCCCACACATGGTGTCTATGACAGTATAGACAACCAGCCCACACATGGTGTCTATGACAGTAGATAACCAACCCACACATGGTGGTGTCTATGACAGTAGATAACCAGCCCACACATGGTGGCTATGACAGTATGGACAACCAGCCCACACATGGTGGTGTCTATGACAGTATAGATAACCAGCCCACACATGGTGGTGTCTATGACAGTATAGATAACCAGCCCACACATGGTGTCTATGACAGTATGGATAACCAGCCCACACATGGTGTCTATGACAGTATAGATAACCAACCCACACATGGTGGTGTCTATGACAGTATAGATAACCAGCCCACACATGGTGGTGTCTATGACAGTATAGATAACCAACCCACACATGGTGGTGTCTATGACAGTATGGATAACCAGCCCACACATGGTGGTGTCTAACCAGCCCACACCCATGGTGGTGTCTATGACAGTATAGATAACCAGCCCACACATGGTGTCTATGACAGTATGGATAACCAGCCCACACATGGTGGTGTCTATGACAGTATAGATAACCAGCCCACACATGGTGGTGTCTATGACAGTATGGATAACCAGCCCAGCCCACATGGTGTCTATGACAGTATAGATAACCAGCCCCAGCCCACATGGTGTCTATGACAGTATCCAGCCCACACATGGTGTCTATGACAGTATAGATAACCAGCCCACACATGGTGGTGTCTATGACAGTATAGATAACCAACCCACACATGGTGGTGTCTATGACAGTATAGATAACCAGCCCACACATGGTGGTGTCTATGACAGTATAGATAACCAGCCCACACATGGTGGTGTCTATGACAGTATGATAACCAGCCCACACATGGTGGTGTCTATGACAGTATAACCAGCCCACACATGGTGGTGTCTATGACAGCCCACACATGGTGTCTATGACAGTATGGATAACCAGCCCACACATGGTGGTGTCTATGACAGTAGATAACCAGCCCACACATGGTGGTGGTATCTATGACAGTATAGATAACCAACCCACACGTGGTGGTGTCTATGACAGTATAGATAACCAACCCACACGTGGTGGTGTCTATGACAGTAGATAACCAACCCACACATGGTGGTGTCTATGACAGTATAGATAACCAACCCATAACCAGACCCACACATGGTGGTGTCTATGACAGTATAGATAACCAACCCACACATGGTGGTGTCTATGACAGTAGATAACCAACCCACACATGGTGGCTATGACAGTATGGACAACCAGCCCACACATGGTGGTGTCTATGACAGTATAGATAACCAGCCCACACATGGTGGTGTCTATAGATAACCAGCCCACACATGGTGGTGTCTATGACAGTATAGATAACCAGCCCACACATGGTGGTGTCTATGACAGTATGGATAACCAGCCCACACATGGTGTCTATGACAGTATAACCAACCCACACATGATAACCAGCCCACACATGGTGTCTATGACAGTATGGATAACCAGCCCACACATGGTGGTGTCTATGACAGTATAGATAACCAGCCCACACATGGTGGTGTCTATGACAGTATAGATAACCAGCCCACACATGGTGTCTATGACAGTATAGATAACCAGCCCACACATGGTGGTGTCTATGACAGTATGGACAACCAGCCCACACATGGTGTCTATGACAGTATGGATAACCAGCCCACACATGGTGTCTATGACAGTATGGATAACCAGCCCACACATGGTGTCTATGACAGTATAGATAACCAGCCCACACATGGTGGTGTCTATGACAGTATGGACAACCAGCCCACACATGGTGGTGTCTATGACAGTATGGATAACCAGCCCACACATGGTGGTGTCTATGACAGTATGGATAACCAGCCCACACATGGTGGCTATGACAGTATAGATAACCAGCCCACACATGGTGGCCCACACATGGTGGTGTCTATGACAGTATGGATAACCAGCCCACACATGGTGGTGTCTATGACAGTATAGGATAACCAGCCCACACATGGTGGTGTCTATGACAGTATAGATAACCAGCCCACACATGGTGGTGTCTATGACAGTATGGATAACCAGCCCACACATGGTGGTGTCTATGACAGTATAGATAACCAGCCCACACATGGTGTCTATGACAGTATAGATAACCAGCCCACACATGGTGTCTATGACAGTATAGATAACCAACCCACACATGGTGGTGTCTATGACAGTATGATAACCAGCCCACATGGTGGTGTCATGACAGTATGGATGCCCACACATGTGGTGTCTATGACAGTAGATAACCAGCCCACACATGGTGGTGTCTATGACAGTATAGATAACCAGCCCACACACATGGTGGTGTCTATGACAGTAGATAACCAGCCCACACACGATGGTGGTGTCTATGACAGTATAGATAACCAGCCCACACATGGTGGACAGTAGATAACCAGCCCACACATCTATGACAGTATAGATAACCAACCCACACATGGTGGTGTCTATGACAGTAGATAACCAGCCCACACATGGTGGTGTCTATGACAGTATAGATGGTGGTGTCTAACAGTAGCCCACACATGGTGGTGGTGTCTATGACAGTATAGATAACCAGCCCACACATGGTGGTGGATAACCAGCCCACACATGGTGTCTATGACAGTATGGATAACCAGCCCACACATGGTGGTGGTGTATGACAGTATGGATAACCAGCCCACACATGGTGTCTATGACAGTATGGATAACCAGCCCACACATGGTGTCTATGACAGTATGGATAACCAGCCCACACATGGTGGTGTCTATGACAGTATGGATAACCAGCCCACACATGGTGTGTCTATGACAGTATGGATAACAGTATGGATAACCAGCCCACACATGGTGGTGTCTATGACAGTATATAACCAGCCCACACATGGTGGTGTCTATGACAGTATAGATAACCAGCCCACACATGGTGGTGTCTATGACAGTATAGATAACCAGCCCACACATGGTGGTGTCTATGACAGTGGTGTCTATGAGATAACCAGCCCACACATGGTGGTGTCTATGACAGTATGGATAACCAGCCCACACATGGTGGTGTCTATGACAGTATAGATAACCAGCCCACACATGGTGGTGTCTATGACAGTAGATAACCAGCCCACACATGGTGGTGTCTATGACAGTATAGATAACCAGCCCACACATGGTGGTGGTGTCTATGACAGTATGATAACCAGCCCACACATGGTGGTGTCTATGACAGTATGGATAACCAGCCCACACATGGTGGTGTCTATGACAGTATAGATAACCAGCCCACACATGGTGTCTATGACAGTATAGATAACCAGCCCACACATAGTGGTGTCTATGACAGTATGGATAACCAGCCCACACATGGTGTCTATGGCAGTATAGATAACCAGCCCACACATGGTGTCTATGACAGTATAGATAACCAACCCACACACACAATGGTGGTGTCTATGACAGTAGATAACCAACCCACACATGGTGTCTATGACAGTATAGATAACCAGCCCACACATGGTGGTGTCTATGACAGTATGGATAACCAGCCCACACATGGTGGTGTATGTGACAGTATAGATAACCAACCCACACATGGTGGTGTCTGTGACAGTATAGATAACCAGCCAACACATGGTGGTGTCTATGACAGTATAGATAACCAACCCACACATGGTGGTGTCTATGACAGTATAGATAACCAACCCACACATGGTGGTGTCTATGACAGTATAGATAACCAGCCCACACATGGTGGTGTCTATGACAGTAGATAACCAGCCCACACATGGTGGTGGTGTCTATGACAGTATAGATAACCAACCCACACGTGGTGGTGTCTATGACAGTATAGATAACCAACCCACAGTATAGATAACCAACCCACACATGGTGGTGTCTATGACAGTATAGATAACCAACCCACACGTGGTGGTGTCTATGACAGTATAGATAACCAACCCACACGTGGTGGTGTCTATGACAGTAGATAACCAACCCACACATGGTGGTGTCTATGACAGTATAGATAACCAACCCACACATGGTGGTGTCTATGACAGTAGATAACCAACCCACACATGGTGGTGTCTATGACAGTATAGATAACCAGCCCACATATGGTGGTGTCTATGACAGTATGGATAACCAGCCCACCCATGGTGTCTATGACAGTATGGATAACCAACCCACACATGGTGGTGTCTATGACAGTATGGACAACCAGCCCACACATGGTGTCTATGACAGTATGGATAACCAGCCCACACATGGTGGTGTCTATGACAGTATAGATAACCAACCCACACATGGTGGTGTCTATGACAGTATAGATAACCAGCCCACACATGGTGGTGTCTATGACAGTATAGATAACCAGCCCACACATGGTGGTGTCTATGACAGTATAGATAACCAGCCCACACATGGTGTCTATGACAGTAGATAACCAGCCCACACATGGTGTCTATTACAGTATAGATAACCAGCCCACACATGGTGTCTATGACAGTATGGACAACCAACCCACACATGGTGGTGTCTATGACAGTATAGATAACCAGCCCACACATGGTGGTGTCTATGACAGTATGGACAACCAACCCACACATGGTGGTGTCTATGACAGTAGATAACCAACCCACACATGGTGGTGTCTATGACAGTGTAGATAACCAGCCCACACATGGTGGTGTCTATGACAGTAGATAACCAACCCACACATGGTGGTGTCTATGACAGTAGATAACCAACCCACACATGGTGGTGTCTATGACAGTATGGACAACCAGCCCACACATGGTGTCTATGACAGTATGGATAACCAGCCCACACATGGTGTCTATGACAGTATGGATAACCAGCCCACACATGGTGTCTATGACAGTATGGATAACCAACCCACACATGGTGGTGTCTATGACAGTATGGACAACCAGCCCACACATGGTGTCTATGACAGTATGGATAACCAGCCCACACATGGTGGTGTCTATGACAGTATAGATAACCAACCCACACATGGTGGTGTCTATGACAGTATAGATAACCAGCCCACACATGGTGTCTATGACAGTATGGATAACCAGCCCACACATGGTGTCTATGACAGTATAGATAACCAGCCCACACATGGTGGTGTCTATGACAGTATGGACAACCAGCCCACACATGGTGTCTATGACAGTATGGATAACCAGCCCACACATGGTGTCTATGACAGTATAGATAACCAGCCCACACATGGTGGTGTCTATGACAGTATAGATAACCAACCCACACGTGGTGGTGTCTATGACAGTATAGATAACCAGCCCACACATGGTGGTGTCTATGACAGTAGATAACCAGCCCACACATGGTGGTGTCTATGACAGTATGGATAACCAGCCCACACATGGTGGTGTATATGACAGTATAGATAACCAACCCACACATGGTGGTGTCTATGACATTTACATTTACATTTAAGTCATTTAGCAGACGCTCTTATCCAGAGCGACTTACAAATTCAGTATAGATAACCAGCCCACACATGGTGGTGTCTATGACAGTAGATAACCAGCCCACACACGATGGTGGTGTCTATGACAGTAGATAACCAGCCCACACACGGTGGTGGTGTCTATGACAGTATGGATAACCAGCCCACACACGATGGTGGTGTCTATGACAGTAGATAACCAGCCCACACACGATGGTGGTGTCTATGACAGTAGATAACCAGCCCACACACGATGGTGGTGTCTATGACAGTAGATAACCAGCCCACACACGATGGTGGTGTCTATGACAGTAGATAACCAGCCCACACACGATGGTGGTGTCTATGACAGTATAGATAACCAACCCACACATGGTGGTGTCTATGACAGTAGATAACCAGCCCACACACGGTGGTGGTGTCTATGACAGTATATAACCAACCCACACATGGTGGTGGTGTCTATGACAGTATGGATAACCAACCCACACATGGTGGTGTCTATGACAGTAGATAACCAGCCCACACATGGTGGTGGTGTCTATGACAGTATAGATAACTAGCCCACACATGGTGGTGGTGTCTATGACAGTATGGATAACCAGCCCACACACGATGGTGGTGTCTATGACAGTATAGATAACCAGCCCACACATGGTGGTGTCTATGACAGTATAGATAACCAACCCACACACGATGGTGGTGTCTATGACAGTATGGATAACCAACCCACACATGGTGGTGTCTATGACAGTATGGATAACCAACCCACACATGGTGGTGTCTATGACAGTATGGATAACCAACCCACACATGGTGGTGTCTATGACAGTATATAACCAACCCACACGTGGTGGTGTCTATGACAGTATAGATAACCAGCCCACACATGGTGGTGTCTATGACAGTAGATAACCAGCCCACACATGGTGGTGGTGTCTATGACAGTATACTGTGTTTTAACAGTTTTTAAAAAATGCCCGTGTCCTCCATACCATAAATCATAAACCTTGTTAAAAACCTTGTAAAATAATTCAGAGGCGATTCATCATCTTAACAGTGCCTATCCACAGACAGACAGATATCCACAGGGTTGTGCGTGGAGGGAGAGATACCCTAAACCTCGTGGGTCAGTGCCTATCCACAGACACAGACAGATATCCACAGGGTTGTGCGTGGAGGGAGAGATACCCTAAACCTCGTGGGTCAGTGCCTATCCACAGACACAGACAGATATCCACAGGGTTGTGCGTTGAGGGAGAGATACCCTAAACCTCGTGGGTCAGTGCCTATCCACAGACACAGACAGATATCCACAGGGTTGTGCGTGGAGGGAGAGATACCCTAAACCTTGTGGGTCAGTGCCTATCCACAGACACAGACAGATATCCACAGGGTTGTGCGTTGAGGGAGAGATACCCTAAACCTCGGGGTCGTGGGTCAGTACCTTTGGAGAACAGAAGCACCAAATAGAACCAACCAATGACAATCCAAGAGGTTTTCAACAATGTTAAAATGTGCCACAATTGCAATAAAAACACATTTTTTATTGTATAAGGTAACTGTTTTCCATACTACATAGTGAAGTATTACAGTAGATTAGATCTGATAAACAGAAGGGGGTCAATTCTCCATGTTTCAACCTGGATCTCTTCTCCCTCGTTGCAAAACAGCAAAGTCTAGTCTCAGTCGCCCCTGTGTGTCAATGATCCCTGGCTGTCAGCCAATAGCAATGCAGTATCGCAGTCCTGAATGGAAAATGGTTGTTGCACCAGGGTCCCTCGGCTTGGTGAGGAAAAAGAGGAGGACGACGAAGAGTGGGAATGAGAGAAGGCCTCAGGCCGTCGGGGTTGTATGGACATAGTTGTGTTGGGGGGGGGGGGGTTCTGCATTCTAGAACCCGTCAGTTACTGGGCTGGTTCTGTATTCTAGAACCCCGTCAGTTACTGGGCTGGTTCTGCATTCTAGAACCCCGTCAGTTACTGGGCTGGTTCTGTATTCTAGAACCCCGTCAGTTACTGGGCTGGTTCTGCATTCTAGAACCCCGTCAGTTACTGGGCTGCGTTGGAAGGAACCTTTTTGAGGGTAAAGTTGGACCAGTTTACTGCAACCTTCTGGCGGGGCTGTTTAGCAGAGTCGAGGCAAAACCTACGGAGAGACGAGAGAGATATATCAGTATCTGGTTCAATGAACAGGAGGCTGGTGGAGGCAAAACAACAAACAAAACGAGGGCCAGTTTCCCAGACAAAGACCAAGTTTAGTCTTCTTAGGCTAAGAATCTCTGGTCTGTTTGGTAAAGCGGCCCTAAATGTTTTGGATTGTCACCGAGGCTAAGAATCTGGTCTGTTTGGTAAAGCGGCCCTAAATGTTTCGGATTGTCACCGAGGCTAAGAATCTCTGGTCTGTTTGGTAAAGCGGCCCTAAATGTTTTGGATTGTCACCGAGGCTAAGAATCTCTGGTCTGTTTGGTAAAGCGGCTCTAAATGTTTCAGATTGTCACCGAGGCTAAGAATCTCTGGTCTGTTTGGTAAAGCGGCCCTAAATGTTTCGGATTGTCACCGAGGCTAAGAATCTCTGGTCTGTTTGGTAAAGCGGCCCTAAATGTTTCGGATTGTCACCGAGGCCGAGCGTTACCTTTTGAAGTATTCCACCTCACGATCAATCTCATCCATTTCTTTTGGGTCCACGTCTTTAGGGAGAAACACATCGTCTGGGGAAGAAAGAAACAGGACAGAAACATCACAACCAACGAACGGTCGCGCTGTCTGATCGCTTTATCATTCACACTGACGTCTCCCTTCCTACATGTATAACACAAGAGACAGTCCACTAGAGGGTTATCTAAACTAACGTACCTGTCTCCTCTCCTACAGCATGTATAACACAAGAGACAGTCCACTAGAGGGTTATCTAAACTAACATACATGTCTCCCCTCTCCTACAACATGTATAACACAAGAGACAGTCAACTAGAGGGTTATCTAAACTAACATACCTGTCTCTCCTCTCCTACAGCATGTATAACACAAGAGACAGTCAACTAGAGGGTTATCTAAACTAACATACCTGACATGTCTCCTCTCCTACAGCATGTATAACACAAGAGACAGTCAACTAGAGGGTTATCTAAACTAACGTACATGTCTCCCCTCTCCTACAACATGTATAACACAAGAGACAGTCAACTAGAGGGTTATCTAAACTAACGTACATGTCTCCTCTCCTACAGCATGTATAACACAAGAGACAGTCCACTAGAGGGTTATCTAAACTAACGTACCTGTCTCCTCTCCTACAGCATGTATAACACAAGAGACAGTCCACTAGAGGGTTATCTAAACTAACATACCTGACATGTCTCCTACAGCATGTATAACACAAGAGACAGTCAACTAGAGGGTTATCTAAACTAACGTACATGTCTCCCCTCTCCTACAACATGTATAACACAAGAGACAGTCCACTAGAGGGTTATCTAAACTAACGTACATGTCTCCCCTCTCCTACAACATGTATAACACAAGAGACAGTCAACTAGAGGGTTATCTAAACTAACGTACCGATGTTGCGGCTGGTTTTCTCTCCCTTGTTCTTGTTCTTCTTATTCTTCCCCTTGGGTTGCTGCTGCTGCTGGGCTTGGTTGTGATTGGTTGAGGTGACAGAGTGACCTTTGGCCTCTTGCTCCTCCCCCTTCCCTCTTTGGGTGCTGGGAGCACCAGAGCTACTCGCTGTCCCGTTGGTGGCCTGCTGCCGGGTGGGTCTGGTCTCCTCTGCCCTCTTTGCCCCGGTTCTCTGGCTCTCAGCCGAGTGAGGTGGTGGTTTGGAACCAGAACCAGCCTTAGAACCCACAGCATCAGAACTGTTGGAAACAGTTTTCTGCAACTCCGCAGCTGCTTTGGATCCGGGTCTGGTCTGGTTCTGTTCTGGAGGCAGCTGGTCCTGACGTTGCTGCTTCTTGCCCTTCTTCAGCTTGCCGGCCCCAGCATTAACCCCAGACCCAGGAGTAGTAATGTTCTTACCAGCCCCAGCATTAACCCCAGACCCAGGAGTAGTAATGTTCTTACCAGCCCCAGCATTAACCCCAGGAGTAGGAGTAGTAATGTTCTTACCAGCCCCAACATTAACCCCAGACCCAGGAGTAGTAATGTTCTTACCAGCCCCAACATTAACCCCAGACCCAGGAGTAGCAATGTTCTTACCAGCCCCAGCATTAACCCCAGGAGTAGGGGTAGTAATGTTCTTACCAGCCCCAACATTAACCCCAGGAGTAGGAGTAGTCATGTTCTTACCAGCCCCAACATTAACCCCAGGAGTAGGAGTAGTCATGTTCTTACCAGCCCCAACATTAACCCCAGGAGTAGGAGTAGTCATGTTCTTACCAGCCCCAACATTAACCCCAGGAGTAGGAGTAGTCATGTTCTTGGGCTCCGCTGGGGTCTCCTCTTTAGGCTTAGCTATCTTAATAGCAGGGGCCTGGTGTTTATTCTCAAGCCTAGCAGAGGGGCACCTCTCTGGGGAGCGCACCCGGATCAGCTTGGAGAGGCTGGGGGTGGTGTGGAGCCTCCGAACATCCTTCGCCCCAGTACCAACCCCTGGTCCCCCTACCCCAGGTACAGTAGCACAAGCCGGAGGTGAGATGGGGCCGATGGGGGAGTTGTCCCGGGGATGGGCCTCCTCCCAGCCGCTGACCAGGTCCAGATGGCTCTTGAAGGTACCCAGGGAGAGAGGGGCCAGGTCGAGGTCTATCTGCTGCAGGTCAGAGCAGGAGGAGCCGTTGAGGTGGGAGAGAAGATGGTTGCCCTCCAGAGTAGCCGCTTTTTTGGGGAAGTCATTCACATCCAGGTTGAGGTCGTACATGGAGAACGAGGCCCGGATAGAGTCCTGCAAGGTCAAAGGTCAACATTTTTATTTTGGAAAAGAGAAGAAAAGCGGCAATAAGTTTAATAAACCAACATTTAAAACAGCTAAAAATGCCTTAAAATCAGGGTTTCAACTGTTTGTCAGATTGCAGAGAGTTTACACACTGAAACAGATTAAGGACTGGTTTCATGGACAGATTAAGGACCGGTTTCATGGACAGATTAAGGACCGGTTTCATGGTCAGATTAAGGACCGGTTTCATGGTCAGATTAAGGACCGGTTTCATGGTCAGATTAAGGATTGGTTTCATGGTCAGATTAAGGACCGGTTTCATGGTCAGATTAAGGATTGGTTTCATGGACAGATTAAGGACCGGTTTCATAGACAGATTAAGGACCGGTATCATGGACAGATTAAGGACCGGTTTCATAGACAGATTAAGGACCGGTATCATGGACAGATTAAGGACTGG
The DNA here is from genome assembly GCF_034236695.1 of Oncorhynchus nerka. NCBI lineage: Eukaryota > Metazoa > Chordata > Actinopteri > Salmoniformes > Salmonidae > Oncorhynchus > Oncorhynchus nerka. The sequence goes on along the minus strand of NC_088401.1, from coordinate 90,383,282 downwards.
TTTCATAGACAGATTAAGGACTGGTTTCATATACAGATTAAGGACTGGTTTCATAGACAGATTAAGGACTGGTTTCATGGACAGATTAAGGACTGGTTTCATGGACAGATTAAGGACTGGTTTCATGGACAGATTAAGGACTGGTTTCATAGATTAAGGACTGGTTTCATAGACAGATTACGGACTGGTTTCATAGACAGATTAAGGACTGGTTTCATAGACAGATTAAGGACTGGTTTCATAGACAGATTAAGGATTAAGATTAAGCCTAGCACTGGACTACATTTAGCTTCCGATGTATATGCTAGATTATTTGCTAGATTATTTCCCACAAGACTATGCTTCATGTCTGAGAAACACCCCTTTAAAAGACTCCACCTCCAGATTATATTCACGAGACAATGTGCAACTAATAACATGTAAAATAAAAACAACACATCAATAGATAGACAAACAACATCAAAACAATAAGTCCTGCCATAGACTAGTGTCCTGTCCAGGGGGTGTCAAGCTGCCTCAATACAATAGGTCTGGCCATATTTATTTCACCTTTATTTAACCAGGTAGGCTAGTTGAGAAAAAGTTCTCATTTACAACTACGACCTGGCCAAGATAAAGCAAAGCAGTTCGACACAAACAACAACACAGAGTTACACATGGAATTAACAAACATACAGTCAATAATACAGTAGAGTGAAGTCTATATGTGCAAATGGCGTGAGGAGGTAAGGCAATAAATAGGCCATAGTAGCGAAGTAATTACTATTATTAGTGATAGATGAGCAGATGATGATGTGCAAGTAGAAATACTGGTGTGCAAAAGAGCAGAAAAGTAAATAAAAACAATATGGGGATGAGGTCGGTAGATTGGATGGGCTATTTACAGATGGACTATATACAGCTGCAGAGATCGGTTAGCTGCTCAGGTAGCTGATGTTTAAAGTTAGTGAGGGAAATAAAAGTCTCCAGATTCAGCGATTTTTTGCAATTCGTTCGGGTCACAGGCAATTCATTCCAGTCATTGGCAGCAGAGAACTGGAAGGCAGCCAAATGACGTGTTGGCTTTGGGGACGACCAGTGCAATATACCTGCTGGAGTGCTACCGATGTTGCTATGGTGACCAGTGAGCTGAGATAAGGCAGAGCTTTACCTAGCAAAGACTTATAGATGACCTGGAGCCAGTGGGTCTTGCGACGAATATGTAGCGAAGGCCAGCCGATTAGAGCATACAGGTCGCAGTAGTGGGTGTTATAAGGGGCTTTGGTGACAAAACGGATGGCACTGTGATAAGACTGCATCCAGTTTGATGAGTAGAGTATTGGAGGCGATTTTCCAAATGACAACGCCGAAGTCGAGGATCGGTAGGATAGTCAGTTTTACAAGGGTATGTTTGGTGGCAGAAGGCTTTGTTGCAGAATAGAAAGACTATTCTAGATTTAATTTTGGATTGGAGATGTTTAATAGAAGTCTGGAAGGAGAGTTTACAGCCTAGGTATTTGTCGTTGTCTAGGGTTATCTTACAGTCTAACCAGATACCTAGGTATTTGTCGTTGTCTAGGGTTATCTTACAGTCTAACCAGATACCTAGGTATTTGTCGTTGTCTAGGGTTATCTTACAGTCTAACCAGATACCTAGGTATTTGTCGTTGTCTAGGGTTATCTTACAGTCTAACCAGATACCTAGGTATTTGTCGTTGTCTAGGGTTATCTTACAGTCTAACCAGATACCTAGGTATTTGTCGTTGTCTAGGGTTAGGGTTATCCTAAGTCGGAACCGTCCAGAGTAGTGATGCTAGTCGGGCGGGCAGGCGGGTGCGGGCAGCGATCTGTTGAATAGCATGCATTTAGTTTTACTAGCGTTTAAGAGCAGTTGGAGGCCACGGAAGGAGAGTTGTATGGCATTGAAGCTCGTTTGGAGGTTAGTTAGCACCGTGTTCAAGGAAGGGCCAGAAGTATACAGAATGGTGTCGTCTGCATAGAGGTGGATCAGAGAATCACCAGCAGCAAGAGCAACATCATTGATGTATATAGAGAAAAGAGTCGGCCCGAGAATTGAACCCTGTGGTACCCCCATAGAGACTGCCAGAGGTCCGGACAACAGGCCTTCCGATTTGACACACTGAACTCTATCAGAGAAGTAGTTGGTGAACCAGGCGAGGCAGTCATTTGAGAAACCAAGGATGTTGAGTCTGCCGAAAGTCGAATGCCTTGGCCAGGTCGATGAAGACGGCTGCAGAGTACAATCTTTTATCGATGGCGGTTATGATATCGTTTAGGACCTGGAGCGTGGCTGAAGTGTAGCGGAGAAGGTACGGTGGGATTCGAAATGGCCAGTGGTCTGTTTATTAACTTGGCTTTCGAAGGCAGGATGGATATAGGTCTATAACAGTTTGGGTCTAGAGTGCTATCTGGATTTGGGTGAAGGAGAAGCTGGGGAGGCGAGTAGCTGCGGGGGAGGGGGAGGAGTAGCTGCGGGGAGGGGGAGTAGCTGCGGGGGAGGGGGAGTAGCTGCGGGGGGGGGAGTAGCTGCGGGGGGGGGTAGCCAGGAAAAAAGCATTGCCAGCCGTAGGGAAATACTTATTGAAATGATCGATTATCGTGGATTTATCAGTGGTGACAGTGTTACCTAGCCTCAGTGCAGTGGGCAGCTGGGAGGAGGTGCTCTTGTTCTCCATGGACTTTAGTGTCCCAAAACTTTTGGAGTCAGAGCTACAGGATGACATTTAAAAAAAAAAAATTTAATCGAACCTTGGCTTTCCTGACTGACTGCGTGTATTGGTTCCTGACTGACTGCGTGTATTGGTTCCTGACTGACTGCGTGTATTGGTTCCTGACTTCCCTGAACAGTTGCATATCGCGGGGACTATTCGATGCTATTGCAGTCCGCCACAGGATGTTTTTGTGCTGGTCGAGGGCAGTCAGGTCTGGAGTGAACCAAGGGCTATATCTGTTATTAGTTCTGCATTTTTTTAAAGGGGCTTATTTAAGATAGTGAGGAAATTACTTTTAAAGAATAACCAGGCATCCTCTACTGACGGGATGAGGTCAACATCCTTCCAGGATACCCCGGCCAGGTCGATTAGAAAGGCCTGCTCGCAGAAGTGTTTTAGGGAGCGTTTGACAGTGATGAGGGGTGGTCGTTTGACCGCAGACCCATAGCGGATGTATTTGGAGGGCAAGTTGATCAGGATGATATCTATGAGGGTTCCCGTGTTTACAGATGTGGGTTGTGCCTGGTGGGTTCCTTGATAATGTGTGTGAGATTGAGGGCATCTAGCTTAGATTGTAGGACGGCCGGGGTGTTAAGCGTATCCCAGTTTAGGTCACCTAACAGAACGAACTCTGAAGATGGATGGGAGGCGATCAATTCACAGGGCACAGCTGGGAGCTGACAGGCAGCAACAGTGAGAGACTTATTTCTGGAGATTCATTTTTAAAATTAGAAGCTCAAACTGCTTGGGCATAGACCTGGAAAGTATGACATTACTTTGCAGGCTATCTCTGGAGTAGATTGCAACTTCTCCCCCTTTTGGCAGCTCTATCTTGACGGAAATTGTTGTAGTTGGATATGGAAACCTCAGATTTTTTGGTGGCCTTCCTAAGCCAGGATTCAGACACGGCAAGGACATCAGGGTTGGCGGACTGTGCTAACAGCAGTGAGTAAAACAAAGTTAGGGAGGAGGCTTCTGATGTTAACATGCATGAAACCAAGGCTTTTTCCTGTTACAGAAGTCAACAAATGAGAACGCCTGGGGACACACAGGGCCTGGGTTAACCTCCACATCACCCGAGGAACAGAGGAGTAGTAGGATGAGGGTATGGCTGAAGGCTATCAAGACTGGTCGTCTAGTGCGTTGGGGATAGAGAATGAAAGGGGCAGATTTCTGGGCGGGGTAAAATATACTAGTGACGTTTCCAGAGGTATGTTAGTTTAGATAACCCTTTAGTTGACTGTCAAGCTGGCTCAATACAGACACAGGAGATGCTATTCTGGCTCAGACAAACTTACTTTACAATATAACAAGAGACAACCATTAGGCGATAACTACATGTTATCAGTGGGTCCATTATGATCTTTTACATTTTTCGCCTAAATATCCATTATAGGTTTAGTTTTTCTAAGGTTCAGATTTTTTTGTCCTTCAAAAATCACACTTTCTTTATAGAAAAAAACAACCAAATTGGATCTAAATCCGTAAGGATACAGAAAACAACAGCAGGAGACCACTGAGGAATCGACCACTTTTTTATTTTGGTGTGATTGCCGAGTTTACTAAACAAATCACCACTGGATTGATGCAAATAATCATGGTATCATTCTGCCGGGTAAGCCATAGACTACTCTGTAGTTAACATTTCATTAATTGAGAAGTTTTTTTGGGAAAGCCTTTCCATCTAGGGGCGGCAGCGTAGCCTAGTGGTTAGAGCGTTGGACTAGTAACCGGAAGGTTGCAAGTTCAAACCCCCGAGCTGACAAGGTACAAATCTGTCGTTCTGCCCCTGAACAGGCAGTTAACCCACTGTTCCTAGGCAGTCATTGAAAATAAGAATTTGTTCTTAACTGACTTGCCTAGTTAAATAAAGGTTAAAAAAATAAAATAAATCTACCAGAAGATGGTCATCATTAGCATCATCGCTAACGGCTACACAAAGTGGTAGAAAAACACAATTCCTGTGTTAGCATCATCGCTAATGGCTACACAAAGTGGTAGGAAAACAGACAGGGGCATTCCTGTGTTAGCATCATCGCTAACAGCTACACAAAGTGGTAGAAAAACACAATTCCTGTGTTAGCATCATCGTTAACGGCTACACAAAGTGGTAGGAAAACAGACAGGGGCATTCCTGTGTTAGCATCATCGCTAACGGCTACACAAAGTGGTAGGAAAACAGACAGGGGCATTCCTGTGTTAGCATCATCGCTAACGGCTACACAAAGTGGTAGGAAAACAGACAGGGGCATTCCTGTGTTAGCATCATTGCTAACGGCTACACAAAGTGGTAGGAAAACAGACAGGGGCATTCCTGTGCTAGCATCATCGCTAACGGCTACACAAAGTGGTAGGAAAACAGACAGGGGCATTCCTGTGTTGCCTCTTCAGAAAGTTGAAGGACAATACGCATCACTGATGAATTTTGTCCATGTCTTGTCATAATCTTGGGTAAATTAATACATTTTAAAATAAATTCAATACATTTATACTGAACGAAAATATAAAAACGCAACTTGCAACAATTTCAAAAGATTTTACCGAGTTTACATTTCATATTATGAAATCAGTCAATTTAAATAAAATCATTAAACCCTGGATTTCAATTGACTGGGCAGTGGCGCAGACATGGGTGGGCCCAGGCCAAACCACTGAGGAGCCAGGCCAAACCACTGAGGAGCCAGGCCAAACCACTGAGGAGCCAGGCCAAACCACTGAGGAGCCAGGCCAAACCACTGAGGAGCCAGGCCAAACCACTGAGGAGCCAGGCCAAACCACTGAGGAGCCAGGCCAAACCACTGAGGAGCCAGGCCAAACCACTGAGGAGCCAGGCCATACCACTGAGGAGCCAGGCCAAACCACTGAGGAGCCAGGCCAAACCACTGAGGAGCCAGGCCAAACCACTGAGGAGCCAGGCCAAACCACTGAGGAGCCAGGCCAAACCACTGAGGAGCCAGGCCAAACCACTGAGGAGCCAGGCCAAACCACTGAGGAGCCAGGCCAAACCACTGAGGAGCCAGGCCAAACCACTGAGGAGCCAGGCCAAACCACTGAGGAGCCAGGCCAAACCACTGAGGAGCCAGGCCAAACCACTGAGGAGCCAGGCCAAACCACTGAGGAGCCAGGCCAAACCACTGAGGAGCCAGGCCAAACCACTGAGGAGCCAGGCCAAACCACTGAGGAGCCAGGCCAAACCACTGAGGAGCCAGGCCAAACCACTGAGGAGCCAGGCCAAACCATTGAGGAGCCATGTCCAGCTAATCAGAATGCGTTTTTCCCCACAAAAAAGGCTTTATTACAGACAGAAATGCTCCTCAGCTTCATCAGCTGTCCTGGTGGCTGGTCTCAGACGATTCCGCAGGTCGTGGACCTCAGATGATCCTGCAGTTGAAGAACCCGGATGTGGAGGTCCTGGACTGGTGTGGTTACAACGTGGTCTGAGGTTGTGGTGGTCCTGGACTGGTGTGGTTACAACGTGGTCTGAGGTTGTGGAGGTCCTGGACTGGTGTGGTTACAACGTGGTCTGAGGTTGTGGAGGTCCTGGACTGGTGTGGTTACAACGTGGTCTGAGGTTGTGGAGGTCCTGGACTGGTGTGGTTACAACGTGGTCTGAGGTTGTGGAGGTCCTGGACTGGTGTGGTTACAACGTGGTCTGAGGTTGTGGAGGTCCTGGACTGGTGTGGTTACAACGTGGTCTGAGGTTGTGGAGGTCCTGGACTGGTGTGGTTACAACGTGGTCTGAGGTTGTGGAGGTCCTGGACTGGTGTGGTTACAACGTGGTCTGAGGTTGTGGAGGTCCTGGACTGGTGTGGTTACAACGTGGTCTGAGGTTGTGGAGGTCCTGGACTGGTGTGGTTACAACGTGGTCTGAGGTTGTGGAGGTCCTGGACTGGTGTGGTTACAACGTGGTCTGAGGTTGTGGAGGTCCTGGACTGGTGTGGTTACAACGTGGTCTGAGGTTGTGGAGGTCCTGGACTGGTGTGGTTACAACGTGGTCTGAGGTTGTGGAGGTCCTGGACTGGTGTTGGGAGGTCCTGGACAACGTGGTCTGAGGTTGTGGAGGTCCTGGACTGGTGTGGTTACAACGTGGTCTGAGGTTGTGGAGGTCCTGGACTGGTGTGGTTACAACGTGGTCTGAGGTTGTGGAGGTCCTGGACTGGGTGTGGTTACAACGTGGTCTGAGGTTGTGGAGGTCCTGGACTGGTGTGGTTACAACGTGGTCTGAGGTTGTGGAGTGGTCTGAGGTTGTGGAGGTCTGGACTGGTGTGGTTACAACGTGGTCTGAGGTTGTGGAGGTCCTGGACTGGTGTGGTTACAACGTGGTCTGAGGTTGTGGAGGTCCTGGACTGGTGTGGTTACAACGTGGTCTGAGGTTGTGGAGGTCCTGGACTGGTGTGGTTACAACGTGGTCTGAGGTTGTGGAGGTCCTGGACTGGTGTGGTTACAACGTGGTCTGAGGTTGTGGAGGTCCTGGACTGGTGTGGTTACAACGTGGTCTGAGGTTGTGGAGGTCCTGGACTGGTGTGGTTACAACGTGGTCTGCCTGGACTTATGGTTAGGGTCCCGGTTGGACGTGTGGCCAAATTCTCTAAAACGATGTTGGAGGCGGCTTATGGTAGAGAAATAAACATTCAATTATCTGGAAGCAGCTCTGTTGGACATTCCTGCAGTCATCATGCCAATTGCACAATCCCTCAAAACTTGAGCCATCAGCAGCATTCTGCTGTGTGACAAAACTGCACATTTTAAAGTGTCCTTTTACTGTCCCCAGCACAAGGTGCACCTGTGTGATGATCATGCTGTTCAATCAGCTTCTTTGACATGCCACACCTGTCAGGTGGATGTTAACAAATTTGTGCAGAAAGTTTGAGAGAAATAAGCTTTATCTGCATATGGAACATTTCTGGTATCTTTTTATTTCAGTTCATGAAACATGAGACCAACACTTTACATGTTGTGTTTATATTTCTGTTCAGTATAGTTGATTTCCTACTAAATTCGATCAAAAATGTTGTTGAATTCCTTCCGCCTTCCGGATTTTATAGTGCCCTACATATGGACAATGATCAGATGAGTCCCAGATGGCTCCCGCACAACGATCAGATGAGTCCCAGATGGCTCCCGCACAACGAGTCCCAGATGGCTCCCGGACAACGAGTCCCAGATGGCTCCCGGACAACGAGTCCCAGATGGCTCCCGGACAACGAGTCCCAGATGGCTCCCGGACAACGAGTCCCAGATGGCTCCCGGACAACGAGTCCCAGATGGCTCCCGGACAACGTCCCAGATGGCTCCCACAACGGTCCCAGATGGCCTCCGGACAACGAGTCCCAGATGGCTCCCGGTTACAACGAGTCCCAGATGGCTCTGACAACGAGTCCCAGATGGTCCCGGACAACGAGTCCCAGATGGCTCCCGGACAACGAGTCCCAGATGGCTCCCCGGACAACGAGTCCCAGATGGCTCCCGGACAACGAGTCCCAGATGGCTCCCGGACAACGATGGCTCCCAGATGGCTCCCCGGACAACGAGTCCCAGATGGCTCCAGGACAACGAGTCCCAGATGGCTCCCTGGACAACGAGTCCCAGATGAACAACGAGTCCCAGATGGCTGGACAACAGTCCCAGATGGCTCCCGGACAACGAGTCCCAGATGGCTCCCGGACAACGAGTCCCAGATGGCTCCCAGACAACGATCAGATGAGTCCCAGATGGCTCCCGGACAACGAGTCCCAGATGGCTCCCGGACAACGAGTCCCAGATGGCTCCCGGACAACGAGTCCCAGATGGCTCCCGGACAACGAGTCCCAGATGGCTCCCGGACAACGAGTCCCAGATGGCTCCCGGACAACGAGTCCCAGATGGCTCCCGGACAACGAGTCCCAGATGGCTCCCGGACAACGATCATATGAGTCCCAGATGGCTCCTTATTCCCTATATAGTATTAGTATTAGCATTAGTTTTGCCCATGGGCCCTGGTTAAAAGTAGCGCACTATTTAGGGAATAGGGAGTTATTTGGGACGCAGATATCCTTACCTTGATGGTGTTTTTGATCTCCTCTAGCCGAGAGGTCAGGAAGGAGTTGACCCTCTCTAGTTCCAGCTGGGGCCACTCCAGCAGCCGACTAGCCTCCGGGCCCTCACCGTACTCCCCATCCACATCCTCCTCCTCCTCCAGGCTGAGGTGGTCTGGGTCCTCACTGGGCTCTGGAGGGGTGGAGGGGGGGTCGCTACCAGCTCCCTCACCATCACCACTACCCGCCTGGGTCTGCTTCTCCTGAGGTGGGGAGAGACAGACAGATGTTTCGACAGGAGGCAGTCATTGTAAATAAGAATTTGTTCTTAACTGACTTGCCTAGTTAAATCAAGGTTAAACAGAAATAACATTAGACAGGACACAGTCTCACTACAGAAACAGGAGACTAGTGTCCTGTCCAGGGGGAGTCCTGGTACATCAAGCTGTCTCACTACAGAAACAGGAGATAGACTAGTGTCCTGTCCAGGGGGTGTCCTGTACATCAGAAACATGATATAGACTAGTGTCCTGTCCAGGGGGTGTCCTGTACATCAGAAACAGGATATAGACTAGTGTCCTGTCCAGGGGGTGTCCTGGTACATCAAGCTGTCTCACTACAGAAACAGGAGATAGACTAGTGTCCTGTCCAGGGGGTGTCCTGTACATCAGAAACAGGATATAGACTAGTGTCCTGTCCAGGGGGTGTCCTGGTACATCAAGCTGTCTCTCTACAGAAACAGGAAATAGACTAGTGTCCTGTCCAGGGGGTGTCCTGGTACATCAAGCTGTCTCTCTACAGAAACAGGAAATAGACTAGTGTCCTGTCCAGGGGGTGTCCTGGTACATAAAGCTGTCTCACTACAGAAACAGGAAACAGACTAGTGTCCTGTCCAGGGGGTGTCCTGTACATCAAGCTGTCTCACTACAGAAACAGGAAACAGACTAGTGTCCTGTCCAGATAGACTAGTGTCCTGTACATCAAGCTGTCTCACTACAGAAACAGGAGATAGACTAGTGTCCTGTACATCAAGCTGCCTCACTACAGAAACAGGAGACAGACTAGTGTCCTGTACATCAAGCTGCCTCACTACAGAAACAGGAGATAGACTAGTGTCCTGTACATCAAGCTGTCTCACTACAGAAACAGGAGATAGACTAGTGTCCTGTACATCAAGCTGTCTCACTACAGAAACAGGAGATAGACTAGTGTCCTGTACATCAAGCTGCCTCACTACAGAAACAGGAGATAGACTAGTGTCCTGTACATCAAGCTGTCTCACTACAGAAACAGGAGATAGACTAGTGTCCTGTACATCAAGCTGCCTCACTACAGAAACAGGAGATAGACTAGTGTCCTGTACATCAAGCTGTCTCACTACAGAAACAGGAAACAGACTAGTGTCCTGTCCAGATAGACTAGTGTCCTGTACATCAAGCTGTCTCACTACAGAAACAGGAGATAGACTAGTGTCCTGTACATCAAGCTGCCTCACTACAGAAACAGGAGATAGACTAGTGTCCTGTACATCAAGCTGCCTCACTACAGAAACAGGAGATAGACTAGTGTCCTGTACATCAAGCTGCCTCACTACAGAAACAGGAGATAGACTAGTGTCCTGTACATCAAGCTGTCTATACTACAGAAACAGGAGATAGACTAGTGTCCTGTACATCAAGCTGCCTCACTACAGAAACAGGAGATAGACTAGTGTCCTGTACATCAAGCTGCCTCACTACAGAAACAGGAGATAGACTAGTGTCCTGTACATCAAGCTGTCTCACTACAGAAACAGGAGATAGACTAGTGTCCTGTACATCAAGCTGCCTCACTACAGAAACAGGAGATAGACTAGTGTCCTGTACATCAAGCTGCCTCACTACAGAAACAGGAGATAGACTGTGCGCGTGAGTGTCCTGTACATCAAGCTGCCTCACTACAGAAACAGGAGATAGACTAGTGTCCTGTACATCAAGCTGTCTATACTACAGAAACAGGAGATAGACTAGTGTCCTGTACATCAAGCTGCCTCACTACAGAAACAGGAGATAGACTAGTGTCCTGTACATCAAGCTGCCTCACTACAGAAACAGGAGATAGACTAGTGTCCTGTACATCAAGCTGTCTCACTACAGAAACAGGAGATAGACTAGTGTCCTGTACATCAAGCTGTCTCACTACAGAAACAGGAGATAGACTAGTGTCCTGTACATCAAGCTGTCTCACTACAGAAACAGGAGATAGACTAGTGTCCTGTACATCAAGCTGCCTCACTACAGAAACAGGAGATAGACTAGTGTCCTGTACATCAAGCTGTCTCACTACAGAAACAGGAGATAGACTAGTGTCCTGTCCAGATAGACTAGTGTCCTGTACATCAAGCTGTCTCACTACAGAAACAGGAGATAGACTAGTGTCCTGTACATCAAGCTGTCTCACTACAGAAACAGGAGATAGACTAGTGTCCTGTACATCAAGCTGTCTCACTACAGAAACAGGAGATTACTACTGATATTACATCCTACTTACACAAATACACATGTAGATGTTCTGAACCAATACCAAATACTTTAATATGTATTAACTGATCTGTATTGGTGACTATTCCCACCACGTCATGTGACATCACCTTCTTCTTCTGTTTATGGCGTGCCCGCTTGGCAGCCTTAGCGCTGTTGGCTGGTTTGTGCTCTGAGGAGTTGATGAAGTCCAGCAGCTCGTCCACGTCTCGGTGGTCGATGGAGGTGGACACGGCCGGGTCAGAGTCCCGTCTCTGGGGAAGACACTCCTCCTTGCGACGCGTCAGCCGGGACCGGAGCTTCTCTCGGATCTCTGTGTAGTTACGGCTGGTCGGAGCCGCCGGGGGCTAGAGGTGAGAGAGAGATAACCCTTATTTAATAGGATGCGTTTCATTTCAATGACTTGCTGCCTTCCTTTGCCCTTTGTTCACTCCCCTTAGGTGACAGAAACAGAAACAAGCCATCTCAGATTTAGGGGAAGGATGGCAGAAGGGAGGAGAGCATCTTTATGGATTGAAACCCAGCCACAATCTGATTTAGCTTTTTGTATGTTTATTGGCTAGAGAGAGAGAGAGACCAAGATGAAAGGTAGGGCAGAGAGTGCTGAAATAGCTGTGGGTCTGATTCCAACCCATGCTGGCAGTGGTATATCGAACATTTGAACATCTTGGCCATGTTCTGTTATAATCTCCACCCGGCACAGCCAGAAGAGGACTGGCCACCCCACATAGCCTGGTTCCTCTCTAGGTTTCTTCCTAGGTTCCTGCCTTTCTAGGGAGTTTCTCTTAGCCAACGTGCTTCTACACCTGCATTGCTTGCTGTTTGGGGTTTTAGGCTGGGTTTCTGTACAGCACTTTGAGATATCAGCTGATGTACGAAGGGCTATATAAATACATTTGATTTGATCTTCAACGAGGAACAAGCAAAGTATGTTACGCTAGTTAGCTAAGTGCACCACATATACATGCTCAAATGCGTGTGTGTGTGTGGGGGGGTATATATAAAAAAACACAGACGACACGCCAACCATGTCTCACCTTCCTCCCTGCGCTTCGTAACCACAGAAGGATGTCCATATTTGACCAAGTACAGAGGACATTGTAGTAAACTAAAACAGAGGGACTCTAGCTCTGCTTTCTTTTTGTTGGCTCCAACTCATTTCTACCTCGAATTAATCATTTTGGGAAGTTTTTCCTTGGTAAGCCCGTCACATAATACATTAATAAAACTAAAATCAGACCTTCACTACCTGCCTGTATTTTGTTTTGTTGTCTCCTGACCCCTCCTGTCTCAGCCTCCAGTATTTATGCTGCAGTAGTTTATGTGTCGGGGGGCTAGGGTCAGTTTGTTATATCTGGAGTACTTCTCCTGTCCTATTCGGTGTCCTGTGTGAATTTAAGTGTGCTCTCTCTAATTCTCTCTTTCTTTCTCTCTCTCGGAGGACCTGGTCCTAGGACCATGCCTCAGGACTACCTGGCCTGATGACTCCTTGCTGTCCCCAGTCCACCTGGTCCTAGGACCATGCCTCAGGACTACCTGGTCTGATGACTTCATGCTGTCCACCTGGCCCTAGGACCATGCCTCAGGACTACCTGGTCTGATGACTTCATGCTGTCCACCTGGCCCAAGGACCATGCCTCAGGACTACCTGGTCTGATGACTTCATGCTGTCCACCTGGTCCTAGGACCATGCCTCAGGTCTACCTGGCCTGATGACTCCTTGCTGTCCCCAGTCCACCTGGTCCTAGGACCATGCCTCAGGACTACCTGGTCTGATGACTCCTTGCTGTCCCCAGTCCACCTGGCCCTAGGACCATGCCTCAGGACTACCTGGCCTGATGACTCCTTGCTGTCCCCAGTCCACCTGGCCCTAGGACCATGCCTCAGGACTACCTGGCCTGATGACTCCTTGCTGTCCCCAGTCCACCTGGCCCTAGGACCATGCCTCAGGACTACCTGGTCTGATGACTCCTTGCTGTCCCCAGTCAACCTGGCAGTGCTGCTGCTCCAGTTTATTATTATTTGACCATGCTGGTCATCTATGAACATTTGAATATCTTGGCCATGTTCTGTTATAATCTCCTGCTGGTTATCTATGAACATTTGAATATCTTGGTCATGTTCTGTTATAATCTCCTGCTGGTTATCTATGAACATTTGAATATCTTGGCCATGTTCTGTTATAATCTCCTGCTGGTTATCTATGAACATTTGAATATCTTGGCCATGTTCTGTTATAATCTCCTGCTGGTCATCTATGAACATTTGAATATCTTGGCCATGTTCTGTTATAATCTCCTGCTGGTCATCTATGAACATTTGAATATCTTGGTCATGTTCTGTTATAATCTCCACCCGGCACAGCCAGAAGAGGACTGGCCACCGCTCATAGCCTGGTTCCTCTCCAGGTTTCTTCCTAGGGAGTTTTTCCTAGCCACAGTGCTGCTACACTTGCATTGCTTGCTGTTTGGGGTTTTAGGCTGAGTTTCTGTACAGCACTTTGAGATATCAGCTGATGTAAGAAGGGATTTATAAATACATTTGATTTGATCTAGGTAGGCTATAGCCTCCATTGCTGGAATGACAGTCCTATTGAAGACAAGCTGCTCTAGCTAACGTTAGCCTAAATGTTTCACTGCCTATTTCACCAGCTGTGGTATTCTTCATCCCTGTATCCCACAAAACAAAATGAGCTAGCTAACAAGTTCATGTTAATTCATTGAGGAAAGAGAATCCCCTTCGTCTGTGTGTGTATGAAAACATTTTTCATCTCTGTGACAATTTACTTTATTGTTAGAGCCAAATAAAAAAGACTGATAAAGTACTGAAACATGTTTTTTCTCCCTCGGGGTTAGATGGGGAAGGGCAGGCTCATAGATCTGGAGACCAGCACTGGATCCAAGATGGCCGTCACCATGGAACCCTCAGCTTAGGTAAGAGTGATGACCTAGTAGTTTGTTAGTGATCTCTGTGTTCGTTTGTCTCAAGCTCTGTCAGGTTGGATGGGGAGCGTCGCTGCACAGCTATTTTCAGGTCTCTCCAGAGATGTTCGATCGGGTTCATCAAGGCGGTGGCCCGTTCCTGTAGGTTCATGCTCTACAACATCCGCAGAGTACGACCCTGCCTCACACAGGAAGCGGCGCAGGTCCTAATCCAGGCACTTGTCATCTCCCGTCTGGATTACTGCAACTCGCTGTTGGCTGGGCTCCCTGCCTGTGCCATTAAACCCCTACAACTCATCCAGAACGCCGCAGCCCGTCTGGTGTTCAACCTTCCCAAGTTCTCTCACGTCACCCCGCTCCTCCGCTCTCTCCACTGGCTTCCAGTTGAAGCTCGCATCCGCTACAAGACCATGGTGCTTGCCTACGGAGCTGTGAGGGGAACGGCACCTCAGTACCTCCAGGCTCTGATCAGGCCCTACACCCAAACAAGGGCACTGCGTTCATCCACCTCTGGCCTGCTCGCCTCCCTACCACTGAGGAAGTACAGTTCCCGCTCAGCCCAGTCAAAACTGTTCGCTGCTCTGGCCCCCCAATGGTGGAACAAACTCCCTCACGACGCCAGGACAGCGGAGTAAATCACCACCTTCCGGAGACACCTGAAACCCCACCTCTTTAAGGAATACCTAGGAGAGGATAAAGTAATCCTTCTCACCCCCCTTAAAAGATTTAGATGCACTATTGTAAAGTGGCTGTTCCACTGGATGTCATAAGGTGAATGCACCAATTTGTAAGTCGCTCTGGATAAGAGCGTCTGCTAAATGACTTAAATGTAATGTAAATGTTCAAGTCCGGGCCACTCAAGGACACAGTCCTTTAGGTGCCTTTTGGCAAACTATATAGTCCATCTGTAAATAGCCCACCCAATCTTACCTACCTCATCCCCATATTGTTTTTATTTACTTTTCTGCTCTTTTGCACACCAGTATTTCTACTTGCACATCATCATCTGCTCAGCTATCACTCCAGTGTTAATCTGCTAAACTGTAATTACTTCGCTACTATGGCCTATTCATTGCCTCACCTCCTCACGCCATTTGCACTCACTGTATATAGACTTTCTTTTTTCTATTGTGTTATTGACTGTACACTTGTTTATGTATAACTCTGTGTTGTTTCTGTCGCATTGCTTTGCTTCATCTTGTCTCAGTAAATGAGAACTTGTTCTCATCTGGTCTACCTGGTGAAATAAAGGTGGTGATCTGGTCTACCTGGTGATCTGGTCTACCTGGTGAAATAAAGGTGGTGATCTGGTCTACCTGGTGAAATAAAGGTGATCTGGTCTACCTGGTGAAATAAAGGTGATCTGGTCTACCTGGTGAAATAAAGGTGATCTGGTCTACCTGGTGAAATAAAGGTGGTGATCTGGTCTACCTGGTGAAATAAAGGTGGTGATCTGGTCTACCTGGTGAAATAAAGGTGGTGATCTGGTCTACCTGGTGAAATAAAGGTGATCTGGTCTACCTGGTGAAATAAAGGTGATCTGGTCTACCTGGTGAAATAAAGGTGATCTGGTCTACCTGGTGAAATAAAGGTGATCTGGTCTACCTGGTGAAATAAAGGTGATCTGGTCTACCTGGTGAAATAAAGGTGATCTGGTCTACCTGGTTAAATAAAGGTGATCTGGTCTACCTGGTTAAATAAAGGTGATCTGGTCTACCTGGTTAAATAAAGGTGATCTGGTCTACCTGGTTAAATAAAGGTGATCTGGTCTACCTGGTTAAATAAAGGTGATCTGGTCTACCTGGTTAAATAAAGGTGATCTGGTCTACCTGGTTAAATAAAGGTGATCTGGTCTACCTGGTTAAATAAAGGTGATCTGGTCTACCTGGTTAAATAAAGGTGATCTGGTTAAATAAAGGTGATCTGGTCTACCTGGTTAAATAAAAGGTGATCTGGTCTACCTGGTTAAATAAAGGTGATCTGGTCTACCTGGTTAAATAAAGGTGATCTGGTCTACCTGGTTAAATAAAGGTGATCTGGTCTACCTGGTGAAATAAAATAAATAAATATAATCCCCCCCCGGAGCCATGTGTAGCTGTATAATATGGCTGATGTGTAGCTGTATAATATGGCTGATGTGTAGCTGTATAATATGGCTGATGTGTATAATATGGCTGATGTGTAGCTGTATAATATGGCTGATGTGTAGCTGTATAATACTGTAATGTAGCTGTATGTATTTCACCCCACAATGACATCACAACACCCCACAATGACATCACAACACCCCACAATGACATCACAACACCCCACAATGACATCACAACACCCCATAATGACATCACAACACCCCTCCATCACTACTATACATACCGCGTTGTGTCCGAAGAACTCACAGTAGCAGCAGTCACAGTACTTCCCATCCTTCTGGTTGTTTGAGGAGGAAGCACAGGAGCTCCTCTCAGAACTAGAGTCCTCGTCCTCTCCCTCCTCCAGCTCCGAAGGGGGGTGACACAACCCCCCCGCCCCGTTAGACAGCTTATGTCCTTTACACGCCTGGTCCCTGGAGCATGGACAAGGGATGCAGAGAACAGACAGACAGACCATGCTTAGTGAGGTGACATTTTTAATTGAGCAGTGATGACGGGTAGAACCACGACCATGTGTCATCACTAGATTCTAGAGCAGTGATGACCGGTAGAACCACGACCATGTCTCATCACTAGATTCTAGAGCAGTGATGACCGGTAGAACCACGACCATGTCTCATCACTAGATTCTAGAGCAGTGATGACAGGTAGAACCACGACCATGTCTCACCACTAGATTCTAGAGCAGTGATGACAGGTCTAGATTCTAGAGCAGTGATGACCGGTAGAACCATGTCTCATCACTAGATTCTAGAGCAGTGATGACAGGTAGAACCTTCTCATCACTAGATTCTAGAGCAGTGATGACAGGTAGAACCCGACCATGTCTCATCACTAGATTCTAGAGCAGTGATGACAGGTAGAACCACGACCATGTCTCATCACTAGATTCTAGAGCAGTGATGACAGGTAGAACCAGACCATGTCCATGATCTCTAGAGCAGTGATGACAGGTAGAACCAGCATGTCTCATCACTAGATTCTAGAGCAGTGATGACAGGTAGAACCACGACCATGTCTCATCACTAGATTCTAGAGCAGTGATGACAGGTAGAACCACGACCATGTCTCATCACTAGATTCTAGAGCAGTGATGACAGGTAGAACCACGACCATGTCTCATCACTAGATTCTAGAGCAGTGATGACAGGTAGAACCACGACCATGTCTCATCACTAGATTCTAGAGCAGCAGCGATATTTCACTCTTTATTTGTCATTAAAACAGTCTCCATATACAGTATACTTCCCATTCATTTTATTCCCAAATGGTACAGGGGGACAATCAGAAATCGACTCTAGGGTGTAAAACAGCATGATCATTACACAGATGCACCTTGTGCTGGGGATAATAAAAGGCCCCACTGAAATGTCCAGTTTGTTCTCACAGCGCCACAGATGTCTCATGTTTTGAGGGAGCGTGCAATTGGCATGCTGACTGCAGGAATGTCCACCAGAGCTGTTGCCAGAGATTTTATGTTAATTTCTCTACCATAAAATTTTGTTTTTTGAGAATTTGGCAGTGTGTCCAACCGGCCTCACAACCTCAGACCACGTTGTAACCACACCAGTCCAGGACCACCACAACCTCAGACCACGTTGTAACCACACCAGTCCAGGACCTCCACAACCTCAGACCACGTTGTAACCACACCAGTCCAGGACCTCCACAACCTCAGACCACGTTGTAACCACACCAGTCCAGGACCTCCACAACCTCAGACCACGTTGTAACCACACCAGTCCAGGACCTCCACAACCTCAGACCACGTTGTAACCACACCAGTCCAGGACCTCCACAACCTCAGACCACGTTGTAACCACACCAGTCCAGGACCTCCACAACCTCAGACCACGTTGTAACCACACCCGTCCAGGACCTCCACAACCTCAGACCACGTTGTAACCACACCAGTCCAGGACCTCCACAACCTCAGACCACGTTGTAACCACACCAGTCCAGGACCTCCACAACCTCAGACCACGTTGTAACCACACCAGTCCAGGACCTCCACAACCGGCTTCTTCAACTGCGGGATCATCTGAGGAGTATTTCGGGAAAAACTCATTCTGATTGGCTGGGTAAAATCTTTGAAATTGTTGCATGTTGCGTTTTTATTTAGTGTATATCAACTTCCATTATTATACTAGACAAGGTGTCTATTACTGTACATTCCATGAAAACAACAAACATCAACCTATCAACAGAACACCATTACCGTAGAAACATCAACCTATCAACGGAATACCATTACCGTAGAAACATCAACCTATCAACGAAACACATTCACCGTAAAAACATCAACGGAACACCATTACCGTAGAAACATCAACCTATCAACAGAACACCATTACCGTAGAAACATCAAGGAACACCATTACCGTAGAAACATCAACCTATCAACAGAACACCATTACCGTAGAAACATCAAGGAACACCATTACCGTAGAAACATCAACCTATCAACAGAACACCATTACCGTAGAAACATCAACCTATCAACGGAACACCATCACCGTAGAAACATCAACAGAACACCATTACCATAGAAACATCAACCTATCAACGAAACACCATTACCGTAGAAACATCAACCTATCAACGAAACACCATTACCGTAGAAACATCAACCTATCAACAGAACACCATTACCGTAGAAACATCAACCTATCAATGGAACACCATTACCGTAGAAACATCAACGGAACACCATTACCGTAGAAACATCAACCTATCAACGAAACACCATTACCGTAGAAACATCAACCTATCAACGAAACACCATTACCGTAGAAACATCAAAGGAACACCATTACCGTAGAAACATCAACCTATCAACAGAACACCATTACCGTAGAAACATCAACCTATCAACAGAACACCATTACCGTAGAAACATCAACCTATCAACGGAACACCATTACCGTAGAAACATCAACCTATCAACGAAACACCATTACCGTAGAAACATCAACCTATCAAAGGAACACCATTACCGTAGAAACATCAACCTATCAACGAAACACCATTACCGTAGAAACATCAACCTATCAAAGGAACACCATTACCGTAGAAACATCAACCTACCAACGAAACACCATTACCGTAGAAACATCAAGGAACACCATTACCGTAGAAACATCAACCTATCAACGGAACACCATTACCGTAGAAACATCAACCTATCAACGGAACACCATTACCGTAGAAACATCAACCTATCAACGGAACACCATTACCGTAGAAACATAACCCTATCAACGGAATACCATTACCGTAGAAACATCAACCTATCAACGGAATACCATTACCGTAGAAACATCAACCTATCAACGGAACACCATTACCGTAGAAACATCAACCTATCAACGGAATACCATTACCATAGAAACATCAACCTATCAACGGAATACCATTACCGTAGAAACATCAACCTATCAACGAAACACATTCACCGTAAAAACATCAACGGAACACCATTACCGTAGAAACATCAACCTATCAACGGAACACCATTACCGTAGAAACATCAACCTATCAACAGAACACCGTTACCGTAGAAACATCAACCTATCAACGGAATACCATTACCGTAGAAACATCAACCTATCAACGAAACACATTCACCGTAAAAACATCAACGGAACACCATTACCGTAGAAACATCAACCTATCAACAGAACACCATTACCGTAGAAACATCAAACTATCAACGAAACACCATTACCGTAGAAACATCAACCTATCAAAGGAACACCATTACCGTAGAAACATCAACCTACCAACGAAACACCATTACCGTAGAAACATCAAGGAACACCATTACCGTAGAAACATCAACCTATCAACGGAACACCATTACCGTAGAAACATCAACCTATCAACGGAACACCATTACCGTAGAAACATCAACCTATCAACGGAACACCATTACCGTAGAAACATAACCCTATCAACGGAATACCATTACCGTAGAAACATCAACCTATCAACGGAATACCATTACCGTAGAAACATCAACCTATCAACGGAACACCATTACCGTAGAAACATCAACCTATCAACGGAATACCATTACCATAGAAACATCAACCTATCAACGGAATACCATTACCGTCCATCAACCTATCAACGAAACACATTCACCGTAAAAACATCAACGGAACACCATTACCGTAGAAACATCAACCTATCAACGGAACACCATTACCGTAGAAACATCAACCTATCAACAGAACACCGTTACCGTAGAAACATCAACCTATCAACGGAATACCATTACCGTAGAAACATCAACCTATCAACGACATTCACCGTAAAAACATCAACGGAACACCATTACCGTAGAAACATCAACCTATCAACAGAACACCATTACCGTAGAAACATCAAACTATCAACGAAACACCATTACCGTAGAAACATCAACCTATCAACGAAACACCATTACCGTAGAAACATCAACCTACCAACAGAACACCATTACCGTGAGAAACATCAACCTATCAATGGAACACCATTACCGTAAAAACATCAACGGAACACCATTACCGTAGAAACATCAACCTATCAATGGAATACCATTACCGTAAAAACATCAACGGAACACCATTACCGTAGAAACATCAACCTATCAACGAAACACCATTACCGTAGAAACATCAACCTATCAACGGAACACCATTACCGTAGAAACATCAAAGGAACATCATTACCGTAGAAACATCAACCTATCAACGAAACACCATTACCATAGAAACATCAAAGGAACACCATTACCGTAGAAACATCAACCTATCAACGGAATACCATTACCGTAGAAACATCAACCTATCAACAGAACACCATTACCGTAGAAACATCAACCTATCAACGGAATACCATTACCGTAGAAACATCAACCTATCAACGAAACACATTCACCGTAAAAACATCAACGGAACACCATTACCGTAGAAACATCAACCTATCAACAGAACACCATTACCGTAGAAACATCAAGGAACACCATTACCGTAGAAACATCAACCTATCAACAGAACACCATTACCGTAGAAACATCAAGGAACACCATTACCGTAGAAACATCAACCTATCAACAGAACACCATTACCGTAGAAACATCAACCTATCAACGGAACACCATCACCGTAGAAACATCAACAGAACACCATTACCATAGAAACATCAACCTATCAACGAAACACCATTACCGTAGAAACATCAACCTATCAACGAAACACCATTACCGTAGAAACATCAACCTATCAACAGAACACCATTACCGTAGAAACATCAACCTATCAATGGAACACCATTACCAGTAAAAACATCAACGGAACACCATTACCGTAGAAACATCAACCTATCAACGAAACACCATTACCGTAGAAACATCAACCTATCAACGAAACACCATTACCGTAGAAACATCAAAGGAACACCATTACCGTGAAACATCAACCTATCAACAGAACACCATTACCGTAGAAACATCAACCTATCAACAGAACACCATTACCGTAGAAACATCAACCTATCAACGAAACACCATTACCGTGAAACATCAACCTATCAAAGGAACACCATTACCGTGAAACATCAACCTATCAACGAAACACCATTACCGTAGAAACATCAACCTATCAAAGGAACACCATTACCGTAGAAACATCAACCTACCAACGAAACACCATTACCGTAGAAACATCAAGGAACACCATTACCGTAGAAACATCAACCTATCAACGGAACACCATTACCGTAGAAACATCAACCTATCAACGGAACACCATTACCGTAGAAACATCAACCTATCAACGGAACACCATTACCGTAGAAACATAACCCTATCAACGGAATACCATTACCGTAGAAACATCAACCTATCAACGGAATACCATTACCGTAGAAACATCAACCTATCAACGGAACACCATTACTGTAGAAACATCAACCTATCAACGGAATACCATTACCATAGAAACATCAACCTATCAACGGAATACCATTACCGTAGAAACATCAACCTATCAACGAAACACATTCACCGTAAAAACATCAACGGAACACCATTACCGTAGAAACATCAACCTATCAACGGAACACCATTACCGTAGAAACATCAACCTATCAACAGAACACCGTTACCTAGAAACATCAACCTATCAACGGAATACCATTACCGTAGAAACATCAACCTATCAACGAAACACATTCACCGTAAAAACATCAACGGAACACCATTACCGTTAGAAACATCAACCTATCAACAGAACACCATTACCGTAGAAACATCAAACTATCAACGAAACACCATTACCGTGAAACATCAACCTATCAACGGAACACCATTACCGTGGAAACATCAACCTATCAACGGAACACCATTACCGTGGAAACATCAACCTATCAACGGAACACCATTACCGTGGAAAATAACCCTATCAACGGAATACCATTACCGTAGAAACATCAACCTATCAACGGAATACCATTACCGTTAAACAAACCTATCAACGGAACACCATTACCGAAAACACCATTAATACCATTACCATAGAAACATCAACCTATCAACGGAATACATACCTGGTTAAATAAAGGTGAAACACATTCACCGTGGAAACATCAACGGAACACCATTATCATCAACCTATCAACGGAACACCATTACCGTAGAAACATCAACCTATCAACAGAACACCGTTACCGTAGAAACATCAACCTATCAACGGAATACCATTACCGTAGAAACATCAACCTACCAACAGAACACCATTATAGAAACATCAACCTATCAATGGAACACCATTACCGTAAAAACATCAACGGAACACCATTACCGTTAAACATCAACCTATCAATGGAATACCATTACCGTTAAAAACATCAACGGAACACCATTACCGTAGAAACATCAACCTATCAACGAAACACCATTACCGTAGAAACATCAACCTATCAACGGAACACCATTACCCGTAGAAACATCAAAGGAACATCATTACCGTAGAAACATCAACCTATCAACGAAACACCATTACCGTAGAAACATCAAAGGAACACCATTACCGTAGAAACATCAACCTATCAACGGAATACCATTACCGTAGAAACATCAACCTATCAACAGAACACCATTACCGTAGAAACATCAACCTATCAACGGAATACCATTACCGTAGAAACATCAACCTATCAACGAAACACATTCACCGTAAAAACATCAACGGAACACCATTACCGTAGAAACATCAACCTATCAACAGAACACCATTACCGTAGAAACATCAAGGAACACCATTACCGTAGAAACATCAACCTATCAACAGAACACCATTACCGTAGAAACATCAAGGAACACCATTACAGAGAAACATCAACCTATCAACAGAACACCATTACCGTAGAAACATCAACCTATCAACGGAACACCATCACCGTAGAAACATCAACAGAACACCATTACCATAGAAACATCAACCTATCAACGAAACACCATTACCGTAGAAACATCAACCTATCAACGAAACACCATTACCGTAGAAACATCAACCTATCAACAGAACACCATTACCGTAGAAACATCAACCTATCAATGGAACACCATTACCGTAAAACATCAACGGAACACCATTACCGTAGAAACATCAACCTATCAACGAAACACCATTACCGTAGAAACATCAACCTATCAACGAAACACCATTACCGTAGAAACATCAAAGGAACACCATTACCGTAGAAACATCAACCTATCAACAGAACACCATTACCGTAGAAACATCAACCTATCAACAGAACACCATTACCGTAGAAACATCAACCTATCAACGAAACACCATTACCGTAGAAACATCAACCTATCAAAGGAACACCATTACCGTAGAAACATCAACCTATCAACGAAACACCATTACCGTAGAAACATCAACCTATCAAAGGAACACCATTACCGAGAAACATCAACCTACCAACGAAACACCATTACCGTAGAAACATCAAGGAACACCATGCAATTCAACCTATCAACGGAACACCATTACCGTAGAAACATCAACCTATCAACGGAACACCATTACCGTAGAAACATCAACCTATCAACGGAACACCATTACCGTAGAAACATAACCCTATCAACGGAATACCATTACCGTAGAAACATCAACCTATCAACGGAATACCATTACCGTAGAAACATCAACCTATCAACGGAACACCATTACCGTAGAAACATCAACCTATCAACGGAATACCATTACCATAGAAACATCAACCTATCAACGGAATACCATTACCGTAGAAACATCAACCTATCAACGAAACACATTCACCGTAAAAACATCAACGGAACACCATTACCGTAGAAACATCAACCTATCAACGGAACACCATTACCGTAGAAACATCAACCTATCAACAGAACACCGTTACCAGTAGAAACATCAACCTATCAACGGAATACCATTACCGTAGAAACATCAACCTATCAACGAAACACATTCACCGTAAAAACATCAACGGAACACCATTACCGTAGAAACATCAACCTATCAACAGAACACCATTACCGTAGAAACATCAAACTATCAACGAAACACCATTACCGTAGAAACATCAACCTATCAACGAAACACCATTACCGTAGAAACATCAACCTACCAACAGAACACCATTACCGTAGAAACATCAACCTATCAATGGAACACCATTACCGTAAAAACATCAACGGAACACCATTACCGTAGAAACATCAACCTATCAATGGAATACCATTACCGTAAAAACATCAACGGAACACCATTACCGTAGAAACATCAACCTATCAACGAAACACCATTACCGTAGAAACATCAACCTATCAACGGAACACCATTACCGTAGAAACATCAAAGGAACATCATTACCGTAGAAACATCAACCTATCAACGAAACACCATTACCGTAGAAACATCAAAGGAACACCATTACCGTAGAAACATCAACCTATCAACGGAATACCATTACCGTAGAAACATCAACCTATCAACAGAACACCATTACCGTAGAAACATCAACCTATCAACGGAATACCATTACCGTAGAAACATCAACCTATCAACGAAACACATTCACCGTAAAAACATCAACGGAACACCATTACCGTAGAAACATCAACCTATCAACAGAACACCATTACCGTAGAAACATCAAGGAACACCATTACCGTAGAAACATCAACCTATCAACAGAACACCATTACCGTAGAAACATCAAGGAACACCATTACCGTAGAAACATCAACCTATCAACAGAACACCATTACCGTAGAAACATCAACCTATCAACGGAACACCATCACCGTAGAAACATCAACAGAACACCATTACCATAGAAACATCAACCTATCAACGAAACACCATTACCGTAGAAACATCAACCTATCAACGAAACACCATTACCGTAGAAACATCAACCTATCAACAGAACACCATTACCGTAGAAACATCAACCTATCAATGGAACACCATTACCGTAAAAACATCAACGGAACACCATTACCGTAGAAACATCAACCTATCAACGAAACACCATTACCGTAGAAACATCAACCTATCAACGAAACACCATTACCGTAGAAACATCAAAGGAACACCATTACCGTAGAAACATCAACCTATCAACAGAACACCATTACCGTAGAAACATCAACCTATCAACAGAACACCATTACCGTAGAAACATCAACCTATCAACGAAACACCATTACCGTAGAAACATCAACCTATCAAAGGAACACCATTACCGTAGAAACATCAACCTATCAACGAAACACCATTACCGTAGAAACATCAACCTATCAAAGGAACACCATTACCGTAGAAACATCAACCTACCAACGAAACACCATTACCGTAGAAACATCAAGGAACACCATTACCGTAGAAACATCAACCTATCAACGGAACACCATTACCGTAGAAACATCAACCTATCAACGGAACACCATTACCGTAGAAACATCAACCTATCAACGGAACACCATTACCGTAGAAACATAACCCTATCAACGGAATACCATTACCGTAGAAACATCAACCTATCAACGGAATACCATTACCGTAGAAACATCAACCTATCAACGGAACACCATTACTGTAGAAACATCAACCTATCAACGGAATACCATTACCATAGAAACATCAACCTATCAACGGAATACCATTACCGTAGAAACATCAACCTATCAACGAAACACATTCACCGTAAAAACATCAACGGAACACCATTACCGTAGAAACATCAACCTATCAACGGAACACCATTACCGTAGAAACATCAACCTATCAACAGAACACCGTTACCGTAGAAACATCAACCTATCAACGGAATACCATTACCGTAGAAACATCAACCTATCAACGAAACACATTCACCGTAAAAACATCAACGGAACACCATTACCGTAGAAACATCAACCTATCAACAGAACACCATTACCGTAGAAACATCAAACTATCAACGAAACACCATTACCGTAGAAACATCAACCTATCAACGGAACACCATTACCGTAGAAACATCAACCTATCAACGGAACACCATTACCGTAGAAACATCAACCTATCAACGGAACACCATTACCGTAGAAACATAACCCTATCAACGGAATACCATTACCGTAGAAACATCAACCTATCAACGGAATACCATTACCGTAGAAACATCAACCTATCAACGGAACACCATTACCGTAGAAACATCAACCTATCAACGGAATACCATTACCATAGAAACATCAACCTATCAACGGAATACCATTACCGTAGAAACATCAACCTATCAACGAAACACATTCACCGTAAAAACATCAACGGAACACCATTACCGTAGAAACATCAACCTATCAACGGAACACCATTACCGTAGAAACATCAACCTATCAACAGAACACCATTACCGTAGAAACATCAACCTATCAACGGAATACCATTACCGTAGAAACATCAACCTATCAACGAAACACATTCACCGTAAAAACATCAACGGAACACCATTACCGTAGAAACATCAACCTATCAACAGAACACCATTACCGTAGAAACATCAAACTATCAACGAAACACCATTACCGTAGAAACATCAACCTATCAACGAAACACCATTACCGTAGAAACATCAACCTACCAACAGAACACCATTACCGTAGAAACATCAACCTATCAATGGAACACCATTACCGTAAAAACATCAACGGAACACCATTACCGTAGAAACATCAACCTATCAATGGAATACCATTACCGTAAAAACATCAACGGAACACCATTACCGTAGAAACATCAACCTATCAACGAAACACCATTACCGTAGAAACATCAACCTATCAACGGAACACCATTACCGTAGAAACATCAAAGGAACATCATTACCGTAGAAACATCAACCTATCAACGAAACACCATTACCGTAGAAACATCAAAGGAACACCATTACCAGTAGAAACATCAACCTATCAACGGAATACCATTACCGTAGAAACATCAACCTATCAACAGAACACCATTACCGTAGAAACATCAACCTATCAACGGAATACCATTACCGTAGAAACATCAACCTATCAACGAAACACATTCACCGTAAAAACATCAACGGAACACCATTACCGTAGAAACATCAACCTATCAACAGAACACCATTACCGTAGAAACATCAAGGAACACCATTACCGTAGAAACATCAACCTATCAACAGAACACCATTACCGTAGAAACATCAAGGAACACCATTACCGTAGAAACATCAACCTATCAACAGAACACCATTACCGTAGAAACATCAACCTATCAACGGAACACCATCACCGTAGAAACATCAACAGAACACCATTACCATAGAAACATCAACCTATCAACGAAACACCATTACCGTAGAAACATCAACCTATCAACGAAACACCATTACCGTAGAAACATCAACCTATCAACAGAACACCATTACCGTAGAAACATCAACCTATCAATGGAACACCATTACCGTAAAAACATCAACGGAACACCATTACCGTAGAAACATCAACCTATCAACGAAACACCATTACCGTAGAAACATCAACCTATCAACGAAACACCATTACCGTAGAAACATCAAAGGAACACCATTACCGTAGAAACATCAACCTATCAACAGAACACCATTACCGTAGAAACATCAACCTATCAACAGAACACCATTACCGTAGAAACATCAACCTATCAACGAAACACCATTACCGTAGAAACATCAACCTATCAAAGGAACACCATTACCGTAGAAACATCAACCTATCAACGAAACACCATTACCGTAGAAACATCAACCTATCAAAGGAACACCATTACCGTAGAAACATCAACCTACCAACGAAACACCATTACCGTAGAAACATCAAGGAACACCATTACCGTAGAAACATCAACCTATCAACGGAACACCATTACCGTAGAAACATCAACCTATCAACGGAACACCATTACCGTAGAAACATAACCCTATCAACGGAATACCATTACCGTAGAAACATCAACCTATCAACGGAATACCATTACCGTAGAAACATCAACCTATCAACGGAACACCATTACTGTAGAAACATCAACCTATCAACGGAATACCATTACCATAGAAACATCAACCTATCAACGGAATACCATTACCGTAGAAACATCAACCTATCAACGAAACACATTCACCGTAAAAACATCAACGGAACACCATTACCGTAGAAACATCAACCTATCAACGGAACACCATTACCGTAGAAACATCAACCTATCAACAGAACACCGTTACCGTAGAAACATCAACCTATCAACGGAATACCATTACCGTAGAAACATCAACCTATCAACGAAACACATTCACCGTAAAAACATCAACGGAACACCATTACCGTAGAAACATCAACCTATCAACAGAACACCATTACCGTAGAAACATCAAACTATCAACGAAACACCATTACCGTAGAAACATCAACCTATCAACGAAACACCATTACCGTAGAAACATCAACCTACCAACAGAACACCATTACCGTAGAAACATCAACCTATCAATGGAACACCATTACCGTAAAAACATCAACGGAACACCATTACCGTAGAAACATCAACCTATCAATGGAATACCATTACCGTAAAAACATCAACGGAACACCATTACCGTAGAAACATCAACCTATCAACGAAACACCATTACCGTAGAAACATCAACCTATCAACGGAACACCATTACCGTAGAAACATCAAAGGAACATCATTACCGTAGAAACATCAACCTATCAACGAAACACCATTACCGTAGAAACATCAAAGGAACACCATTACCGTAGAAACATCAACCTATCAACAGAATTCCATTACCGTAGAAACATCAAGGAACACCATTACCGTAGAAACATCAACCTATCAACGGAACACCATTACCGTAGAAACATCAACCTATCAACAGAACACCATTACCGCAGAAACATCAACCTATCAACGAAACACCATTACCGTAGAAACATCAACCTATCAAAGGAACACCATTACCGTAGAAACATCAACCTATCAACGAAACACCATTACCGTAGAAACATCAACCTATCAACGAAACACCATTACCGTAGAAACATCAACCTATCAACAGAACACCATTACCGTAGCAACATCAACCTATCAACGGAACACCATTACCGTAGAAACATCAACCTATCAACGGAACACCATTACCGTAGAAACATCAACCTATCAACGGAACACCATTACCGTAGAAACATCAACCTATCAACAGAACACCATTACCGTAGAAACATCAACCTATCAAAGGAACACCATTACCGTAGAAACATCAACCTATCAACGGAACACCATTACCGTAGAAACATCAACCTAACAAAGGAACACCACTAAGAGCCTGTCTTATCACTAGATAGATACTATCACTACATGTTATGAACCTACATAGTTTCACAGGAATCTGGATGGAGAAGAACAATCTATCAAACTACCAACCTGCAGGCGCCAGCAGTCAGGTGTTGCCCAGCGGTCAGGTGTTGCCCAGCGGTCAGGTGTTGCCCAGCGGACAGGTGTTGCCCAGCGGTCAGGTGTTGCCCAGCGGTCAGGTGTTGCCCAGCGGACAGGTGTTGCCCAGCGGACAGGTGTTGCCCAGGGGTCAGGTGTTGCCCAGCGGACAGGTGTTGCCCAGCGGACAGGTGTTGCCCAGCGGACAGGTGTTGCCCAGCGGACAGGTGTTGCCCAGCGGTCAGGTGTTGCCCAGCGGACAGGTGTTGCCCAGCGGACAGGTGTTGCCCAGCGGACAGGTGTTGCCCAGCGGACAGGTGTTGCCCAGCGGTCAGGTGTTGCCCAGCGGTCAGGTGTTGCCCAGCGGACAGGTGTTGCCCAGCGGTCAACGTGTTGGAAGAGGGCAGCGCCCCCCCACTGTGGCCATTACAGGGGTGGTTACAGCCCATCTGGGAGGGGCCCAGTTTGCTGTGCTGGCCGTTCACAGGAGGAATGTGTGAGTTTTTACATGCCAAGGGCTTATGGAGGGCCGCTGCTGAGCAGTCAGGGCCACTCAGGGCCCCCAGCTTGGCCCCTGTTGGGCAGTCAGGGCCACCCAAGGCCCCCAGCTTGGCCCCTGCTGAGCAGTCAGGGCCACCCAGGGCCCCCAGCTTGGCCCCTGCCGCAGGGACGTGGAGGTTTGGTACCAGCGGGGAGAAGGGGGCGTGAGCAGCTAGACCGGGAGAGGAGGAGGAGGATGTGACATGGCCGTGCTGCTGCCCTCCGGAGCTCGGCTTGAGGGGCAGGAGAGAGGAATGCTGAGAGGAGGGGGAGAGGCCAGTGGGGCTGTTGGGGGGGGACAGACAGGTCTGAGTGTTGGTGGTGGTCGCTGGGGTGGAATGCTTCACCTGGAGGAGAGACAAAAGTGTTAAGAGGAATATTGGACAAATATATTTGTGATTCCCAGTGGATACAGATGTCTGCTTCTCTCTAGATTAATAATCTATTGGCTTTATCTCTGCTTCTCTCTAGATTAATAATCTATTGGCTTTATCTCTGCTTCTCTCTAGATTAATAATCTATGGGCCATATCTCTGCTTCTCCCTAGATTAATAATCTATGGGCCATATCTCTGCCTCTCTCTAGATTAATAATTTATGGGCCATATCTCTGCTTCTCTCTAGAGGTGTAATCTATGGGCCATAACTCTGCTTCTCTCTAGATTAATAATATATGGGCCATATCACTGCTTCTCTCTAGATTAATAATATATGGGCCATATCACTGCTTCTCTCTAGATTAATAATATATGGGCCATATCTCTGCTGCTCTCTAGAGGTGTAATCTATGGGCCATAACTCTGCTTCTCTCTAGAGGTGTAATCTATGGGCCATATCTCTGCTTCTCTCTAGATTAATAATCTATGGGTCATATCTCTGCTTGTCCCTAGATTAATAATCTATGGGTCATATATCTGCTTCTCCCTAGATTAATAATCTATGGGCCATATCTCTGCTTCTCTCTAGATTAATAATCTATGGGCCAAATCTCTGTTTCTCCCTAGATTAATAATCTATGGGCCATATCTCTGATTCTCTCTAGATTAATAATCTATGGGCCATATCTCTGCTTCTCTCTAGAGGTGTAATCTATGGGCCATATCTCTGCTTCTCTCTAGAGGTGTAATCCATGGGCCATATCTCTGCTTCTCTCTGGAGGTGTAATCCATGGGCCATATCTCTGCTTCTCACTAGAGGTGTAATCCATGGGCCATATCTCTGCTTCTCTCTAGATTAATAATCCATGGGCCATATCTCTGCTTCTCTCTAGAGGTGTAATCCATGGTCCATATCTCTGCTTCTCTCTAGAGCTGTAATCTATGGGCGTATCTCTGCTTCTCTCTAGATTAATAATCCATGGGCCATATCTCTGCCTCTCTCTAAAGGTGTAATCTATGGGCCATATCTCTGCCTCTCTCTAGAAGTGTAATCCATGGGCCATATCTCTGCTTCTCTCTAGAGCTGTAATCTATGGGCCTTATCTCTGCTTCTCTCTAGATTAATAATCTATGGGCCATATCTCTGCTTCTCTCGAAAGGTGTAATCTATGGGCATATCTCTGCTTCTCTCTAGATTAATAATCCATGGGCCATATCTCTGCTTCTCTCTAGAGCTGTAATCCATGGGCCATATCTCTGCTTCTCTCTAGAGCTGTAATCTATGGGCCATATCTCTGCTTCTCTCTAGATTAATAATCTATGGGCCATATCTCTGCTTCTCTCTAGAGGTGTAATCTATGGGCCATATCTCTGCTTCTCTCTAGAGGTGTAATCTATGGGCCATATCTCTGCTTCTCTCTAGAGGTGTAATCTATGGGCACAATCCTTCCCTGAGATTTGTGTGTGTATGCATTAATAAGGCGCTATTGTCAACAGGACACGTGAACAGTAATTCAGGTTAGATGCCAGTATGTCTTGAATTCTCTGTGTCCTAAAAAGGGTGGAGAGAAAAAGAGAGATCTCACCAGGCGGTGTTGGTCGTCGGCACATGGTCTTGAAGTGCTTTGGGGTGGTCTTACAGAGGTCCCCGGAGGTAGAGAGCGGGTTCCCGGGGGAAGAACCACTGGAATTCTGGGAAGGGTGGCTGTAGGGGCACACTTTGGCCCCAGGCGTTTTAGCAGATTTCCCAGGAGCCTCATGAGAGCCTCGCTTCTCGTGACACGCTGGTCCCCCTGTTCCTATTGGACCAGAGGAGGGGGGGGGAGATAATGAAGAGGAGGAAGATGAACGTTTGAACATCTTGTTCTGTTATAATTTCCACCTGGCACAGCCAGAAGAGTACTGGCCACCCCTCAGAGCCTGGTTCCTCTCCACCCGGCACAGCCAGAAGAGTACTGGCCACCCCTCAGAGCCTGGTTCCTCTCTTCCTGGCACAGCCAGAAGAGTACTGGCCACCCCTCAGAGCCTGGTTCCTCTCTTCCTGGCACAGCCAGAAGAGTACTGGCCACCCCTCAGAGCCTGGTTCCTCTCTTCCTGGCACAGCCAGAAGAGTACTGGCCACCCCTCAGAGCCTGGTTCCTCTCTTCCTGGCACAGCCAGAAGAGGACTGGCCACCCCACATAGCCTGGTTCCTCTCTTTGTTTCTTCCTAGGTTCTGGCCTTTCTAGGGAGTTTTAGCCACCTTGCTACTACACCTGCATTGCTTGCTGTTTGGGGTTTTAGGCTGGGTTTCTGTACAGGCTGGGTTTTTTGTGACATCGGCTGATGTAAGAAGAGATTTATAAATACATTTGATTTGATTGATTGAAGAGTAACAGGTTGTGTTTCAGTAGACACACACTGGAGTACAGTTCCCTCCATGTTGTCAGTGTAAATGGCTGCAAATGTTACAATTCTGTTACAGTAAATGAATTGAAAACTATTTTTTTTAATTTTTTATTTTACCAGGCAAGTCAGTTCAGAACAAATTCTTATTTTCAATGACAGCTTAGGAACAGTGGGTTAACTGCCTGTTCAGGGGCAGAACGACAGATTTGTACCTTGTCAGCTCGGGGGTTTGAACTTGCAACCTTCCGGTTACTAGTCCAACGCTCTAACCACTAGGCTACGCTGCCGCCCCGGTAGCCTAAATAATGAAATGTCTACAGTGGTTTGCATCCGTGTATGACTTAACCTTGAGAGACCCGAGCAGAGAGGTGTGAGGTCAAGGTGTGTTTACCTTGCTGTGCGTGCGAGGCAGTGCTGTGGTTGCAGTGAATCCCTCCGTTGCTGTGAGCCGAGTTCCAGAGACCAGAAAGCTTGTGGGCTGAGAGGAAGGAGGATGGGTCCCAGTCTACCGAGCTCTGCTCTGGGTAACCATTCCCACAACTCTGAGCCTTACACAACGATGAGTGAGACAACGGAACCTGGGGGGGGGAGAAGATGCAAGTTCAGGACATGGTTGATTAGGTATAGCCTCGTTGTGTTAGCCAATCCAAGTTTAGCATTTTAAAAGGCTAATTGATCATTAGAAAACCCTTTTGTAATTATGTTAGCACAGCTGAAAACTGTTGTCCTGATTAAAGAAGCAATAAAACTGGCCTTCTTAAGACTAGTTGAGTATCTGGAGCATCAGCATTTGTGGGTTCGATTACAGGCTTAAAATGGCCAGAAGAACTTTCTTCTGAAACTCGTCAGTCTATTCTTGTTCTGAGAAATGAAGGCTATTCCATGTGAGAAATTGCCAAGAAACTGAAGATCTCGTACAATGCTGTGTACTACTCCCTTCACAGAACAGCACAAACTGGCCCTAACCAGAATAGAAAGAGGAGTGGGAGGCCCCGGTGCACAACTGAGCAAGAGGATAAGTACATTAGAGTGTCTAGTTTGAGAAACAGACACCTCACAAGTCCTCAACTGGCAGCTTCATTAAATAGTATGCTCAAAACACCAGTCTCAACGTCAACAGTGGAGAGGCGACTCCGGGATGCTGGTTTTCTAGGCAGAGTTCCTCTGTCCAGTCTCAACATCAACAGTGGAGAGGCGACTCCGGGATGCTGGCCTTCTAGGCAGAGTTCCTCTGTCCAGTCTCAACATCAACAGTGGAGAGGCGACTCCGGGATGCTGGTTTTCTAGGCAGAGTTCCTCTGTCCAGTCTCAACATCAACAGTGGAGAGGCGACTCCGGGATGCTGGCCTTCTAGGCAGAGTTCCTCTGTCCAGTCTCAACATCAACAGTGGAGAGGCGACTCCGGGATGCTGGTTTTCTAGGCAGAGTTCCTCTGTCCAGTCTCAACATCAACAGTGGAGAGGCGACTCCAGGATGCTGGCCTTCTAGGCAGAGTTCCTCTGTCCAGTCTCAACATCAACAGTGGAGAGGCGACTCCGGGATGCTGGTTTTCTAGGCAGAGTTGCAAAGAAAAAGCCACATCTCAGACTGGACAATAAAAAGAAAAGATTAAGATGGGCAAAAGAACACAGACACTGGACTGAGGAACTCTGTCTAGAAGGCCAGCATCACGGAGTCGCCTCTTCACTGTTGACGTTGAGACTGGTGTTTTGTGGGTACTATTTAATGAAGCTGCACCACAGTTCATAACATTAACGAGCCCCACAGTTCATAACATTAACGAGCCCCACAGTTCATAACATTAACGAGCCCCACAGTTCATAACATTAACGAGCCCCACAGTTCATAACATTAACGAGCCCCACAGTTCATAACATTAACGAGCCCCACAGTTCATAACATTAACGAGCCCCACAGTTCATAACATTAACGAGCCCCACAGTTCATAACATTAACGAGCCCCACAGTTCATAACATTAACGAGCCCCACAGTTCATAACATTAATGAGCCCCACAGTTCATAACATTAATGAGCCCCACAGTTCATAACATTAATGAGCCCCACAGTTCATAACATTAATGAGCCCCACAGTTCATAACATTAATGAGCCCCACAGTTCATAACATTAATGAGCCCCACAGTTCATAACATTAATGAGCCCCACAGTTCATAACATTAATGAGCCCCACAGTTCATAACATTAACGAGCCCCACAGTTCATAACATTAATGAGCCCCACAGTTCATAACATTAATGAGCCCCACAGTTCATAACATTAATGAGCCCCACAGTTCATAACATTAATGAGCCCCACAGTTCATAACATTAATGAGCCCCACAGTTCATAACATTAATGAGCCCCACAGTTCATAACATTAATGAGCCCCACAGTTCATAACATTAATGAGCCCCACAGTTCATAACATTAACGAGCCCCACAGTTTAACATTAACGAGCCCCACAGTTCATAACATTAATGAGCCCCACAGTTCATAACATTAATGAGCCCCACAGTTCATAACATTAATGAGCCCCACAGTTCATAACATTAATGAGCCCCACAGTTCATAACATTAATGAGCCCCACAGTTCATAACATTAATGAGCCCCACAGTTCATAACATTAATGAGCCCCACAGTTCATAACATTAATGAGCCCCACAGTTCATAACATTAATGAGCCCCACAGTTTAACATTAATGAGCCCCACAGTTCATAACATTAATGAGCCCCACAGTTCATAACATTAATGAGCCCCACAGTTCATAAGATTAATGAGCCCCACAGTTTAACATTAACGAGCCCCACAGTTTAACATTAACGAGCCCCACAGTTCATAACATTAATGAGCCCCACAGTTCATAACATTAATGAGCCCCACAGTTCATAACATTAATGAGCCCCACAGTTTAACATTAATGAGCCCCACAGTTCATAACATTAATGAGCCCCACAGTTTAACATTAACGAGCCCCACAGTTTAACATTAATGAGCCCCACAGTTCATAACATCAATGAGCCCCACAGTTTAACATTAATGAGCCCCACAGTTCATAACATTAATGAGCCCCACAGTTCATAACATTAATGAGCCCCACAGTTCATAACATTAATGAGCCCCACAGTTCATAACATTAATGAGCCCCACAGTTCATAACATTAATGAGCCCCACAGTTTAACATTAATGAGCCCCACAGTTCATAACATTAATGAGCCCGACAGTTCATAACATTAATGAGCCCCACAGTTTAACATTAATGAGCCCCACAGTTTAACATTAATGAGCCCCACAGTTCATAACATTAATGAGCCCCACAGTTCATAACATCAATGAGCCCCACAGTTCATAACATTAATGAGCCCCACAGTTTAACATTAATGAGCCCCACAGTTTAACATTAACGAGCCCCACAGTTTAACATTAATGAGCCCCACAGTTCATAACATCAATGAGCCCCACAGTTCATAACATTAATGAGCCCCACAGTTCATAACATTAATGAGCCCCACAGTTCATAACATTAATGAGCCCCACAGTTCATAACATTAATGAGCCCCACAGTTCATAACATTAATGAGCCCCACAGTTCATAACATTAATGAGCCCCACAGTTTAACATTAATGAGCCCCACAGTTTAACATTAATGAGCCCCACAGTTCATAACATTAATGAGCCCCACAGTTTAACATTAGCCCTACATTAATGAGCCCACAGTTTAACATTAATGAGCCCCACAGTTTAACATTAATGAGCCCCACAGTTTAACATTAATGAGCCCCACAGTTTAACATTAATGAGCCCCACAGTTTAACATTAATGAGCCCCACAGTTTAACATTAATGAGCCCCACAGTTTAACATTAATGAGCCCCACAGTTTAACATTAATGAGCCCCACAGTTTAACATTAATGAGCCCCACAGTTTAACATTAATGAGCCCCACAGTTTAACATTAATGAGCCCCACAGTTCATAACATTAATGAGCCCCACAGTTCATAACATTAATGAGCCCCACAGTTCATAACATCAATGAGCCCCACAGTTCATAACATTAATGAGCCCCACAGTTCATAACATTAATGAGCCCCACAGTTCATAACATTAATGAGCCCCACAGTTCATAACATTAATGAGCCCCACAGTTCATAACATTAATGAGCCCCACAGTTCATAACATTAATGAGCCCCACAGTTCATAACATTAATGAGCCCCACAGTTCATAACATTAATGAGCCCCACAGTTTAACATTAATGAGCCCCACAGTTTAACATTAACGAGCCCCACAGTTTAACATTAATGAGCCCCACAGTTTAACATTAATGAGCCCCACAGTTTAACATTAATGAGCCCCACAGTTTAACATTAATGAGCCCCACAGTTCATAACATTAATGAGCCCCACAGTTCATAACATTAATGAGCCCCACAGTTCATAACATTAATGAGCCCCACAGTTTAACATTAATGAGCCCCACAGTTTAACATTAATGAGCCCCACAGTTTATAACATTAATATAATCCCTTTAAACTAATACTACCAGTCTGATGGTTGTAGGCATTCATTGTCTCATTAACAATCACCCATATTAGCAAACGCATTTAATTTCAAAACTTGACATTTCTCTAGTATAGAGAATATCAGCTAAACGCCTCTGATAAGTGATCGGTCGTGTCGATCGTTTTAGGTTCGTCACCCTCTTCTCAAACCCTATGGGGCCGTTCTGTCTCTGACAACACTATTTATTTACCTTACCTGGAAGCACAGAGCAATCGCTTAGATTTTGTATTGCATTTAAATACGGATAGTTTTTTTTATATATATATATATATATATAAAAACGCCTCGTCTAAGACGAAAAGTATATTTTCTCCAGAATCCACATGAATAAGACTACCTCTGCTTGTGACGAGAGAAGGCCCAGTCTGACAGACAGCTTTAGAAGAGACTGATCTTATGTCAGGATGCTTAGATGTGGTATTCATTTAGCCGTGCAGAATGAAGCACTGTAACACCATAAAGAGTCACGGCATAACAGTCCCAAAGCTGCCTGTCTCCATCACCACCAAATCCAGTGCCTTTCAGCTTGTTGGCGTATAAGCTGACCAAACACACACACTATCGTAAAAACATTTTATTTTATTTTATAGACCTTCAGAAAACAGCTATAAACACAACCCATAGCTAGCAGGCTGGAACATGGGTGCTGTGAAACATAACTGTAGATAGTGCTAATACTAGGCTTGAGGTGCATGCATGGTCTTGTCATATGCAGCAGTGCAGAAGTCTCCTCACCTCCCTTCTCTCCTCTCCTCTCCCTCGCCTAACTCTTCCACTCCCCTACGTTCCCCACCTCCTACCAGCTCAGCCCCCCCCCCCCCTCACTCATTCTTCTCCTTACAGTGCAGACGTCTCCTCACCTCCCTTCTCTCCTCTCCTCTCCCTCGCCTAACTCTTCCACTCCCCTACGTTCCCCACCTCCTACCAGCTCAGCCCCCCCCCTCACTCATTCTTCTCCTTACGGCGCAGGTGTCTCCTGGGCACTCTGTCTCTCCTCATCTTCTCCCCTCCCTACCTCCTCTCCTCTCCCCCCGCCTCCCTACCTACCTCCTCCTCACCCCCCTCCCTACCTCCTCCTCTCCTCTCCTCTCCCTCCCTACCTCCTCCTCCCCTCCCCCTCCCTCCCTCCTCCTCTCCCCTCCCTACCTACCTCCTCCTCTCCCCTCCCTACCTACCTCCTCCTCTCCCCTCCCTACCTACCTCCTCCTCTCCCCTCCCTACCTACCTCCTCCTCTCCCTCTCCCTCCCTACCTACCTTCTCCTCTCCTCTCCCCTCCCTACCTACCTCCTCCTCTCCCCTCCCTACCTACCTCCTCCTCCTCCTCCTCCTCCCCTACCTACCTACCTCCTCTCCCCTCCCTACCTCCTCCTCACCCCCTCTTACCGATGCAGGTGTCTCCTGGCGCTCAGTCTCTCCTCATCTTCCACCCCTCCCTACCTCTTCTCCCCTCCCACCCCTTCTTACTGGTGCAGGTGTCTCTCCTCATCTTCCACACTCTCCCCATACCACCTCCTCTCCCCTCCCTACCTCCCTTCTTACCGGTGAAGGCGTTTCCTGGGTGCTCTGTCTCTCCCCTCCCTACCTCCTTCTCCCTCTCCTTCTTACAGGCATACCGGTGCAGGCGTTTCCTGGGTGCTCAGTCTCTCCTCATCTTCCTCCTCGCATACCACCTTCTATCCCCTTCCCCCTCCTCCCTCCCCTTCTTACCGGTGCAGGCGTTTCCTGGGTGCTCTGTCTCTCCTCTTCCTCAACACTCTTCCGGCAGCTCTGGCAGATCCAGAGCGGAACCTCTCCCAGTAGAGACTGGCTCAGCGAAGGCACGGTGTCAGACAGCTTCTGGCCCGGCACCTCTCGGAGCAGGGCCTGGGACAGGGCTGGGACAGCGTCAGCTAGCTTCGCCCCGTGACCCCCAGGCAGACCGTTGGCAGAGCTCGCCCCCCAGTCCTTAAACTCACGGTGACACAGGAGGCAGCAGGTGTGCCTCGGCTGGGGGAGAGCGAAAGAGAGGTGAGCCAGTGACATTAGGAATGCAGTGGAGAGGAGGAGAGAGAAAGGTCAATCATCTAGGTGAAGGGCAGGAGAGGAAGAGAGAATGGAATGAGAAGAGAGGGTTGGAGAGGAGGACGGGGGAGAGGAGAATGGATTTGGTCAATAAGATTAGGTGGGGGGGGGGGTCAGTGAGATAGACATGGAGCATGATGAAGTTGCCCTCTGGACCACTGATCTGAGGTCGGGTTTTTAACAGACAAGAATTTCACTAGTAAGATCTGACTATGTTGACCACGATCACAACATCTATATAGCAAAGAGGAAGTAAAAGTTGGCCGTGGAGGCAGCTTGGCACATGCACAGTGGCAAGTTTGTAGTGATTTAATGTGGCCCAGGTCCACACTAGCTAGTGGTCTGCTGGTAAAGTAAGCTTTGTTGACCACAAAACCCCATACACCTACAAGGGCGTCCATGTAATGTTTAGGTAACAACTTCGACTCATGCATATGACACAGAGTAGAAATGCGCGCAGAGAAACTGTATGAAAATACTAGACGCTGATCTCGCATGCAAAGTGCAAACATAACAAAACAAGCCATGCATGGTGCTAGCCAAACGTTAAAACCATTTACAGCTGGCCAGATGAATACCCCTGGGATGTAGTGTGTTGGCCAACTAGCTACAACATGTAGTAATAGCACCGGTGCTCGGTATATGGTGTACCAACTGCCAAGTGCGGTTAAAATGTAAGCAAACGTGCAATACCACGGCGAGCTAGGAGCTAACAAGCTAGATACAAATTAGATGGCAACATTTTACAACTTATCCGTCCGTGGCTGACACCCAACTACTACCAGCAAATGCAGACTGGATGTAGTTGGTTACTGTAGCTAGACTAGTTGGCTAAATGCAGACTGGATGTAGTTGGTTACTGTAGCTAGTCTATTTGGCTAAATGCAGACTGGATGTAGTTGGTTACTGTAGCTAGTCTATTTGGCTAAATGCAGACTGGATGTAGTTAGTTACTGTAGCTAGTCTATTTGGCTAAATGCAGACTGGATGTAGTTAGTTACTGTAGCTAGTCTATTTGGCTAAATGCAGACTGGATGTAGTTAGTTACTGTAGCTAGTCTATTTGGCTAAATGCAGACTGGATGTAGTTGGTTACTGTAGCTAGACTAGTTGGCTAAATGCATACTGGATGTAGTTGGTTACTGTAGCTAGACTAGTTGGCTAAATGCATACTGGATGTAGTTGGTTACTGTAGCTAGACTAGTTGGCTAAATGCAGACTGGATGTAGTTAGTTACTGTAGCTAGTCTATTTGGCTAAATGCAGACTGGATGTAGTTGGTTACTGTAGCTAGACTAGTTGGCTAAATGCAGACTGGATGTAGTTGGTTACTGTAGCTAGACTAGTTGGCTAAATGCATACTGGATGTAGTTGGTTACTGTAGCTAGACTAGTTGGCTAAATGCATACTGGATGTAGTTGGTTACTGTAGCTAGACTAGTTGGCTAAATGCAGACTGGATGTAGTTGGTTACTGTAGCTAGACTAGTTGGCTAAATGCATACTGGATGTAGTTGGTTACTGTAGCTAGACTAGTTGGCTAAATGCAGACTGGATGTAGTTGGTTACTGTAGCTAGACTAGTTGGTTAAAACTGATGCGAATGGGTCTTTATTGTCGACTTGCTGGCTAAGTTTTAATGATGTATTATGCTAGTGGAGCTAGCTATAATTCCGCCCCGATCACAAATAGTAAATGAACGAAAATACAAAACCTGGAGCACAAGCTAGTTATACAACTGAGCTAGAATCAACCACCCAAACCCCCTCTCTAAAGAAATAAGCAGAACTACAGGATGGCTCTAACTGATCGGTAGGTTAGCTAACCTTTTAACTAGCCCGCTGGTAGTTTTCTCTGCTTGCTAGGCTAGTTACCTGATTCGCCCTGGCCGCCAGTCTATCCAGCCCTGCATCACCGCCAGCTGCATCTCCGGGAGAGACGGGGCTCTTCGATATGCTCTGTTGTCCGGACACTAACTCCTTGCTCGCGACTCCTTGTTGTTTGCTTTTCTTCCTCGCCATCACGCAGATATCGGATATATCCTTTGGTCACGGTTGCACTAGTTTAGAGATGTTTAAAAGCACGGTTTCTATTTGTTCTAGGATCACAAATGTTTCCCTATCTTCTCCAGTCAAGACAACAGTCAATATGGCGGAGCGCTGCCACACTCTGGGGGTTCATAGGTCAAAGATAGTACTGGCAAAATGGCTTCACCGTGATGACGCTAAGCAGTCGCCATGTTGAATGAGGGCAACCGTTCCAGGTTAGTCTCACACAGTATAGCATGTTGTACAGAATCTCTGGTTACAGGCCACAAATTAGTGCATTTATTGGCATAATGAAGCTATCAATGATTGGCTACCACATCATTCAACGTCATGTTATTACACACGTTCTTATATGAATTGCAATATATGTCTAAGATATCTAAATGTTGTCTAAGATCTAAATGTAAACTAGAAAATAACAATTCAGATTTTATGCAGCCATTCATTTGCATATGCGTTTCAATATGCCAGTGTAATCTTGTAAAATGTTGCTCAAGTGTTCAAACCATAGAGTTGGGGCCATGTCTATGTTCCCTGGGCCTTATATGTTCCCGGTGGCTGAGGGAACATAGGGGTGTATCATACCTAAAGGTCATTCAATTTTGCATTAGGAGAACATTTTGTAGCAAACTATTGTTGATGTCAGTGTACAATTAAATACTTTGTATCTTCATCACAATAATGCTCAGATTTGTTGGCAGCCCTAGAGATGAGGGTTCCCCCAACTCTCGGTTTTATTTGGACCCCAAAGTTTTTGGAGAAAAAAATATATTTTCATTGTTGGACATAAAAGACTGTAAAAAATGTTTTTAAAAGAAGCTCAAGTGATTT
The DNA here is from genome assembly GCF_034236695.1 of Oncorhynchus nerka. Taxonomy (NCBI): domain Eukaryota; kingdom Metazoa; phylum Chordata; class Actinopteri; order Salmoniformes; family Salmonidae; genus Oncorhynchus; species Oncorhynchus nerka. Next base: position 90,340,113 of record NC_088401.1, on the reverse strand, counting down.
TCATTTAAGAAATCCTTTCCCAAGTATTCCCACACATAATAGACAAGGGATGTATACAAATATAAGCAAGGTTTGAAATGATTATGTTTTAGTCAAACATTATATCTGTTTGTGTTTCGTGTGGTCAATTTGCAGTGTAGAAATGATTTGTAATTATGTTCTGGCCCCCGACCTGCTCAAGAAACAAATCGTCCAGCAGCTGAAACTAGTTGATGATCCCTGCCCTAGACTTGTGGAACAGTTATTGATATGAAAACACAATTCAAATCAGAAGACCAAACGACTGACTGGGCATAACAATTTCTCTCTTGAAATTTTCAGTTTCAATGTGCATAAAAACTGTAGATACGTCTCATTATAAAGAACAAAACATTTTTTTTAGATGTCAATACAACCATGTTCTGGATTTAAAAAACGTTATCGTTCAAGGTCGTATTTCGAGAATATCAGTCGATCAGTTCTGTTCTATTAATAGGCTGCTCATAATTCAAAGTCAAAATCGCGCCCGTTCCGACTGAGGCCGATGGAAAACAAGAGAGCGCTTGTCGAGGAGGACGGGAGGGGATGACGTCATTACGTAGCGGAAGAAGGCGATTTCTTTGCTGAAGTGCAGAAGACGTAGCACATCGTCTTGCAGCACTCTGTCGTCGAGATACATCTTTCTTGGTATATTTACCTATATTTCAACCAGTGGCGATTTTAGCATGTAGATCTTGGTGGGGGAAAAAAAAAGTGGAACGCATGCCAGCAAAGTCACTACACAAAAGAACACTAAACAAAACATTAATTGCACTATAAGGTGACAAACGATGCCCACAAACTGTTAGGGCCTACAGTACATAACGCTATCCCAACAGCGGAGTCACAACAGCAGTCCCAACACCCCCTACACCTGGCTATCAGCAGAGGCTTGACTGGCAGCGAAGTTCATTGAGCCTCATTTACTGCCTTTAAAAAAAACATAGCTGATATGGCTGACTTGCTTAAACAAATGTGGTTTCTACTGACAATTGAGATGTACAAACTATGGCATAAGGTATAAGAGACCATCCGTAATTTTGATTAAGACATTAATGAGTGAGCCAGGATTGACATAGTTAATATAACTATTTGTTCAGCACTTTTGAAATGTACAGTGACAGAATTCAGAACATGGGCCGTTCTTAGTGTTCTCTGTACACCAAGTCAGAACCGTAGGATAAATAAAGGGGGCATATAAGCAGACATCGAAACTCTTACAATATTCAATGATTACATTTCTCAAAACAGATTATAGGCTACATGTGCACCACCGAGTCAGAACAGTAACGTCAGGTGAAATTAAGAGGTGAAAATAGACAAAGTTATTAGGTGAGGCACATGGGCTACTAACAACTTACTACACAACATACACTTAGTATTACTTAGTATTACTTTCTTAGCTACAGTATACATATCTCCCTGGCATATTACATCATTTATACAGCAGCATACAATACATTTGTGGACTCACCTTGTTGTCATGTGCTCACTTGAACAGGAAGGAGGCACGGCAGTCCTTTGTGGGCAAATTTTGTCATCAAAGAAAGACAAAGAGGCCGGATTTACAATTCCAAGTTGGATTTGAATGACTGTTCAAAACGTATGATGATGACTGCTAGCTAAGATTTCGAAAGTAAGATGTTAACCTGATCCGTCCAATCAAAGCTACTGTACATTTAACGTGATTTGACATAATTTTATCCGTTAGCCAATGACCTTGAGCCTTCTTGGAAGGGCACTACTAATGTAAGTCTATGGCAGGAGTCAAAGGGCTTGAATGTTCGATGAATGTCTAATCTACTTGGCTGTGACATAAAGTCCCCATGAGTGACAGAAGACTGAGCCAATCACGGCGCAACGCTCCTATTTTCTGCTGGCTTGACCCACCACCCCAGAAAGCACTGAGCTAGGCTGAAACACCTGTATTTTGGAGCTGCCTTACTCAAGAAAACAAAAAAAGAGACCATGTTTGTTCGCAGCTTTTTTAACTCCATGATGTATATATATATTTTTACATTGTTTGCCAAGTGATATGTGACTCGTATTAATGCCAAAATAACATGCAAAACAGGTCAAAATATATATATATATAAAGAATATACAAAAAATGTGAGGCTCAAAACTTGGTGTCTAGCTGTAGACTAGTTGTCTAGTGATATTGGTGTCTAGTGATATTGGTGTCTAGTGATGTTGGTGTCTAGTGATGTTGGTGTCTGGTGATGTTGGTGTCTAGTGATGTTGGTGTCTAGTGATGTTGGTGTCTAGTGATATTGGTGTCTGGTGATATTGGTGTCTATCTGTAGGCTAGTTGTCTAGTGATATTGGTGTCTAGCTGTAGGCTAGTTGGCTAGTGATATTGGTGTCTAGCTGTAGGCTAGTTGTCTTGTGATATTGGTGTCTAGCTGTAGACTAGTTGTCTAGTGATATTGGTGTCTAGCTGTAGGCTAGTTGTCTGGTGATATTGGTATCTAGCTGTAGACTAGGTGTCTAGTGATATTGGTGTCTAGCTGTATAGTTGTCTAGTGATACTGGTGTCTAGTGATATTGGTGTCTAGCTGTAGACTAGTTGTCTAGTGATATTGGTGTCTAGCTGTATAGTTGTCTAGTGATATTGGTATCTAGTGATATTGGTGTCTAGCTGTAGGCTAGTTGTCTAGTGATATTGGTGTCTAGTGATATTGGTGTCTAGTGATATCGGTGTCTAGTGATATTGGTGTCTAGTGATGTTGGTGTCTAGTGATATTGGTGTCTAGTGATATTGGTGTCTAGTGATATTGGTGTCTGGTGATATTGGTGTCTAGTGATATTGGTGTCTAGTGATGTTGGTGTCTAGTGATGTTGGTGTCTAGTGATATTGGTGTCTAGTGATATTGGTGTCTAGTGATATTGGTGTCTAGTGATATTGGTGTCTAGTGATATTGGTGTCTGGTGATATTGGTGTCTAGTGATGTTGGTGTCTAGTGATATTGGTGTCTAGTGATATTGGTGTCTAGTGATGTTGGTGTCTAGTGATGTTGGTCTCTATATTCTCTATGGTCTTTATGGTCTCTATATTCTCTATGGTCTTTATGATCTCTATATTCTCTATGGTCTTTATGGTCTCTATATTCTCTATGGTCTTTATGGTCTCTATATTCTCTATGGTCTTTATGATCTCTATATTCTCTATGGTCTTTATGGTCTCTATATTCTCTATGGTCTTTATGGTCTCTATATTCTCTATGGTCTTTATGGTCTCTATATTCTCTATGGTCTTTATGGTCTCTATATTCTCTATGGTCTTTATGGTCTCTATATTCTCTATGGTCTTTATGGTCTCTATATTCTCTATGGTCTTTATGGTCTCTATATTCTATATTGTCTTTATGGTCTCTATATTCTCTATGGTCTTTATGGTCTTTATGGTCTCTATATTCTCTATGGTCTTTATGATCTCTATATTCTCTATATTCTCTATGGTCTTTATGGTCTCTGTGGTCTCTATATTCACTATGGTCTCTATATTCTCTATATTCTATATGGTCTTTATGGTCTCTATATTCACTATGGTCTCTATATTCTCTATATTCTCTATGGTCTTTATGGTCTCTATATTCTCTATGGTCTTTATGGTCTCTATATTCTCTATATTCTCTATGGTCTTTATGGTCTCCATATTCTCTATGGTCTCTATATTCTCTATGGTCTTTATGGTCTCTATATTCTCTATATTCTCTATGGTCTCTATATTCTCTATGGTCTTTATGGTCTCTATATTCTCTATATTCTCTATGTTCTTTATGGTCTCTATATTCTCTATGGTCTTTATGGTCTCTATATTCTCTATGGTCTTTATGGTCTCTATATTCTCTATGGTCTTTATGGTCTCTATATTCTCTATGGTCTTTATGGTCTCTATATTCTCTATATTCTCTATGATCTATATTCTCGCCTGGTTCACCAACTATTCTCTGATAGAGTTCAGTGTGTCAAATCGGAGGGTCTGCTGTCCGGACCTCTGGCAGTCTCTATGGTCTGCCACAGGGTTCAATTCTTGGACCGACTCTCTTCTCTGTATACATCAATGATGTTGCTATTGCTGCTGGTAGTCTCTATATTCTCTATATACTTCCGGCCTCTTTGGACACTGTGTTAACAACCCTCCAGGCAAGCTTCAATGCCATACAACTCTCCTTCCGTGGCCTCCAATTGCTCTTAAATCAAGTAAAACTAAATGCATGCTCTTCAACCGATCGCTACCTGCACCTACCCGCCTGTCCAACATCACTACTCTATGGTCTGACTAGAATACGGGACAACTACAAATATTCTTATATTCTCTGGTCTTTAAACTCTCCTTCCATTCTCTATCAAACTCTCCAATCCAAAGTTAAATCTATATTCTTCCTATTTATTCTCTAAGCATCCTTCACTCTATATGCTCAAACATACCCTTATAAAATTGACCATCCTACCAATCCTCTCTTTGGCGGTCTCATTTACAAAATAGCCTCTACCTATATTGGATGCAGTCTATCACAGTGCTATCCGTTTTGTCTAAAGCCCTATATTCCCACCATTGCTACCTGTACGCTCTCGTTGGCTGGCCCTCGCTATACTCTCTAAACCCACTGGCTCTCTGTCATCTACAAGACCCTGCTATATTCCCCCTTATCTCAGCTATGGTCACCATAGCATCTCCCACCTGGCACTCTATATCCAGCTATATCTCTCTAGTATTCTCAAAATTCTTTCTTTGGTCTCCTTCCATGGTCTCTGCTAATGACTGGATGAACTACAAAATCTCTTAAATTGGAAACACTTATCTCCCTCATAGCTTTAAACACCAATTGTCAGAGCATCTTACAGATTACTGCACCTGTCTATGCCCTCCTATAATTTAGCTAAACAACTACCTCTTTCCTAACTGTATTTAATTTATTTATTTATTTTGCTCCTTTGGTCCCCATTATTTTTATTTCTACTTTGCACATTCTTCCATTCAATACTACCATTCCAGTGTTTTACTTGCTATATTGTATTTACTTTGCCACCATGGCCTTTTTGCCTTTACTCCTTCTCATAATTTGCTCTATTGTATATAGATTGTTTTTTTTTACTGTCTTATACTGTATGTTTGTTTTACTCCATATATTAACTCTATGTCGTTGTATGTGTCGATCTGCTTTGCTTTATCTTGGCCAGGTGGTCTTGTAAATAGAACTTGTTCTCAACTTTATTACCTATTTAAATAAAGGTCTCTAAAAAATAAAAATAAAAATAAAATAAAAAATCTATATGGTCTTTATGGTCTCTATAGTCTTTATGGTCTCTATAGTCTTTATGGTCTCTATAGTCTTTATGGTCTCTATATTCTCTATATTCTCTATGGTCTTTATGGTCTCTATATTCTATATATTCTCTATGGTCTTTATGGTCTCTATGGTCTTTATGGTCTCTATATTCTATATGGTCTCTATATTCTCTATGGTCTTTATGGTCTCTATATTCTCTATTGTCTTTATGGTCTCTATATTCTTTATGGTCTCTATATTCTCTATTGTCTTTATGGTCTCTATAGTCTTTATGGTCTCTATATTCTCTATGGTCTCTATATTCTCTATGGTCTCTATATTCTCTATGGTCTCTATATTCTCTATGGTCTTTATGGTCTCTATATTCTCTATGGTCTTTATGGTCTCTATATTCTCTATGGTCTTTATGGTCTCTATATTCTATATTGTCTTTATGGTCTCTATATTCTCTATGGTCTTTATGATCTCTATATTCTCTATGGTCTTTATGATCTCTATATTCTCTATGGTCTTTATGGTCGCTATGGTCTCTATATTCACTATGGTCTCTATATTCTCTATATTCTCTATGGTCTTTATGGTCTCTATATTCTCTATATTCTCTATGGTCTTTATGGTCTCTATATTCTCTATGGTCTCTATATTCTCTATGGTCTTTATGGTCTCTATATTCTCTATGGTCTTTATGATCTCTATATTCTCTATGGTCTCTATATTCTCTATGATCTTTATGGTCTCTATATTCTCTATGATCTCTATATTCTCTATGGTCTTTATGGTCTCTATATTCTATATTGTCTCTATATTCTCTATATTCTATATTGTCTCTATATTCTCTATATTCTTTATGGTCTCTATATTCTCTATGGTCTTTATGGTCTCTATATTCTCTATGGTCTCTATATTCTCTATGGTCTTAATGGTCTCTATATTCTCTATGGTCTTTATGGTCTCTATATTCTCTATATTCTCTATGATCTATGATTGCCTCGCCTGGTTCACCAACTACTTCTCTGATAGAGTTCAGTGTGTCAAATCGGAGGGTCTGCTGTCCGGACCTCTGGCAGTCTCTATATGCCACAGGGTTCTTCTTGGATGGTCTCTATTCTCTGTATACATCAATGATGTTGCTCTTGCTGCTGGTGAGTCTCTGATCCACCTCTATCTTCTGTATACTCTCTATATTCTTTGGACACTGTGTTAACATATTCTCCAGGCAAGCTTCAATGCCATACAACTCTCCTTCCGTGGTCTTTATGGTCTCTAAATTCAAGTAAAACTAAATGGTCTTTCAACCGATCTACTGCACCTACCCGGTCTCATCACTCTCTATGGTCTGACTTATACGTCAACTACAAATACTTATGTGTCTTTATGTAAACTCTCTTCCAGACCCATTCAAACATCTCCAATAAAGTTAAATCTATTGGCTTCTCTATTTCTCAAAGGTCCTTCACTCATGCTGTCTCTATATTCTCCTACCAATCCTCGATTTGGTCTCATTTACAAAATAGCCTCCAATACCTACTCAACAAATTGGATGCAGTCTATCACAGTGCTATCCGTTTTGTCACCAAAGCCCCTATACTCTCTATTGCGACCTGTATGCTCTCGTTGGCTGGCCCTGGTCTTCATATGGTCTCTAAACCCACTGGCTCCATGTCATCTACAAGACCCTGCTAGGTAAAGTCCCCCTTATCTCAGCTCGCTGGTCACCATATATCTCCCACCTGTAGCACACGCTCCAGCAGGTATATCTCTATAGTCACCCCAAAACCAATTCTTTCTTTGGTCCTCTCCTTCCAGTTCTCTGCTGCCAATGACTGGAACGAACTCAAAAATCTCTTAAATTGGTCACTTATCTCCCTCACTAGCTTTAAACACCAACTGTCAGAGCATCTTACAGATTACTGCACCTGTACATAGCCCACCTATAATTTAGCCCAAACAACTACCTCTTTCCTAACTGTATTTAATTTATTTATTTATTTTGCTCCTTTGCACCCCATTATTTTTATTTCTACTTTGCACATTCTTCCATTGCAATACTACCATTCCAGTGTTTTACTTGCTATATTGTATTTACTTTGCCACCATGGCCTTTTTGCCTTTACCTCCCTTCTCACCTAATTTGCTCTTGTATATAGACTTGTTTTTTTTTACTGTATTATTGACTGTATGTTTGTTTTATATTCTCTGTGTCTTGTATGTGTCTCTACTGCTTTGCTTTATCTTGGTCTTTAAATGAGAACTATGTTCTCAACTTGCTTACCTGGTTAAATAAAGGTGAAATAAAAAATAAAAATAAAAATAAAATAAAAAATCTATATGGTCTTTATGGTCTCTATAGTCTTTATGGTCTCTATAGTCTTTATGGTCTCTATAGTCTTTATGGTCTCTATATTCTCTATATTCTCTATGGTCTTTATGGTCTCTATATTCTATATATTCTCTATGGTCTCTATAGTCTTTATGGTCTCTATATTCTCTATATTCTCTATGGTCTTTATGGTCTCTATATTCTATATATTCTCTATGGTCTTTATGGTCTCTATGGTCTTTATGGTCTCTATATTCTCTATAGTCTTTATGGTCTCTATATTCTCTATGGTCTCTATATTCTCTATATTCTCTATGGTCTTTATGGTCTCTATATTCTATATATTCTCTATGGTCTTTATGGTCTCTATGGTCTTTATGGTCTCTATATTCTATATGGTCTCTATATTCTCTATGGTCTTTATGGTCTCTATATTCTCTATTGTCTTTATGGTCTCTATAGTCTTTATGGTCTCTATATTCTCTATTGTCTTTATGGTCTCTATAGTCTTTATGGTCTCTATATTCTCTATGGTCTCTATATTCTCTATGGTCTCTATATTCTCTATGGTCTCTATATTCTCTATGGTCTTTGTGGTCTCTATATTCTCTATGGTCTTTATGGTCTTTATGGTCTCTATATTCTCTATGGTCTTTATGGTCTCTATATTCTATATTGTCTTTATGGTCTCTATATTCTCTATGGTCTTTATGGTCTTTATGGTCTCTATATTCTCTATGGTCTTTATGATCTCTATATTCTCTATGGTCTTTATGGTCTCTATATTCTCTATGGTCTCTATATTCTCTATATTCTCTATATTCTTTATGGTCTCTATATTCTCTATGGTCTTTATGATCTCTATATTCTCTATGGTCTCTATATTCTCTATGGTCTTTATGGTCTCTATATTCTCTATATTCTCTTTGGTCTCTATATTTTCTATGGTCTCTATATTCTCTATGGTCTTTATGGTCTCTATATTCTCTATGGTCTCTATATTCTCTATGGTCTCTATGGTCTTTATGGTCTCTATATTCTCTATGGTCTTTATGGTCTCTATATTCTCTATGGTCTTGCTGCTTCCTATACATGTAAATAACACCCCTTTTTGTACCCTCCTTCTACATCTTTATGTTACATTTTATTGGTTCTATATATATATATATATTCTATATCTATATATCTATATATCATTTTTTTTATATATACAGATTCATTAAAATTGACTTACTGAAATCAGTTGCCATCCCTCAATTGTTGGCAGATGATGAGTCTCCTCCTGGGCAGCTCCCAGTCAAGGTCTGTTCTGGATGGGTCCTCGTCCTCTTTTGGTCAGATGGGAGTTTCCCTCACAGACCCCCACTGGAAAGCTTTGCCGGCAGAATCAATCATCCTGTTCGTTGACGCCAAATTGTCATGGAAATTGGTACACAGGGACACTCGAATTCAAATCTTAGATTAATAATTGTTTATTTGTCGGCGAGCTGGAGAGTTTCCAACCAACATGCACCATAGTAAACATGTCATCAGGAGCTCTTCCCGGGCAGTCCCAGTCATCAGGAGCTCTTCCCGGGCAGTCCCAGTCATCAGGAGCTCTTCCCGGGCAGTCCCAGTCATCAGGAGCTCTTCCCGGGCAGTCCCAGTCATCAGGAGCTCTTCCCGGGCAGTCCCAGTCATCAGGAGCTCTTCCCGGGCAGTCCCAGTCATCAGGAGCTCTTCCCGGGCAGTCCCAGTCATCAGGAGCTCTTCCCGGGCAGTCCCAGTCATCAGGAGCTCTTCCTGGGCAGTCCCAGTCATCAGGAGCTCTTCCTGGGCAGTCCCAGTCATCAGGAGCTCTTCCTGGGCAGTCCCAGTCATCAGGAGCTCTTCCTGGGAGGTCCCAGCAGTTGTTTTATATACGGCCATACACAGACAAGTTATATTTGTATGGTTTAGCATAATTAATGAATCATTACCATTTTGCTTCATTCATGTAACAGACCAATACTGGTTCATAACATGACAGACAAATACTGGTTCATAACATGACAGACCAATACTGGTTCATAACATTTAACAGACCAATACTGGTTTATAACATGACAGACCATTACTGGTTCATAACATGACAGACCAATACTGGTTTTAACATGTAACAGACCAATACTGGTTCATAACATTTAACAGACCAATACTGGTTCATAACATGACAGACCAATACTGGTTCATAACATTTAACAGACCACTACTGGTTTATAACAGGTAACAGACCAACACCTCACCAGTCTTCTCTCTAAGCTGAGACCTTGATACGGAGATATCTCTTTCTCTAAACAAGGTTGTGGGCATACTGCCATATGGCAGATACTGATAGTTAGGATTCGTTAAATCAGTCACTTGCATGAACACAGAAATTAGTTATTAGAACTGCACATGAATAGAACACAGAAATTAGTTGTTAGAACTGCACATGAATAGAACACAGAAATTAGTTATTAGAACTGCACATGAATAGAACACAGACATTAGTTATTAGAACTGCACATGAATAGAACACAGACATTAGTTATTAGAACTGCACATGAATAGAACACAGACATTAGTTATTAGAACTGCACATGAATAGAACACAGACATGAGTTATTAGAACTGCACATGAATAGAACACAGACATTAGTTATTAGAACTGCACATGAATAGAACACAGACATTAGTTATTAGAACTGCACATGAATAGAACACAGACATTAGTTATTAGAACTGCACATGAATAGAACACAGACATTAGTTATTAGAACTGCACATGAATAGAACACAGACATTAGTTATTAGAACTGCACATGAATAGAACACAGACATTAGTTATTAGAACTGCACATGAATAGAACACAGACATTAGTTATTAGAACTGCACATGAATAGAACACAGACATTAGTTATTAGAACTGCACATGAATAGAACACAGACATTAGTTATTAGAACTGCACATGAATAGAACACAGACATTAGTTATTAGAACTGCACATGAATAGAACACAGACATTAGTTATTAGAACTGCACATGAATAGAACACAGACATTAGTTATTAGAACTGCACATGAATAGAACACAGACATTAGTTATTAGAACTGCACACCCCTGAATAGAACACAGACATTAATTATTAGAACTGCACATGAATAGAACACAGACATTAGTTATTAGAACTGCACATGAATAGAACACAGACATTAGTTATTAGAACTGCACATGAATAGAACACAGACATTAGTTATTAGAACTGCACATGAATAGAATCAGACACAGTTATTAGAACTGCACATGAATAGAACACAGACATTAGTTAATAGAACTGCACATGAATAGAACACAGAAATTAGTTGTTAGAACTGCACATGAATAGAACACAGACATGAGTTATTAGAACTGCACATGAATAGAACACATACATTAGTTATTAGAACTGCACATGAATAGAACACAGACATTAGTTATTAGAACTGCACATGAATAGAACACAGAAATTAGTTGTTAGAACTGCACATGAATAGAACACAGAAATTAGTTGTTAGAACTGCACATGAATAGAACACAGACATGAGTTATTAGAACTGCACATGAATAGAACACAGACATTAGTTATTAGAACTGCACATGAATAGAACACAGACATTAGTTATTAGAACTGCACAAACATTACAATTCCATTACAAGAACACAACACCCCACCCCTAATAAATCAGAACACAACACCCCCCTAATAAATCAGAACACAACAACCCCCTAATAAATCAGAACACAACACCCCTAATAAATCAGAACACAACACCCCCCTAATAAATCAGAACACAACACCCCTCCCTAATAAATCAGAACACAACACCCCCTAATAAATCAGAACACAACAACCCCTCCCTAATAAATCAGAACACAACACCCCCTAATAAATCAGAACACAACACCCCCCCTAATAAATCAGAACACAACACCCCCTAATAAATCAGAACACAACACCCCCCTAATAAATCAGAACACAACAACCCCCCTAATAAATCAGAACACAACACCCCCCTAATAAATCAGAACACAACAACCCCTCTCCCTAATAAATCAGAACACAACAACCCCCCTAATAAATCAGAACACAACACCCCCCTAATAAATCAGAACACAACAACCCCCCCTAATAAATCAGAACACAACAACCCCCCCTCCTAATAAATCAGAACACAACAATCCCCCTAATAAATCAGAACACAACAACCCCCCTAATAAATCAGAACACAACAACCTCCCCCTAATAAATCAGAACACAACCCCTCCCCTAATAAATCAGAACACAACAACCCCCTAATAAATCAGAACACAACAACCCCCCTAATAAATCAGAACACAACAACCCCCCCTAATAAATCAGAACACAACAACCCCCTAATAAATCAGAACACAACAACCCCCTAATAAATCAGAACACAACAACCCCCCCTAATAAATCAGAACACAACACCCCCCCTAATAAATCAGAACACCCCCCCTAATAAATCAGAACACAACACCCCCCTAATAAATCAGAACACAACAACCCCCTAACAAATCAGAACACAACACCCCCCTAATAAATCAGAACACAACAACCCTAATAAATCAGAACACAACAACCCCCTAATAAATCAGAACACAACACCCCCTAATAAATCAGAACACAACACCCCCTAATAAATCAGAACACAACAACCCCCTAATAAATCAGAACACAACAACCCCCTAATAAATCAGAACACAACAACCCCCCTAATAAATCAGAACACAACAACCCCCTAATAAATCAGAACACAACATCCCCCTAATAAATCAGAACACAACAACCCTAATAAATCAGAACACAACAACCCCCTAATAAATCAGAACACAACAACCCCCTAATAAATCAGAACACAGCACCCCCTAATAAATCAGAACACAACAACCCCCTAATAAATCAGAACACAACACCCCCCTAATAAATCAGAACACAGCAGTTTAAGCAAATTTCTTGCGCAATTCTACACATTTTGCCTTGAGTGAAGAGTTTTAAAGCTTAAATTTAGTGCATTTAAAAATATCTATATTTTTTTAATGGAATACAAGAAGTATCGAGCTGAAAAATGTATAGATGGTGGAGTACTGTGGATATCAATGTCCTTGTGAGTCTCCCAGGTCTTGCTGCCCAGGGTTAAAGGTGCTGCATGGTCAATCCGAAATCTGCATTTACGGTGACACGGACTCTGCAGAAGTCAGGGCATTTATATTTCTTGCGCTTCACGGAGCAGAGCTGTTTGGGAAGGAATTTATCAAAGTGAGTGAGTGTGTGTTTATACAGGACCTCCCGCCTCTACCTACCGTCAACCAATCAAAGCCCTAAGGCATTGTTACAAAATTTGGGAGATGCACGACGATGCGGCACGGAGCTCCATTTGGCCTCTGCATGCCTCCGGAGGATCCAAAGTCGCTTCACATCCTCCATACGGCACGGAGCTCCATTTGGCCTCTGCATGCCTCCGGAGGATCCAAAGTCGCACGGAGCTCCATTTGGCCTCTGCATGCCTCCGGAGGATCCAAAGTCGCTTCACATCCTCCATACGGAACGGAGCCTCCGATCGGATCGAGCATAAATTGTAGACTCATAATACTACATTGATCTCTAAACTTATTCCACGGATCTCTTGGCCAAAATTAATCAAATCTGTAGTCCGTAACATTCATATGAATATCAGGCTGCTGACCCCCCTGCAGTACAGACCCCACTTTGAGAACCCCTGGTACAGGGGATAGGGTTCCATTTGGTGATGTACCCTGAGCAGTGCTTCTACTGAACTGGGGTAAGTTTCTCCAGAAAACAAACTATATTTAGCATTAAGATCATTGTCTACCAATGGATTTAAGATGTTCTTTATGTTCTTAAGAAACACATCCCGGACACAGATTAAGATTACTGTACCTGTCCCGCAGGTGGGATGTTCGGATGTACCGATCCTGTGCAGGTGTTGTTACACGTGGTCTGCCACCAGATTCGGAAGGATGGCTCCGCGAGACGCTGCCTGCCTTCAGGATGTTACCACTGAGGTGTGCTGAGTGACTTCAGGATGTTACCACTGAGGTGTGCTGAGTGACTGCCTGCTACCCACTGAGGTGTGCTGAGTGACTTCAGGATGTTACCACTGAGGTGTGCTGAGTGACTTCAGGATGCTACCCACTGAGGTGTGCTGAGTGACTGCCTGCTACCCACTGAGGTGTGCTGAGTGACTTCAGGATGTTACCACTGAGGTGTGCTGAGTGACTTCAGGATGTTACCACTGAGGTGTGCTGAGTGACTTCAGGATGTTACCACTGAGGTGTGCTGAGTGACTGCCTGCTACCCACTGAGGTGTGCTGAGTGACTTCAGGATGTTACCACTGAGGTGTGCTGAGTGACTTCAGGATGTCACCCACTGAGGTGTGCTGAGTGACTGCCTGCTACCCACTGAGGTGTGCTGAGTGACTTCAGGATGTTACCACTGAGGTGTGCTGAGTGACTGCCTGTTACCCACTGAGGTGTGCTGAGTGACTTCAGGATGTTAGCACTGAGGTGTGCTGAGTGACTGCCTGTTACCCACTGAGGTGTGCTGAGTGACTGCCTGGTACCCACTGAGGTGTGCTGAGTGACTTCAGGATGTCACCCACTGAGGTGTGCTGAGTGACTTCAGGATGTCACCCACTGAGGTGTGCTGAGTGACTTCAGGATGTCACCCACTGAGGTGTGCTGAGTGACTTCAGGATGTCACCCACTGAGGTGTGCTGAGTGACTTCAGGATGTCACCCACTGAGGTGTGCTGAGTGACTTCAGGATGTTACCACTGAGGTGTGCTGAGTGACTGCCTGCCTTCAGGATGCTACCCACTGAGGTGTGCTGAGTGACTTCAGGATGTTACCCACTGAGGTGTGCTGAGTGCCTTCAGGATGTTACCCACTGAGGTGTGCTGAGTGACTTCAGGATGCTACCCACTGAGGTGTGCTGAGTGACTTCAGGATGCTACCCACTGAGGTGTGCTGAGTGACTTCAGGATGTCACCCACTGAGGTGTGCTGAGTGACTTCAGGATGTCACCCACTGAGGTGTGCTGAGTGACTTCAGGATGCTACCCACTGAGGTGTGCTGAGTGACTTCAGGATGTTACCACTGAGGTGTGCTGAGTGACTGCCTGCTACCCACTGAGGTGTGCTGAGTGACTTCAGGATGTTACCACTGAGGTGTGCTGAGTGACTTCAGGATGTCACCCACTGAGGTGTGCTGAGTGACTGCCAGCTACCCACTGAGGTGTGCTGAGTGACTGCCTGCTACCCACTGAGGTGTGCTGAGTGACTGCCTGCTTACCCACTGAGGTGTGCTGAGTGACTTCAAGATGTCACCCACTGAGGTGTGTTGAGTGACTTCAGGATGTCACCCACTGAGGTGTGCTGAGTGACTGCCTGCTACCCACTGAGGTGTGCTAAGTGACTTCAGGATGTTACCACTGAGGTGTGCTGAGTGACTTCAGGATGTTACCACTGAGGTGTGCTGAGTGACTGCCTGCTACCCACTGAGGTGTGCTGAGTGACTTCAGGATGTTACCACTGAGGTGTGCTGAGTGACTTCAGGATGTCACCCACTGAGGTGTGCTGAGTGACTTCAGGATGTCACCCACTGAGGTGTGCTGAGTGACTTCAGGATGTCACCCACTGAGGTGTGCTGAGTGACTTCAGGATGTTACCACTGAGGTGTGCTGAGTGACTTCAGGATGTTACCACTGAGGTGTGCTGAGTGACTTCAGGATGTTACCACTGAGGTGTGCTGAGTGACTGCCTGCTACCCACTGAGGTGTGCTGAGTGACTTCAGGATGTTACCACTGAGGTGTGCTGAGTGACTTCAGGATGTCACCCACTGAGGTGTGTTGAGTGACTTCAGGATGTCACCCACTGAGGTGTGCTGAGTGACTGCCTGCTACCCACTGAGGTGTGCTAAGTGACTTCAGGATGTTACCACTGAGGTGTGCTGAGTGACTTCAGGATGTTACCACTGAGGTGTGCTGAGTGACTGCCTGCTACCCACTGAGGTGTGCTGAGTGACTTCAGGATGTCACCCACTGAGGTGTGCTGAGTGACTTCAGGATGTCACCCACTGAGGTGTGCTGAGTGACTTCAGGATGTCACCCACTGAGGTGTGCTGAGTGACTTCAGGATGTCACCCACTGAGGTGTGCTGAGTGACTTCAGGATGTTACCACTGAGGTGTGCTGAGTGACTTCAGGATGTTACCACTGAGGTGTGCTGAGTGACTTCAGGATGTTACCACTGAGGTGTGCTGAGTGACTGCCTGCTACCCACTGAGGTGTGCTGAGTGACTTCAGGATGTTACCACTGAGGTGTGCTGAGTGACTTCAGGATGTCACCCACTGAGGTGTGCTGAGTGACTTCAGGATGTCACCCACTGAGGTGTGCTGAGTGACTTCAGGATGTCACCCACTGAGGTGTGCTGAGTGCCTTCAGGATGTCACCCACTGAGGTGTGCTGAGTGCCTTCAGGATGTCACCCACTGAGGTGTGCTGAGTGACTTCAGGATGCTACCCACTGAGGTGTGCTGAGTGACTTCAGGATGCTACCCACTGAGGTGTGCTGAGTGACTTCAGGATGTTACCCACTGAGGTGTGCTGAGTGACTTCAGGATGTTACCACTGAGGTGTGCTGAGTGACTTCAGGATGTTACCACTGAGGTGTGCTGAGTGACTTCAGGATGTCACCCACTGAGGTGTGCTGAGTGACTTCAGGATGTTACCACTTGAGGTGTGCTGAGTGACTGCCTGCCTTCAGGATGCTACCCACTGAGGTGTGCTGAGTGACTTCAGGATGTTACCCACTGAGGTGTGCTGAGTGACTTCAGGATGTTACCACTGAGGTGTGTTGAGTGACTTCAGGATGCTACCCACTGAGGTGTGCTGAGTGACTTCAGGATGTTACCACTTGAGGTGTGCTGAGTGACTGCCTGCCTTCAGGATGCTACCCACTGAGGTGTGCTGAGTGACTTCAGGATGTTACCCACTGAGGTGTGCTGAGTGACTTCAGGATGTTACCACTGAGGTGTGTTGAGTGACTTCAGGATGCTACCCACTGAGGTGTGCTGAGTGACTTCAGGATGCTACCCACTGAGGTGTGCTGAGTGACTTCAGGATGCTACCCACTGAGGTGTGCTGAGTGCCTGCCTGCCTTCAGGATGCTACCCACTGAGGTGTGCTGAGTGACTTCAGGATGCTACCCACTGAGGTGTGCTGAGTGACTTCAGGATGCTACCCACTGAGGTGTGCTGAGTGACTTCAGGATGCTACCCACTGAGGTGTGCTGAGTGACTTCAGGATGCTACCCACTGAGGTGTGCTGAGTGCCTGCCTGCCTTCAGGAGGTTTATACCCCAACAAGATGCCTTATGTACTTGTCATTGCAACAACAACATGTCTATCTATCTAAGGCACCCAGTGTTCCTCTGTCCCAGTGTTATTATGTACCAGTGTTATTATGTATCAGTGCTATTATGTACCAGTGCTATTATGTACCAGTGTTATTATGTCCCAGTGTTATTATGTACCAGTGTTATTATGTACCAGTGTTCCTCTGTCCCAGTGTTATGTACCAGTGTTATTATGTACCAGTGTTCCTCTGTCCCAGTGCTATTATGTACCAGTGTTCCTCTGTCCCAGTGCTATTATGTACCAGTGCTATCATGTACCAGTGCTATCATGTACCAGTGTTATTATGTACCAGTGCTATTATGTACCAGTGCTATTATGAACCAGTGTTCCTCTGTCCCAGTGCTATCGTGTACCAGTGCTATCGTGTACCAGTGCTATTATGTACCAGTGTTATGTACCAGTGCTATTATGTACCAGTGTTATGTACCAGTGCTATCATGTACCAGTGTTATTATGTACCAGTGTTATTATGTACCAGTGCTATTATGTACCAGTGTTATGTACCAGTGCTATCGTGTACCAGTGCTATCGTGTACCAGTGCTATCGTGTACCAGTGCTATTATGTACCAGTGCTATTAAGTACCAGTGTTATTGTGTACCAGTGTTATGTACCAGTGCTATTGTGTACCAGTGCTATTATGTACAAGTGTTATGTACCAGTGTTATGTACCAGTGTTATGTACCAGTGTTATGTACCCGTGTTATGTACCAGTGCTATATATCTTCCGGCGCCGACTGAGATGGCCGCCTCACCCACTTCCTAGGAAACTATGGTTTTTTGTTTTTTACTGTTATTTCTTACATTAGTACCCCAGGTCATCTTAGGTTTCACCCACAGTCGAGAAGAACTGCTGAATATAAGATCAGCGCCAACTCACCATCAGTACGACCAAGAATATGTTTTCCCACTGAGGTGTTCTGAGGACTTCGGAATGGATGCTACCACTGAGGTGTGCTGAAAAAGAGGGAAACTTCAGGGTGTTCTGGTCAGACTGAGGTGTGCTGAGCACTCCCAGCATTCTTCTTGCCAATGTCCAGTCTCTTGACAACAAGGTTGACTGAGGTGTAGCATTCCAGAGGGACATCAGAGACTGCAACGTTCTCTGCTTCACCATGGCTAACTGGGAAGACGCAATCCGAGGCGGTGCAGCCAACGGGTTTCTCCACGCATCGCGCCGACAGAAACAAACATCTTTCTGGTGAAGAGTGGCGGGGCGTATGCCTCATGACCACTGACATGGTGTGATGAAGGAAACATACAGGAACTGTTCACCTGATTTAGAATTCCACAATCAAATGTAGACCGCATTATCTTCCAAGAGAATGTTATAATCACCCACCCCCAGGTGACACATGCTGGCTCTGACTTCTTTATTTAACTCTTTGCAAACTGAAACCATTTATCCGGTGGCTGCATTCATTGTAGCTGATTTTAACAAAGAATCTGAAAACAAGACTCCTAAATTTTACCAGCATATCGATTGCGCAACTGGGTGTGGTAAAACTGGATCATTGTTACTCTAACTTCCACTGACGCATATATGCCCCGCCCCCTTTGTGCTGAAAAGCTGACCACGACTCCATTTTGCTGATCCCTGCCTACAGGCAGAAACTTAAACAAGATGCTACCCACTGAGGTCTGTGCTGACCAAGTGACTCCACACTCAGGACTGCTTCCATCACGTGACTGGGACATGTTTCTGAGTGACTTCAGATGGAAATGTTGACGACCGCTGATTCTGAGGTCATTGAGTGACTTCAAGATGTTCCCATACCAAAAACATTCCCAAACCAGAAACCGTGGATTGATGGCTTCGCGTGACTGAAAGCAACCATGCTTTTAATCACTGAGGTGTCTGAGTGACTTCAGGATGTTACCTACCCTGAGGGTGCTGAAGCTAAGCATCAGTACAGAGACAAAGTGGAATCTCAATTCAATGGCTGCACAAGAGGCATGTGGCTGGGTCTACAGGATGTCACCCACTGAGGAAACCCAGCCCAGTCACGGACCAGGATGTCTTGCTCCCAGGCAGACTAAATCAGGATGTTTGAGGACAATACCCACTGAGGTGCAATGAAAACATGCAGTCTCTCCTTCACTGCAGCCGAGGTGAGTAAGACATTTAAACGTGTTAACCCTGAGGCTGCAGGCCCAGAGGCATCCCCAGCCGCGCCCTCAGGCATGCGCACCCAGCTGGCCGGTGTGTTGAGGACATATTCAATCAATCCCACCAGTCTGCTGTTCCCACATGCTTCAAGAGGGCCACCATTGTTCCTGTTCCCAAGAAAGCTAAGGTAACTGCTGAGTGACTACCGCCCCCGTAGCACTCACTTCCGTCATCATGAAGTGCTTTGAGAGACTAGTCAGGACCATATCACCTCCACCCTACCTGAGTAGACCCACTCAATTTGCTTACCCAAATAGGTCCACAGACGATGCAATCTCAACCACACTGCACACTGCCCTAACCCACCTGGACAAGAGGAATACCTATGTGAGAATGCTGTTCATCGACTACAGCTCGGCATTCAATACCATAGTACCCTCCAAGCTCGTCATCAAGCTCGAGACCCTGGGTCTCGACCCCGCCCTGTGCAACTGGGTACTGGACTTCCTGACGGGCCGCCCACAGGTGGTGTGTAGGCAACAACATCTCCTCCCGTGATCCTCAACACGGGGGCCCCACAGGTGCGTTCTGAGCCCTGCTCCTGTACTCCCTGTTCACCCACGACTGCGTGGCCATGCACGCCTCCAACTCAATCATCAAGTTTGCGGACGACACAACAGTGGTAGGCTTGATTACCAACAACGAGTGACGGCCTACAGGGAGGAGGTGAGGGCCCTCGAGTGTGGTGTCAGGAAAATAACCTCACACTCAACGTCAACAAAACTAAGGAGATGATTGTGGACTTCAGGAAACAGCAGAGGGAACACCCCTATCCACATCGATGGATCAGTAGTGGAGAGGGTAGCAAGTTTTAAGTTCCTCGGCATACACATCACAGACAAACTGAATTGGTCCACTCACACTGACAGCGTTGAAGAAGGCGCAGCAGCGCCTCTTCAACCTCAGGAGGCTGAAGAAATTTGGCTTGTCACCAAAGCACTGTCAAACTTCTACAGATGCACAATATCCTGGCGGGCTGTATCACCGCCTGGTACGGCAACTGCTCCGCCCTCAACCGTGCTCTCAGAGGGTAGTGAGGTCTGCACAGTGCTATCACCGGGGCAAACTAGTGCCCTCCAGGACACCTACCCACCCGATGTTACAGGAAGGCCATAAAGATCATCATGGACATCAACCACCCAAACCACTGCCTGTTCACCCCCAGTGTATCATCCAGAAGGCGAGGTCAGTACAGGTGCATCAAAGTGGGACCGATTAAAACAGCTTCTATCTCAAGGCCATCAGACTGTTAAACAGCAATCACTAACATTGAGTGGCTGCTGCCAGTGTCATTGACACTGACCCAACTCCAGCCACTTTAAAAGGGAATTGATGGGAAATGATGTAAATATATCACTAGCCACTTTAAACAATGCTACCTTATATAATGTTACTTACCCTACACTATTCATCTCATATGCATATGTATATACTGTACTCTAGATCATCGACTGCATTCTTATGTCACTAGCCACTTTAACTATGCCACTTTGTTTACTTTGTCTACATACTCATCTCAGTGTATATACTGTACCATACCATCTACTGTATGCTGCTCTGTACCATCACTCATTCATATATCCTTATGTACATATTCCTTATCCCCTTACACTGTGTATAAGACAGTAGTTTTGGAATTGTTAGTTAGATTACTTGTTGGTTATCACTGCATTGTCGGAACTAGAAGCACAAGCATTTCGCTACACTCGCATTAACATCTGCTAACCATGTGTATGTGACAAATAAAATTTGATTTGATTTGATTTGATTTTATTATGTACCAGTGTTATGTACCAGTGTTATGTACCAGTGTTATGTACCAGTGTTATGTACCAGTGCTATTATGTACCAGTGCTATTATGTACCAGTGTTATGTACCAGTGTTATGTACCAGTGTTATGTACCAGTGTTATGTACCAGTGTTATGTACCAGTGTTATGTACCAGTGCTATGTACCAGTGCTATGTACCAGTGTTATGTACCAGTGTTATGTACCAGTGTTATGTACCAGTGTTATTATGTACCAGTGCTATTATGTATGAATACATATTTAATACTAATCACTTCCTTGTTATTCAAGCGATTATTTGAGGGAAAACAAATTGAAAAAAGGATCCATGTAACGTAAAATATTTTATTGTTATTCATCAATAAGCCGATACTGTTGCTCAAACATTCATTAAAAAACATCACAAATAATTCAACAGTACTTTTTGTTTACCTTTCAGCCAGTGGTTCTGATAGGAGCACTCACAAGCCAAAAGTGGTCCCCGAATATTGTGTACTACATCACGTATGTGCACCACGCCATCGCTCCTCTCTCTGCTGCGTTAGCATCTTGCTAGCTGTCACTCAAAATGTCAAAAGGGGCTGAAGCCCGCGGACTACAACTAATTGCCCAATGTGGCGGGAAAGGGTTAGAAACTAGGGATTTCATGGCTAATTGAGGTAAGACAGTAATTCTGCATGTTTATAAACTGGGTGGTTCGAGCCCTGAATGAGGATTGGCTGACAGCCGTGGTATATCAGACCGTATAGCATGGATATGACAAAACATTATGTTATTTTTTTTTACTGCTCGAATTACGTTGGTAACCGGTTTCTAATAGCAACAAGGCACCTCTGTGGTTTGTGATATATGGCTTAAGAACAGCTCTTAGCTGTGGTATATTGGCCACGTGCCAACGACCCCTCGAGCATTATTGATGAAACTACAGACACATCCAGGATGTCTTTAAGTGTCATTTACAACTTCAGCAATTTGACTCACTTTCTCTGAGCTCATTTCTTCATGAGTCTCTGGGCCTCATACAGACATCGATGTTGACAGCAATCCTGTCTGTTCACAATGTCAAGAGCGAGGTTCACTTTCAAGCAACGAGGACACCCCCCCTCATCATCACACGTGTAACAACTTTAAATCTGAAGCAATGAAATGAAAACGCCATAACTAAAAATCAATGAATATATCAGCGAAGAGAGATGAATCAAGAGATTTCTTTTGAGATGTGCTTTTTTTGAGCAGTCTAAGCTAGCAGAAACAAAAGATTGGATTTTGAAATAAAAAACACAAATATTTAAAATCGTAAGGCTAAAACACAGATATGTAAATGAAGATATGTAGTCAGTCTCATCTGCAGTGTGAGAAACACAACTATATGAAGGTCAAGGAATTACAACAGACAGCAGAAATGCTTCTTGTGACAAAGAAGACAGAAGAGCACAAGATGTTAAAGAGCTGAAGAGAGCACTGAGGCTCAGTCCCAAAATGGCACCCTATTCTCTATTAGGGCACTATTTTATATCAGGGTCTATATGGCGCAGTTCCAAAATGGCACCCTATTCTCTATTTAGGGCACTATTTTATATCAGGGTCTATAGGACTCTGGGACACTACTTTATATCAGGGTCTATAGGGCTCTGGGACACTACTTTATATCAGGGTCTATAGGACTCTGGGACACTACGTTATATCAGGGTCTATAGGACTCTGGTAAAAAGTAGTACACTATATAGGGAGGGAATAAGGGTGCCATTTGGGATACACCCTTTGAGTTGGGAGGGAATGGTGGCTAGGCCTCCAGGTCTAGGATCAGCTTCCCCCTCCTCCAATCCTAACCGTAGACATTAGTGGGGGGGGGGGGAAATGGTAAACTGACCCCATATCAGCGTCTAAGGACCTGCTTCCCCCTCCTCCAATCCTAACCGTAGACATTAGTGGGGGGAAATGGTAAACTGACCCCATATCAGTGTCTAAGGACCTGCTTCCTCCTCCAATCCTAACCGTAGACATTAGTGGGGGGGGGGGGAAATGGTAAACTGACCCCATATCAGTGTCTAAGGACCTGCTTCCCCCTCCTCCAATCCTAACCGTAGACATTAGTGGGGGGGGGGGGAATGGTAAACTGACCCCATATCAGTGTCTAAGGACCTGCTTCCCTGTGCGGAACTACATCCTCGTGGTGGTTAGACTTTAAGAAGATGACAGTAATCAGTTGGTCACGAAAAAACAGCCAGATGGAAACCTAACTAGAGTCACGAGTCATTTCTAGAGACACGAACCAGGCTCTTGTACTCGCTCCCGATAAAATAAAAAAACCAAGAGGACAAGACCGACCGAGACCAACGTCGGCACGTGCACAGTAGACCACCTGCTGGGTGAGACTGGCGTCGTCCTGTCCCCAATGCTGTCGCATACCTCCAACCATTACAGTCAGTTTACATCCTGTGATGTACAGTCACCACTTCCGTAGCGTTTAGCCTCGTCGCGGACACTTCCTGCTACTAGTATGGAACCTTCATTTCTGCAGGTTTGTCTCATTGAGATAAACATCTCTACACCCCAACTGATAAGAGACCACGGACACGTGGAGGTAGTAGAATGTAAACAAGCCCAGTGCCTTCACCTACCTGTCCTGAAGGAAAGGAGACAAGGACGCTAGCTAGGACTATTGTGACCCTGGACACTTTGTGGTAGAAGACAAAAGTGTAAAAAGCTCTGCATGGTCAAAACGACATCTGTAGTGGCCCGTATGCCGATTACTGTGTTTGCAGCCTCTGCAGAAGTCAGAACTGCTGTGAAGGAAGTTGTCATGGCAGCGAGTTTGTGTTAATACAGGACCCCCCCGTCCGTCCGTCCGTCAACCAATCATGTCAATGCGGAGCTATACCGAGCCCTTTGCATTGTTGCAACATTTAAGAGGCGGAGTTTGATTAAGACTCCGCCTCCGGAGGAGCAGTAATTACGTCTCACCCTCCGTACGAAGCCTCCGACCACATTTGAATCAAATCAAGCTTTTAACTGTAATGGTCCTGAGCTCAGTCACACCAAGAGTAGCAACATTTCTTCAAAGCATTTACAACATTTCCCAGAAACGTTCCAGAAATCCTGGTTGGAGGATTTCAGATTTCCAGCTTATTACCTTATTATACTATATATATTAATATATTATTAATATATTTTATTAATATATTATATATATTATATTGTTCCGGAATCTTAATCACAGATCTGGGATAGATTTCCTCCAAATGTAATCATTAGGTAAATAAGATTTGGGATCAACCAGTTAATCACAGATCTGGGATCAGATTCCCCTACCTCCAAATGTAATCATTAGGTAAATAAGATCGGACTCTGGTCCAGCAGTTAGGACCAAACAGATCTGGGATCAGATTCCCCTACCTCCAAATGTAATCATTAGGTAAATAAGATCTGACTCTGGTCCAGCAGTTTGGGCCAAACAGATCTGGGATCAGATTCCCCTACCTCCAAATGTAATCATTAGGTAAATAAGATCTGACTCTGGTCCAGCAGTTAGGACCAAACAGATCTGGGATCAGATTCCCCTACCTCCAAATGTAATCATTAGGTAAATAAGATCTGACTCTGGTCCAGCAGTTAGGACCAAACAGATCTGGGATCAGATTCCCCTACCTCCAAATGTAATCATTAGGTAAATAAGATCTGACTCTGGTCCAGCAGTTAGGACCAAACAGATCTGGGATCAGATTCCCCTACCTCCAAATGTAATCATTAGGTAAATAAGATCTGACTCTGGTCCAGCAGTTTGTGCCAAACAGATCTGGGATCAAATACTTTTCAACATTTTTTGTTTGTTTTTGTTTTTGTAATTGCTTGAGCCTGCCGTGAGTGCCAGATGAGCAGGGGTTTTCAGCATTCTATTGGTTCCAGGCACACTTAAAATCGATCCCAGATAAAGTAGTTGAAATTATTCTTGAATAGTCTTTGAATCCAGGCAGGTCTGACAGGGGCCAATGTCTACTTCCTCCCACTGGCACCTCGGGCTCCAGGATAAAGTTTCTTGGAAGACATTTAGGATCAGCTTCCCCTGCCCCAATCCTAACCTTATCAGCATCTAGGGGAAACTTCACCCTACACTGGCAGCTCAGACATACTGTTGTTTCTTGTGAGCCTGTGAGGCCAGGCCTTTGGCTTTCTCTTTAGCTACCAGAGCCGTCTCCCTGGCCCTCTCTGCAGCATGCTCAGCCAGGGTCCTGGAGGGGGTATCACCTGGAAAGAAAGAAAGAAAAAGAGAGAGAGAGAGAGAGAACGTGGTGGTTAGAACATGGCTTTGTTCCATTGTCCCCTGTAATCAGGGCCTGGTTTAGACCTGGGACACCAGCCATTGTTCCCCTGTAATCAGGGCCTGGTTTAGACCTGGGACACCAGCCATTGTTCCCCTGTAATCAGGGCCTGGTTTAGACCTGGGACACCAGCCATTGTTCCCCTGTAATCAGGGCCTGGTTTAGACCTGGGACACCAGCCATTGTTCCCCTGTAATCAGGGCCTGGTTTAGACCTGGGACACCAGCCATTGTTCCCCTGTAATCAGGGCCTGGTTTAGACCTGGGACACCAGCCATTGTTCCCCTGTAATCAGGGCCTGGTTTAGACCTGGGACACCAGCCATTGTTCCCCTGTAATCAGGGCCTGGTTTAGAACTGGGACACCAGCCATTGTTCTGTAATCAGGGCCTGGATACAAATGGGAATGTATTGTTCCCCTGTAATCAGGGCCTGGTTTAGACCTGGGACACCAGCCATTGTTCCCCTGTAATCAGGGCCTGGTTTAGACCTGGGACACCAGCCATTGTTCCCCTGTAATCAGGGCCTGGTTTAACCTGGGACACCAGCCATTTTCCCCTGTAATCAGGGCCTGTTTAGACCTGGGACACCAGCCATTGTTCCCTGTAATCAGGGCCTGGTTTAACCTGGGACAACTGTTCATTGTTCCCCTGAATCAGGGCCTGGTTTCCACCGGGGACACCAGCCATTGTTCCCCTGTAATCAGGGCCTGGTTTCCTGGGACACCAGCCATTGTTCCCTGTAATCAGGGCCTGGTTTAGACCTGGGACACCAGCCATTGTTCCCCTGTAATCAGGGCCTGGTTTAGACCTGGGACACCAGCCATTGTTCCCCTGTAATCAGGGCCTGGTTTAGACCTGGGACACCAGCCATTGTTCCCCTGTAATCAGGGCCTGGTTTAGACCTGGGACACCAGCCATTGTTCCCCTGTAATCAGGGCCTGGTTTAGACCTGGGACACCAGCCATTGCTCCCCTGTAATCAGGGCCTGGTTTAGACCTGGGACACCAGCCATTGTTCCCTGTAATCAGGGCCTGGTTTAGACCTGGGACACCAGCCATTATTCCCCTGTAATCAGGGCCTGGTTTAGACCTGGGACACCAGCCATTGTTCCCCTGTAATCAGGGCCTGGTTTAGACCTGGGACACCAGCCATTGTTCCCCTGTAATCAGGGCCTGGTTTAGACCTGGGACACCAGCCATTGTTCCCCTGTAATCAGGGCCTGGTTTAGACCTGGGACACCAGCCATTGTTCCCCTGTAATCAGGGCCTGGTTTAGACCTGGGACACCAGCCATTATTCCCCTGTAATCAGGGCCTGGCTTAGACCTGGGACACCAGCCATTGCTCCCCTGTAATCAGGGCCTGGTTTAGACCTGGGACACCAGCCATTATTCCCCTGTAATCAGGGCCTGGTTTAGACCTGGGACACCAGCCATTATTCCCCTGTAATCAGGGTCTGGTTTAGAACAGAAAAGCAGCAGTCTGAACCTCATAGGATACAAATGGAATGTAGTCGTTGGTTGAATATTATTGTAATTTATGCGAAGACTAGACTCCAGCATGTCTTGTTGCTATGAAGGATTCAAGTTCATTTTATAGCAAAAACTGTAAAAGTAGAGAGTCCAGTCTCTCTCTCTCTGTACTGAACTAATAAAAACAACTGTTCATAGTTCATTCTGATTCAACTGTTTCCACCCACGACAACCGCTACCCACCACACCGTGCCGTGTCTACCCACGACAACCGTGCCGTGTCTACCCACGACAACCGTGCCGTGCCGTGTCTACCCACCGCGCCGTGTCTACCCACCGCGCCGTGTCTACCCACGACAACCGTGTCGTGTCTACCCACGACAACCGTGTCGTGTCTACCCACGACAACCGTGTCTACCCACGACAACCGTGTCTACCCACGACAACCGAGTCTACCCACGACAACCGTGTCTACCCACGACAACCGTGTCTACCCACCACGCCGTGTCTACCCACCACGCCGTGTCTACCCACCACGCCGTGTCTACCCACCACGCCGTGTCTACCCACCACGCCGTGTCTACCCACGACAACCGTGCCGTGTCTACCCACGACAACCGTGCAGCGTCTACCCTAGACAACCGTGCAGCGTCTACCCACGACAACCGCGCCGCGTCTACCCACGACAACCGCGCCGCGTCTACCCACGACAACCGCGCCGCGTCTACCCACGACAACCGCGCCGCGTCTACCCACGACAACCGCGCCGCGTCTACCCACGACAACCGCGCCGCGTCTACCCACGACAACCGCGCCGCGTCTACCCACGACAACCGCGCCGCGTCTACCCACGACAACCGCGCCGCGTCTACCCACGACAACCGCGCCGCGTCTACCCACGACAACCGTGCCGTCTACCCACGACAACCGTGCCGTCTACCCACGACAACCGTGCCGTCTACCCACGACAACCGTGCCGTCTACCCACGACAACCGTGCCGTCTACCCACGACAACCGCGCCGTGCCTACCCACGACAACCGCGCCGTGTCTACCCACGACAACCGTGCCGTGTCTACCCACGACAACCGTGCCGTGTCTACCCACGACAACCGTGCTGTCTACCCACGACAACCGTGCTGTCTACCCACGACAACCGTGCCTACCCACGACAACCGTGCCTACCCACGACAACAGTGCTGTCTACCCACGACAACCGTGCTGTCTACCCACGACAACCGTGCCGTGTCTACCCACGACAACCGTGCCGTGTCTACCCACGACAACAGTGCTGTCTACCCACGACAACCGTGCTGTCTACCCACGACAACCGTGCCGTGTCTACCCACGACAACCGTGCCGTGTCTACCCACGACAACCGTGCCGTGTCTACCCACGACAACCGTGCCGTGTCTACCCACGACAACCGTGCCGTGTCTACCCACGACAACCGTGCCGTGTCTACCCACGACAACCGTGCAGTGTCTACCCACGACAACCGTGCCGTGTCTACCCACGACAACCGTGCCGTGTCTACCCACGACAACCGTGCCGTGTCTACCCACGACAACCGTGCCGTGTCTACCCACGACAACCGTGCCGTGTCTACCCGACAACCGTGCCGTGCCTACCCACGACAACCGTGCCGTGCCTACCCACGACAACCGTGCCGTGTCTACCCACGACAACCGTGCCTGTCTACCACGACAACCGTGTGTCTACCCACGACAACCGTGCCGTGTCTACCCACGACAACCGTGCCGTGTCTACCCACGACAACCGTGTCGTGTCTACCCGACAACCGTGCCGTGTCTACCCACGACAACCGTGCCGTGTCTACCCACGACAACCGTGCCGTGTCTACCCACGACAACCGTGCCGTGTCTACCCACGACAACCGTGCCGTGTCTACCCACGACAACCGTGCTGTCTACCCACGACAACCGTGCCGTGTCTACCCACGACAACCGTGCCGTCTACCCACGACAACCGTGCCGTCTACCCACGACAACCGTGCCGTCTACCCACGACAACCGTGCCGTCTACCCACGACAACCGTGCCGTCTACCCACGACAACCGTGCCGTCTACCCACGACAACCGTGCCGTCTACCCACGACAACCGTGCCGTCTACCCCAACACAGTCCCGTCTACCCACCCCAACACAGTGCCGTCTCCACCCCAACAACCGTGCCGTCTACCCACCCCAACACAGTCTGTTTCCGCTCCCCACCACACAGCACTGCAATACAGTAAGGAACTGAACTGACCCCAACACAGTCCCGTTTCCACCCCAACACAGTCCCGTTTCCGCCCCGACACAGTCCCGTTTCCGCCCCGACACAGTCCCGTTTCCGCCCCGACACAGTCCCGTTTCCGCCCCGACACAGTCCCGTTTCCGCCCCAACACAGTCCGTTTCCACCCCAACACAGTCCGTTTCCACCCCAACACAGTCCCGTTTCCACCCCAACACAGTCCCGTTTCCACCCCAACACAGTCCCGTTTCCACCCCAACACAGTCCCGTTTCCACCCCAACACAGTCCCGTTTCCGCCCCAACAACTTATTTTACAGTGTAATAAAACAACTGGCCTCCATCTTACCTTGCATTTTGGCCAGGACGTATTCAAACCCTTTCATGGTCTTTGCAACACTGGTCTTGAACCGGGCATGGCCGAATTCCTGTAAAATGAGGCCAGACATGAATGATGGTTAGGCTATGACAGACAGGGAGTGCTGGTCTTGTTGTGTGGTATAACTGACAGTGACATTAGTTCCTATGGTGCTATTTGTATTTATTATGGATCCCCATTAGTTCCTGTCAAGGCAGCAGCTACTCTTCCTGGGGTTTATTATGGATCCCCGTTAGTTCCTGCCAAGGCAGCAGCTACTCTTCCTGGGGTTTATTATGGATCCCCATTTAGTTCCTGTCAAGGCAGCAGCTACTCTTCCTGGGGTTTATTATGGATCCCCATTAGTTCCTGCCAAGGAAGCAGTATTTTACTTGTAATAAAACAACTGGCCTCCATTTGCATTTTGGCCTGGGGTTTATTAAATCCCCATTCAGTTCCTGCAAGGAAGCAGCTACTCTTCCTGGGGTTTATTATGGATCCCCATTAGTTCCTGCCAAGGAAGCCAGCTACTCTTCCTGGGGTTTATTATGGATCCCCATTAGTTCCTGACAGAGGCAGCAGCTCCTCTTCCCGGGGTTTATTATGGATCCCCATTAGTTCCTGCCAAGGCAGCAGCTCCTCTTCCCGGGGTTTATTATGGATCCCCATTAGTTCCTGCCAAGGCAGCAGCTCCTCTTCCCGGGGTTTATTATGGATCCCCATTAGTTCCTGCCAAGGCAGCAGCTACTCTTCCTGGGGTTTATTATGGATCCCCATTTAGTTCCTGTCAAGGCAGCAGCTACTCTTCCTGGGGTTTATTATGGATCCCCATTAGTTCCTGCCAAGGAAGCAGCTACTCTTCCTGGGGTTTATTATGGATCCCCATTAGTTCCTGCCAAGGCAGCAGCTCCTCTTCCTGGGGTTTATTATGGATCCCCATTAGTTCCTGCCAAGGAAGCAGCTACTCTTCCTGGGGTTTATTATGGATCCCCATTAGTTCCTGCCAAGGCAGCAGCTCCTCTTCCCGGGGTTTATTATGGATCCCCATTAGTTCCTGCCAAGGAAGCAGCTACTCTTCCTGGGGTTTATTATGGATCCCCATTAGTTCCTGCCAAGGCAGCAGCTCCTCTTCCTGGGGTTTATTATGGATCCCCATTAGTTCCTGCCAAGGAAGCAGCTACTCTTCCTGGGGTTTATTATGGATCCCCATTAGTTCCTGCCAAGGCAGCAGCTCCTCTTCCTGGGGTTTATTATGGATCCCCATTAGTTCCTGCCAAGGCAGCAGCTCCTCTTCCCGGGGTTTATTATGGATCCCCATTAGTTCCTGCCAAGGCAGCAGCTCCTCTTCCCGGGGTTTATTATGGATCCCCATTAGTTCCTGTCAAGGCAGCAGCTCCTCTTCCCGGGGTTTATTATGGATCCCCATTAGTTCCTGCCAAGGCAGCAGCTACTCTCCCTGGGGTTTATTATGGATCCCCATTAGTTCCTGTCAAGGCAGCAGCTCCTCTTCCCGGGGTTTATTATGGATCCCCATTAGTTCCTGCCAAGGCAGCAGCTCCTCTTCCCGGGGTTTATTATGGATCCCCATTAGTTCCTGTCAAGGCAGCAGCTCCTCTTCCCGGGGTTTATTATGGATCCCCATTAGTTCCTGTCAAGGCAGCAGCTCCTCTTCCCGGGGTTTATTATGGATCCCCATTTAGTTCCTGTCAAGGCAGCAGCTCCTCTTCCCGGGGTCCAGCAAAATTAAGGCAGTTATGAATGTAATGTTTTTAAAATTGCATAGCAGAATTTACTACACACTAAGTATGTACCCTCAGGCCTCTACTACCACATATCTGTAACACAAAATTCATGTGTACGGAGACACCTGAAACCCCACCTCTTTCAGGAATACCTAGGATAGGATAAAGTAATCCTTCTCACCCCCCTTAAAAGATTTAGATGCACTATTGTAAAGTGGCTGTTCCACTGGATGTCTTAAGGTGAACGCACCAATTTGTAAGTCGCTCTGGATAAGAGCGTCTGCTAAATGACTTAAATGTAAATGTGTACAAGTGTGTATAGTGCGTATGTTATCATGTGTCTGTGCCCGTTTGTGTTGCACAGTCCCAGTTGTTCCATAAGTTGTATTTTCATCTGTTTTTTTTATTTGATTTTACTGCTGCATCAGTTACTTGATGTGGAATAGAGTTCCATGTAGTCATGGCTCTATGTAGTACTGTGGAATAGAGTTCCATGTAGTCATGGCTCTATGTAGTACTGTGGAATAGAGTTCCATGTAGTCATGGCTCTATGTAGTACTGTGGAATAGAGTTCCATGTAGTCATGGCTCTATGTAGTACTGTGGAATAGAGTTCCATGTAGTCATGGCTCTATGTAGTACTGTGGAATAGAGTTCCATGTAGTCATGGCTCTATGTAGTACTGTGGAATAGAGTTCCATGTAGTCATGGCTCTATGTAGTACTGTGGAATAGAGTTCCATGTAGTCATGGCTCTATGTAGTACTGTGGAATAGAGTTCCATGTAGTCATGGCTCTATGTAGTACTGTGGAATAGAGTTCCATGTAGTCATGGCTCTATGTAGTACTGTGGAATAGAGTTCTATGTAGTCATGGCTCTATGTGGTACTGTGGAATAGAGTTCCATGTAGTCATGGCTCTGTGTAGTACTGTGGAATAGAGTTCCATGTAGTCATGGCTCTATGTAGTACTGTGGAATAGAGTTCCATGTAGTCATGGCTCTATGTAGTACTGTGGAATAGAGTTCCATGTAGTCATGGCTCTATGTAGTACTGTGGAATAGAGTTCCATGTAGTCATGGCTCTATGTAGTACTGTGGAATAGAGTTCCATGTAGTCATGGCTCTATGTCGTACTGTGGAATAGAGTTCCATGTAGTCATGGCTCTATGTAGTACTGTGGAATAGAGTTCCATGTAGTCATGTCTCTATGTAGTACTGTGGAATAGAGTTCCATGTAGTCATGGCTCTATGTAGTACTGTGGAATAGAGTTCCATGTAGTCATGTCTCTATGTAGTACTGTGGAATAGAGTTCCATGTAGTCATGGCTCTATGTAGTACTGTGGAATAGAGTTCCATGTAGTCATGGCTCTATGTAGTACTGTGGAATAGAGTTCCATGTAGTAATGGCTCTATGTAGTACTGTGGAATAGAGTTCCCTGTAGTCATGGCTCTATGTAGTACTGTGGAATAGAGTTCCATGTAGTCATGGCTCTATGTAGTACTGTGGAATAGAGTTCCATGTAGTCATGGCTCTATGTAGTACTGTGGAATAGAGTTCCATGTAGTCATGGCTCTATGTAGTACTGTGGAATAGAGTTCCATGTAGTCATGGCTCTATGTAGTACTGTGGAATAGAGTTCCATGTAGTCATGGCTCTATGTAGTACTGTGGAATAGAGTTCCATGTAGTCATGTCTCTATGTAGTACTGTGGAATAGAGTTCCATGTAGTCATGTCTCTATGTAGTACTGTGGAATAGAGTTCCATGTAGTCATGTCTCTATGTAGTACTGTGGAATAGAGTTCCATGTAGTCATGGCTCTATGTAGTACTGTGGAATAGAGTTCCCTGTAGTCATGGCTCTATGTAGTACTGTGGAATAGAGTTCCATGTAGTCATGGCTCTATGTAGTACTGTGGAATAGAGTTCCATGTAGTCATGGCTCTATGTAGTACTGTGGAATAGAGTTCCATGTAGTCATGGCTCTATGTAGTACTGTGGAATAGAGTTCCATGTAGTCATGGCTCTATGTAGTACTGTGGAATAGAGTTCCATGTAGTCATGGCTCTATGTAGTACTGTGGAATAGAGTTCCATGTAGTCATGGCTCTATGTAGTACTGTGGAATAGAGTTCCATGTAGTCATGGCTCTATGTAGTACTGTGGAATAGAGTTCCATGTAGTCATGGCTCTATGTAGTACTGTGGAATAGAGTTCCATGTAGTCATGTCTCTATGTAGTACTGTGGAATAGAGTTCCATGTAGTCATGGCTCTATGTAGTACTGTGGAATAGAGTTCCATGTAGTCATGGCTCTATGTAGTACTGTGGAATAGAGTTCCATGTAGTCATGGCTCTATGTAGTACTGTGGAATAGAGTTCCATGTAGTCATGGCTCTATGTAGTACTGTGGAATAGAGTTCCGTGTAGTCATGGCTCTATGTAGTACTGTGGAATAGAGTTCCATGTAGTCATGTCTCTATGTAGTACTGTGGAATAGAGTTCCGTGTAGTCATGTCTCTATGTAGAACTGTGGAATAGAGTTCCATGTAGTCATGGCCCTATGTAGTACTGTGGAATAGAGTTCCATGTAGTCATGGCTCTATGTAGTACTGTGGAATAGAGTTCTATGTAGTCATGTCTCTATGTAGTACTGTGGAATAGAGTTCTATGTAGTCATGTCTCTATGTAGTACTGTGGAATAGAGTTCCCTGTAGTCATGGCTCTATGTAGTACTGTGGAATAGAGTTCCATGTAGTCATGGCTCTATGTAGTACTGTGGAGTAGAGTTCCATGTAGTCATGGCTCTATGTAGTACTGTGGAATAGAGTTCCATGTAGTCATGGCTCTATGTAGTACTGTGGAGTAGAGTTCCATGTAGTCATGGCTCTATGTAGTACTGTGGAATAGAGTTCTATGTAGTCATGGCCCTATGTAGTACTGTGGAATAGAGTTCTATGTAGTCATGGCCCTATGTAGTACTGTGGAATAGAGTTCTATGTAGTCATGTCTCTATGTAGTACTGTGGAATAGAGTTCCATGTAGTCATGGCTCTATGTAGTACTGTGGAATAGAGTTCTATGTAGTCATGTCTCTATGTAGTACTGTGGAATAGAGTTCCATGTAGTCATGGCTCTATGTAGTACTGTGGAATAGAGTTCTATGTAGTCATGTCTCTATGTAGTACTGTGGAATAGAGTTCCGTGTAGTCATGGCTCTATGTAGTACTGTGGAATAGAGTTCTATGTAGTCATGTCTCTATGTAGTACTGTGGAATAGAGTTCCATGTAGTCATGGCTCTATGTAGTACTGTGGAATAGAGTTCCACGTAGTCATGGCTCTATGTTGTACTGTGGAATAGAGTTCCATGTAGTCATGACCCTATGTAGTACTGTGCACCTCCCATAGTCTACTCTGGACTTGGGGACTGTGAAGAGACCTCTGGTGGCATCTCTTGTGGGGTATTTTACCTTTATTTAACTAGGCAAGTCAGTTAAGAACAAATTCTTATTTTCAATGATGGCCTAGGAACAGTGGGTTAACTGCCTTGTTCAGATTTTTACCTTGTCAGCTCGGGGATTCGATCTAGCAACCTTTCGGTTACTGGTCCAACCCTCTAACCACTAAGCTACCTGCCGGTATGCATGGGTGTCTTTCAACATGTCAATACCTCTCATAAATACCAGTAGTGAGGAGTGTCAATCTCTCCTCCAGTTTGAGCCAGGAGAGATTGACATGCATATTATTAATGTTTGCTCTCAGGGTACTTTTAAGGGCCAGCCGTGTTCTGAGACAATTGCAATTTCCGACTGAACAGTAGTCTAGGTGCGACAAAACAAGGCCCTGTAGGACCTGCCAAGAAGGTAGAGCAGCGCTTCATTATGGACAGACTTCTCCCCATCTTAGATACTGTTGTATCAATATGTTTTGACCATGACAGTCACCCCAACTTGCTCAATTTCCACATTATTCATTACAAGATACAGTTGAGGTTTATGGTTTAGTGAATGATTTGTCCCAAATACAAAGCTTTTAGTTTTTGAAATATTTAGGACTAACTTATTCCTTGCCACCCATTCTGAAACTAACTGCAGCTCTTTGTTAGGTGTTGCAGTCATTTCGATTGCTGTAGTAGCTGACGTGTTGAGTCATCCGCAAACACTCGCTATACTCAAAACCGTTAGTGAAGATTGAAAAAAAGGGGCCTAGACAGCTGCCCTGGGGAATTCCTGATTCTACCTGAATTATGTTGGAGGCTTCCATTAAAGAACACCCTCTGTGTTCCATAACTCTTTATCCACAATATGTGACCCGTTTCCGGAAACTAGGCATATGTCGCAGCTCACTATTTCGCAGGAGAGCCGTTTGAACGTAAAATAGTTTATTTTTATTTTTATCAAAATTATATTTTTGGGGGGGGCAGAAATGTCTTCTCGAATATGTGAACTTTCATGTACCTTAATAACAGACTTGTATGCATATGTAAATACAAATACAATTGTTAAAATTACGAGGCTAGTAGGTTTAGCCACAGAAAGAGACAGCAACCTTCCCGCAAGCCACGGTAGGCTGAGATAATGAGTGGGCTGGACATGCCGAGAGATGAGTTTGGATTGGTGTGCCATATAGCACGCTTCTGTCTATTTGAGCTGGTCAGTAGTGTAGGTAATCCTGTCTAACGCGGCTTTTTAAAATGCATCTTGTATTAAAACTGCTGAATTTTTGAAAAATCAGTGTAATTCGAGTATTATAGCTAAGGAGAAAACACCTGTCTCCGGATTACATCTTCAAACTAAAGGCAACCACGAAATCCAGCTATTGGTAACAGGTCAGCTATTTGAACCAGTAAAGGGGGCTTTAATATTCTTAGGTAGCAGAATGACTTTTGCTTCCCTCCAGGCCTCTCTAGTAGGCTTAGAATGTAAGATATGGTAAATAGGAGTGGCAATATCGTTCGCTATCATCCTCAGTAATTTTCCATCTAGATGGTCAGACCCCGGTAGTTTGTCATTATTGATAGACAATTTTCTCACCTCTTCCACAATCATTTTACGGAATTACAATAGTCGTCTTTCATAATTTGGTCAGATATACTTGGATGTGTAGAGTCAGCGTTTGTTGCTGGCATGTCATGCCTAAATTTGCTAATCTTGCCAATGAAAAAAATAATTAAAGTAGTTGGCAATATCAGTTGGTTTTGTGATAAATGTGCAGAGTCCCCCCCCCCCCCCCCCCCCAACATTTAAGGCGCTCCAAAGCTTTTTACTATCATTCTTTATGTCATTTATTTGTTTCATAGTGTAGTTTAGTTTTATTCAGTTTAGTCTCATGATTTCTCCATTTGCACTACGTTTGCCATTCCTTTTGCCTCATCCATCTCAACCATACAATTTTTCAATTCCTCATCAATCCACAGGGGATTTAAGTAAACACAGTAATTTTCTTAATGGGTGCATGTTTATTGGTAACTGAAATAAGTAATTTCATAAATGTGTCAATTGCAACATCGGTTTGCGCCTCATTACAGACCACAGACCAGCAAATATTATTTACATCATCAACATAGGAAACACTACAAAACTTATTGTATGACCATATACACTATATTAGGCCCAGCCTTTGGAACTTTGGTTTTCCTAGATATGGCTTCTATATTGTGATCACTACATCCTATTGATCTGGATACTGCTTTAGAGCACATTTCTGCAGCGTTAGTAAAGATGTGATCAATACATGTTGATGATTTCATTCCTGTGCTGTTTGTAACTACCCTGGTAGGTTGACTGATAACCTGAACCAGAATGCAGGCACTGGTTACAGTCTGAAACTCTCTCTTGAGTCGGCAGCTTGATGAAAGCCAGTCAATATTTAAAATTACCCAGGAAATATACCTCTGTTGATATCACATATATTATCAAGCATTTCACACATATTACCCAGATACTGACTGTCTATAGCAGCTTCCCACCAGAAGGGACTTTAGGTGAGACCGATGAACCTGTAGCCATGTTACTACAACAGTATTTAACATTATCCAGATACTGACTGGTCTATAGCAGCTTCCCACCAGAAGGGACTTTAGGTGAGACCGATGAACCTGTAGCCATATTACTTCAACAGTATTTAACATTATCCAGATACTGACTGGTCTATAGCAGCTTCCCACCAGAATGGGCTTTAGGTGAGACAGATGAACCTGTAGCCATATTACTACAACAGTATTTAACATTACCCAGATACTGACTGTCTATAGCAGCTTCCCTCCAGAATGGGCTTTAGGTGAGGCAGAGGAACCTGTAGCCATATTACTACAACAGTATTTAACATTACCCAGATACTGACTGTCTATAGCAGCTTCCCACCAGAATGGGCTTTAGGTGAGGCAGAGGAACCTGTAGCCATATTACTACAACAGTATTTAACATTATCCAGATACTGACTGGTCTATAGCAGCTTCCCACCAGAAGGGACTTTAGGTGAGGCAGAGGAACCTGTAGCCATATTACTACAACAGTATTTAACATTACCCAGATACTGACTGTCTATAGCAGCTTCCCACCAGAATGGGCTTTAGGTGAGACCGATGAACCTGTAGCCATATTACTACAACAGTATTTAACATTACCCAGATACTGACTGTCTATAGCAGCTTCCCACCAGAATGGGCTTTAGGGGAGGCAGATGAACATGTAGCCATATTACTTCAACAGTATTTAACCTTATCCAGATACTGACTGGTCTATAGCAGCTTCCCACCAGAGTGGGCTTTAGGTGAGACAGATGAACCATATTACCTCAACAGTATTTAACCTTATCCAGATACTGACTGGTCTATAGCAGCTTCCCACCAGAATGGGCTTTAGGTGAGACAGATGAACCTGTAGCCATATTAACTTCAACAGTATTTAACATTATCCAGATACTGACTGGTCTATAGCAGCTTCCCACCAGAATGGGCTTTAGGTGAGACAGATGAACCTGTAGCCATATTACTTCAACAGTATTTAACATTATCCAGATACTGACTGGTCTATAGCAGCTTCCCACCAGAATGGGGCTTTAGGTGAGGCAGATGAACCTGTAGCCATATTACTACAACAGTATTTAACATTATCCAGATACTGACTGGTCTATAGCAGCTTCCCACCAGAATGGGCTTTAGGTGAGGCAGATGAACCTGTAGCCATATTACTACAACAGTATTTAACATTATCCAGATACTGACTGGTCTATAGCAGCTTCCACCAGAATGGGCTTTAGGTGAAGCAGATGAACCTGTAGCCATATGACTACAACAGTATTTAACATTATCCAGATACTGACTGGTCTATAGCAGCTTCCACCAGAATGGGCTTTAGGTGAGACAGATGAACCTGTAGCCATATTACTACAACAGTATTTAACATTATCCAGATACTGACTGGTCTATAGCAGCTTCCCACCAGAATGGGGCTTTAGGTGAGGCAGATGAACCTGTAGCCATATTACTACAACAGTATTTAACATTACCCAGATACTGACTGTCTATAGCAGCTTCCCACCAGAATGGGCTTTAGGTGAGACAGATGAACCTGTAGCCATATTACTACAACAGTATTTAACATTATCCAGATACTGACTGTCTATAGCAGCTTCCCACCAGAATGGGCTTTAGGTGAGACAGATGAACCTGTAGCCATGTTACTACAACAGTATTTAACATTATCCAGATACTGACTGGTCTATAGCAGCTTCCCACCAGAATGGGCTTTAGGTGAAGCAGATGAACCTGTAGCCATATTACTACAACAGTATTGAACATTAGATCCTCTCTAAGCTTTACAGGAATGTGGTTCTGAATATAAACAGCAACACCTCCACCACTGGCATTTCTGTCTTTTCAGTAGATGGTATAACCTTGTTTTGCTACCACTGTATCATCAAAGGTATTATCTAAGTGAGTTTCAGAGATTAATGTCATCTGTTACTAGCAAATTATTAATTTCACAAACCTTGTTTCTTAACTTCATATGGCTGCAGGTGCAGTATTGAGTACCTTGGATGAAAAGGTGCCCATTGTAAACAGCCAGCTACTCAGTCTCAGTTGCTAATATATGCATATTATTATTAGTATCGGATAGCAAACACTCTAAAGTTTCCAAAACGGTCAAAATATTGTCTGTGAGTATAGCTTGATGCTCCAGTTTCAACTGTTCTGCCTTATTATTATTCGACCATGCTGGTCATTTATGAACATTTGAACATCTTGGTCATGTTCTGTTATAATCTCTACCCGGCACAGCCAGAAGGGGACTGGCCACCCCACATAGCCTGGTTCCTCTCTAGGTTTCTTCCTAGGTTTTGGCCTTTCTAGGGAGTTTTTCCTAGCCACCGTGCTTTTACACCTGCATTGTTTGCTGTTTGGGGTTTTAGGCTGGGTTTCTGTACAGCACTTTGAGATATCAGCTGATGTACGAAGGGCTATATAAATAAATTTGATTTGATTTGATTTGAACAGAACTGATATTGCAGGCGAAACCCTGAGGAAAATCAAAACAGGAAGTAGCTTCCATTTTGAAAACTCCATGTTCCATAGCCTCCCTTTGCTGGATTTAAAGGGATATGAACCAGATTCCGTTTCCTATCGCTTCCTCAAGGTGTCAACAGTCTTCAGACATTGTTTCAGACTTTTATTTTGAAAAATGAGCCAGAACGATAACATTGCGTCAAGTGGTCACATGAGTTTTGCTGCTCGCGTAACAGAGTTTGGATAGGTATTGCTTTCCCCTCTCCTACTGTGAAAGACATTTGCTGTTGATATATTATCGATTATATATTTTAAAAACAACCTGAGGATTGATTATAAAAACATTTAACATGTTTCTGTGGACATTATGGAAACTATTTGGAATGTGTCTGCGTTGTCGTGACCGCTCTTTCCTGTGAATTTCAGAACATAACAAACAAACTGAGGTATTTTGGATATAAAATCATCTTTATGGAACAAACGGAACATTTGTTGTGTAACTGGGAGTCTCGTGAGTGAAAACATCCGAAGATCAAAAGTAAACGATTAATTTGATTGCTTTTCGTGACCGAGCTACCTGATGACACATATTTCATATTCATGAAATCACAAGTGCAATATTGCAAAACACAGCTTAGCCTTTTGTTAATCCACCTGTCGTCTCAGATTTTGAAATTATGCTTTACAGCGAAAGCAATCCAAGCGTTTGTGTAAGTTTATCGATCGCATGACAAAACATTAAGTACGCTTAGCATCAGGTAGCTCTGAAACAGGCAAACTGGCAGCTTGTGGTTCCAATATCTTTCTGTAACTCATACATGGCTACATGGCGTTATATACATGGCTACATACATAGCGTTATATACATGGCTACATACATGGCGCTACATACATGGCTACATACATTGCGCTACATACATTGCGCTACATACATTGCGCTACATACATGGCGCTACATACATGGCTACATACATGGCTACATACATGGCTACATACATGGCTACATACATGGCGCTACACCAATTTGTAAGTCGCTCTGGATAAGAGCGTCTGCTAAATGACTTAAATGTAAATGTAAATGTACATACATGGCGCTACATACATGGCTACATACATGGCTACATAGCCATAAAGCTATATACACATGGCTACATAGCTACATACATGGCTACATGGCTACATACATGGCTACATACTATACATGGCTATATGCTATACATGGCTATATGCTATACATGGCTACATGGCTATACATGGCTATATACATGGCTACATGCCATACATGGCTACATACCATACATGGCTACATACCATACATGGCTACATACCATACATGGCTACATACCATACATGGCTACATACTATACATGGCTACATACTATACATGGCTACATACTATACATGGCTACATGCTATACATGGCTACATGCTATACATGGATACATACTATACATGGATACATACTATACATGGATACATGGCTATATACTATACATGGCTACATGGCTACATACTATACATGGCTACATACTATACATGGCTACATGCTATACATGGCTACATACTATACATGGCTACATACTATACATGGCTACATACCATACATGGCTACATACCATACATGGCTACATACCATACATGGCTACATACCATACATGGCTACATACCATACATGGCTACATACTATACATGGCTACATACTATACATGGCTACATGGCTATATACTATACATGGCTACATGGCTACATACTATACATGGCTACATGCTATACATGGCTACATACTATACATGGATACATACTATACATGGATACATGGCTATATACTATACATGGCTACATACTATACATGGCTACATACTATACATGGCTACATGCTATACATGGCTACATACTATACATGGCTACATGGCAATATACTATACATGGCTACATGGCTACATAATATACATGGCTACATACTATACATGGCTACATACTATACATGGCTACATGGCAATATACTATACATGGCTACATACTATACATGGCTACATGGCAATATACTATACATGGCTACATGGCAATATACTATACATGGCTACATACTATACATGGCTACATGGCAATATACTATACATGGCTATATACTATACATGGCTACACGGCTATATACATGTCTATATACATGGCTATATACTATACATGTCTATATACATGGCTATATACATGGCTATATACTATACATGTCTATATACATGGCTATATACATGGCTATATACTATACATGGCTACATACTATACATGGCCACATGGCTACATACTATACATGGCTACATGGCTACATACTATACATGGCTATGGCTACATACTATACATGGCTACATACTATACATGGCTACATGCGACACATGGCTACATGCGACACATGGCTACCTAGCTATATACATGGCTGTAGAAAGATTGTCACACACACCTGTATAGCTCTGGAGAGCCCGTAGAGGTTAGACGAGATCCAGGCCTCTCTGTTAACCTCCGTCCAGCTGGTGTTGTCAGGGTTAATTCTGTACTCACAACGCTCCTCCACAGACTGACAGAGGAATCAAAACATAGACCTTATTAGGACTAAAAGTACAGTGAAAATAGTGCATTCAGAGAGTATAACATTACAGCCTTATTCTAATGGATTAAATGTTCTTTTCCTCATCAATCTACACACAATATACCCCATAATGACAAAGCGAAAAACAGGTTTAGACATTTTTGCTAAAATATTAATAATAGAAAACAGAAATAACTTTACATAAATATTCAGACCCTTGACAGGATCTGCAGAGAATGGGAGAAACTCCCCAAATACAGATGTGCCAAGCTTGTAACGTCATACCCAAGACTCTAGGCTGTAATCGCTGCCAAAGGTGCTTCAACAAAGTACTGAGTAAAGGGTCTGAATACTGATGTAAATGTGATCGTTTAAAAAAAAAAAAATTGAAATACATTTGTAACAATTTCTAAAAACCTGTTTTTTGCTTTGTCATTATGGAGGTATTGTGTGTAGATTGAAAAAACAAACAATTTAATCCATTTTAGAATGAGGCTGTAACAAAATGTGGAAAATGTCAAGGGGCCTGAATATTTTTCAAATGCTAGAGTAGAAGATAAACAGTAATTAGTCATGATTTATTAGGATGCCCATTCGCTAACGCCGTAACGCTGGCTAATCTTCCTGGGGTCCACATTGTATTAAGAGCTGGTTCATGTCTTCGTAGTGACTTCAGGGGGGACTCCCACCAGAGAAATAAATTCAGATACACTGAGCAGAAGTATGTGGACACTCCTTCAAATTAGTAGATTTTCCGCCAAACACGTTGCCGACAGGTGTAGTTAAAAACAATTATTTTTTAAAATTGAGCACACAGCCATGCAATCTCCATAGACAAACATTGGCAGTAGAATGGCCTTACTGAAGAGCTCAGTCACTTTCAATGTGGCACCGTCATAGGATGCCACCTTTCCAACAAGTCAGTTCGTCATATTTCTGCCCTGCTAGAGCTGCCCCCGGTCAACTGTAAGTGCTGTTATTGTGAAGTGGAAACGTCTAGGAGCAACAACGGCTCAGCTGCAAAGTGGTAGGCCACACAAGTTCACGGAACGGAATCACCGAGTGCTGAATCGCGTAAAAATTGTCTGTCCTTCTTCGGCAACACTCACTACTGAGTTCCAAACTGCCTCTGGAAGCAACGTCAGCACAACTGTTCGTCGGGAGCTTCATGAAATGGGTTTCCATGGCCGAGCAGCCGCACAAAAGCCTAAGATCACTATGAGCAATGCCAAGCATCGAGTGGTGTAAAGCTCGCCGCCATTGGACTTTCGAACAGTGGTTCTCTGGAGTGATGAATCATTCTTCACCATCTGACAGTCCGACGGACTAATCTGTGTATGGCGGATGCCAGGAGAACGCTACCTGCCCCAATGCATAGTGCCAACTGTAAAGTTTGGTGGAGGAGGAATAAATGGTCTGGGGCTGTTTTTCATGGTTCGGGCCCCTTAGTTCCAGCGAAAGGAAATCTTAACGCTACAGAATACAATGACATTCTAGACGATTCTTTGCTTCCAACTTTGTGGCAACAGTTTGGGGAAGGCCCTTTCCTGTTTCAGCATGACAATGCTCCCGTGCACAAAGCGAGGTCCATACAGAAATGGTTTATCGAGATCAGTGTGGAAGAACTTGACTGGCCTGCACAGAGCCCTGACCTCAACACCATCC
Organism: Oncorhynchus nerka; assembly: GCF_034236695.1. NCBI lineage: Eukaryota > Metazoa > Chordata > Actinopteri > Salmoniformes > Salmonidae > Oncorhynchus > Oncorhynchus nerka. The sequence continues at coordinate 90,296,133 of NC_088401.1, read as the reverse complement.
AACATCTAGTGGAAAGCCTTCCCAGAAGAGTGGAGGCTGTTATAGCAGCAATGTTCCAACATCTAGTGGAAAGCCTTCCCAGAAGAGTGGAGGCTGTTATAGCAGCAAAGGGGGGGGGACCAACTCCATATTAATGCACATGATTTTGGAATGAGGTGTTCAAAGAACAGGTGTCCACATACTTTTGGTCATGTAGTGTAGATTAAAAGATTAAGACTTGCGTTGGCTCCCTGAGCTAATACCAAGGCTTTAGCTCAGCAGGCTAGCACAGTCACAGTACGAATCCCAGTTGGTCACACGTACCATCATTCGTGCGTGGCTGATGTTCCAAGTCATCGTTGTCATGGTTCTGTTCTGGGGGTCCACGATGGAATCCTCGATGATGTAGGCGTGCCTGGCCATGGTAACCGGCAGGTACTTCTCCATCCAGCGCGGGGCGCGGTTAGTTTTGGTCAGCAGTCGCCTAGAGACCAGACGGTTACCGGGAGTTACATCCCTGAAGATGATGTCCTCCGTTAGGACATGGTTACTGTTGTGGGGAGAGAGGAGATTTCATTGTAATATTGTTATATTTATAGTTCCTTGTAATATTGTATTACAGTTAGAGACATGCTGGGGAGAAAGGAGATGGGAGGGATAAATTAGGTATCATTCAGAGACACTTTACAGCTTAAAAGGATACTAAAAGATGAGGTCGAAACGTATCAATACCACCACAACAACAAAAGGTGTATTAACCAAAGTCCCAGAATGCCCCTTGATCCAGACAGGTAAACTCAGATACTGCTCAGTTCAATCATTTGGGCATCTTTTGAATTCAGTATCATTATATATGTTTTTTACATTTCATTTTTAAAATAAGAGACAGCCATGTATGCATTAATTCATAAATTATACAAATCTAGGTACAGTGTATTCATTAGGTTCAAACCCCTTCACTTTTTCCACCGTTGGTTAAGTTACAGCCTTATTCTAAAATGTATTGAATTAAATATTTTCCTCAATCTACAAACAATACTCAATAATGACAAAGTGAAGTTTTTGCAAATGTATAACAAACAGAAATACCTTATTTACGTAAGTATTCAGACCCTTTGCTATGAGACTTGAAATTGAGATCAGGTTCATCCGGTTTCCATTGATCATCCTTGAGGTGGACTCCAATCAAGTTGTAGAAACACCTGTGGCATATTCAACTAATTGGACATGATTTGGAAAGGCACACACACCTGTCTATATAAGGTCCCACAGTTGACAGTGCATGTCAGAGCAAAAACCAAGCCATGAGGTCGAAGGAATTGTCCGTATGGCTCCGAGACAGGATTGTGTTGATGCACAGATCTGGGGAAGGGTACCAAAACGTTTCTGCAGCATTGAAGGTCCCCAAGAACACAGTGGCCTCCATCGTTATTTAATAGAAGAAGTCTGGTACCATCCAGAATCTTCCTAGAGCTGGCCGTCCGGCCAAACTGAGCAATCGGGGGAGAAGGGCCTTGGTCAGGGAGGTGACCAAGGTCAGGGAGGTGACCAAGAACCCAATAGTCACTGTCAGAGCTCCAGAGTTCTTCTGTGGTAGAACCTTCCAGAAGGACAACCATCTCTGCAGCACTCCACCAATCAGGCCTTTATGGTAAAGTGGCCAGACGGAAGCCACTACTCAGTAAAAAGGCACATGACAGCCCGCTTGGAGTTTGCCAAAAGGCACCTAAAGGACTCTCAGACCATTTGAAACCAAGATGGAATTATTTGGCCTGAATGCCAAGCGTCATGTCTGGAGGAAACCTGGCACCTTGCCTACGGTGAAGCATGGTGGTGGCAGCATCAGGCTGTGGGGAGGTTATTCAGCGGCAGGGACTGGGAGACTAGTCAGGATCGAGGGAAAGATGAATGGAGCAAAGCAAAGAGAAATCCTTCATTAAAACCTGCTCCAGAGCGCTCAGGACCTCAGACTGATCAACAACATTTGCATAAAAGTAGCTTATTTTATAAAAATGTGCGCAGTCTTCAACCAGTAATGACATAATTCATGAGGCAAGAGGTGGGCGGCCTGTCAGAGAAGTCAGTTGGCTGAGGCAGTAGATCGTGCGAGAGAGACCGAATAAGTGAATTGATAAAGTTTTGGTGGCTATCAGCTTTGAAAATCTGCATATTTTGCTTTATGGTTCATATATTACCACAAACAAAGTACCAGGGTGGTGAATTTATGTTAGCTTCAGCTGTCAGCTAGCTAGGAAAGTTATCCTACAAAATATGGAAGATACCGGTATCTTCTTGCATTGTAAAGGGTTCTAGCCTGTAGGACATTGTTTTGCGAACAGTAAATGAACAGTTTTAACATGCCGTGTTGTATTATTATTATTCAAGCGTGTTAACTTCTGTGCAGCATGAGTGGAGAGGTAACATGTGAGCTCACGCTATAAAAAGGGGGACATCTGCTGCGCTAATAGATCGGTTTGATCCGTGAGACACATTTGACAGAAGTAGCTTAAGTTCAAAATAAATCTAGTGCCAAAACCAGTGGAGGCCGGCTCATAATAATGCCTTGAAATACAGTCAATGGAATGGTATCAAACATGTGGTTGATACCAGTTGATTGACTCCATTCTAGCCATTACTATGAGCCGTCCTCCCCTCGGCAGCCTCCACTGCATTTTTCATGTTCTAGTACTGGGGGGGATTTCCAGTAATTGCGCTAAGCTAACGATATGCTAACTTCAATCATCTCCAGACTGCACGCAGACACAGGAAGAAAAAAAATGGCTTCCACGAGTTTGTCTGACTGGGTAAGTATCTTGCAGTAAACCTCTGAATCGAATCACTGACAGTGAATGTTTTCCA